>NW_027529175.1:6520657-6564899 GCF_008692635.1 Crocuta crocuta
AACGCTGTGATGTGATGTGTTGGGCTTGAACACAGATTCCCAGCCAAAATATTTTAATTATATAAAAACAGTAAAAAAAAATACCCTTTAACTCGAGAAGTTAGAAAATAAAGTCAACGTACAATAAAGGTGATAAAGGAATTAGAGCATAGCATAAATGATGGGGTCAGAAAACAGAGTTCATGAGTAGAGTTCAGAACATCTTACTTAGGGGTGTGCCTGGGCGGCTCAGTCGTGAGCACTTGAGTCTTGATTTGGGCTCAGGTCATGATCTCATGGTTTGTGAGTTTGGGCCCNCTTCCTGCAAACCCAGAAATGTGGGCAGCAGAACCATTCTCTTGCATTTTGGGGAGACCACAGAGATCTGGGGGGAATATAAAATACCAGAACTGTTGCAAAATGAAGTAAAACAACAACAACAACAACCCTTGAATGGACCCATACTTTTGGGATAAGTACTAGCATTTTCAAAACTCTTGCTTTTTTTTTTTTAATGTTTTTTTTTTTTTAATTTATTTCTAGGAGANAGCCACCCAGGCACCCCCAAAACTCTTGCTTTGAAATATGGTTCTGAGGCCAGAACCTGTTTTCCCAACCAAGTTCTTGCAAACTCGAGAAGCTTGTCGCCGTGTGGCCTGTGACCCGCGAACTTGCCTGTGTGTCGCTGACCTTTCGTCACTGCTGACCTGTGTCCGTGTGCCCCCACGTGTGCCAGCTTGTGTCCTCGTGGCCCCGCGTGTGCCGGCCTGTGTCCGCGTGGCCCCGCGTGCGCCGGCCTGTGTCCGCGTGCCCCCGCGTGTGTGTCTGGATACGGGACGGGCACCGTGACGCCGTGCAGGCAGGGGCGGCCTCAGCCCCCCGCGCAGGGCCTGGCCAGCGAGGCACAGGTGTGAGCACAGGTTGAGTCCAGGAAAGCACACATGAAAATGAAATTAGAATATAGTTTTACTTGCACATAATATAAACATAAATATGTTTAATAAGTACCAGCAGAGTTAAACCATTAATATATTAAATAAAAATACTCCGTAAAAAGTTTTCCCCCGGAGCTGTGAACTGGCTTGCTGTCGCTGACTGTCTGCGTTGGGGGGTGGGGGGGGTCCCGCTCATGCGGGGCTTCATTAGAAGGGCTCACAGGCCTCAGCATGTGGTCCTGCCCCTGGCTGACATTTGTCACCCAGCCGGGCAGACGTGCGCAGCTGGGTCAGTGCCGGGAAGGCCACCCGGGAGGGGTGTGAGGGAAGCCGGGTGCCGGCTCCACATTCCTCCCCGGGAGCCCCACGGAGCTTGCCCTCCTGCCAGCGATCCTCTGCCAGGGCCCGAGGTTTCTACTGGGGCAGGGCTCGGGGACGCCGCTGCCCACCCAGATCCCAGATCCCAGAAGGAGAGCCGGTGTTTCCCGAGAGCGCCGTGCAAGGGGTGTCTGCGGGCTGGCACGGAGCCCCGGCTTCACCACAGAGAGATCGTCCCAAGAGGCACATTCTAGATGCCAGCCAAGGCTCAGCCCTGCCGCCAGGCCCCTCGAGAGCCAGGTCTGCTACGCTAACCCTTCCTGCTCGCGGCCGAGGTAGCATCCTCGCGACAGACCCATGGCATCAAGTCACAGGACCTTTCACGAAATATAGTAGCTTCTCTTGCATTTAATAGAAAAACAACTCACCTCTTACTAAAATAGAAATAAAAGAGTACTTAACATGCCGAAGACTGTCTGGAGTCGGCACCCAGCAGGACCTAGGGGATTCGCGGGACGGTCCCCTCTAAATCCGCAGTGCACTTCCGTTTCTGCGACACGACGGGCACAGTTCTCCATGCTCCTGCCCCATACGGCGCACACGCTCAGACACACACACGTGCCAGGGACGTGAAAAAGAGGAGCGAGCGCTCGCTGGTGTTTGCCCCGAAGGCGCCTGCTAGTTCCCACTGGGGGCAGGCACAGGGCCCGGCGCAGGGCGACGGGGCGAACCTGGGCTCTGAGCAGGGGAGGCGAGTCAGAGACCCTCTGCCTGAGTGAGGACCCCTGAACTCCAGCCCGTGAACCAGAACAGACAGACCTGGGTGTGTGGCTTCTGCTTGTCTGAGACAAGGGCTTTTCGTAGAGCAGGAGCGAGAGAAAACTGTCCCCGCCACGGGGTCAGCCTGTCACTCATTCTACTTTTGTGACGGAAACGCCTCACACTAAAGCGTTAGTATAAAATGGCCAGAGTCCCAGGCACTGACTGGAGAAAGTGCCAGCTCTCTGTAGAGTGGCAGAGTGACACGTTGTAGGCACAGCCCTGGGAAGTGTCTGTCCATCTGAAACACCATCAGCAAAGGTGAGAAACACAAGAACTCACAAACAGGATCAAGGCTCGTTTGTGAGACACAGGGAGCTCGTGCAAATAACTAACGGAAAGACCGTGAGCAGTGAGTCCACAGAAGAATTTATGTAGCCGTCTGGTAAACGTACGTTTATCTTCCAATCCTTAGTAAAGAACTGAAAAACAAAACAGATGCTGCCTGCCAAATTAGCCGTGCTCTTTAAGATGCACTTCATTAAAACTGATGATGCTGGCGTACACAGGGGTGTGCCTTCCTTCCCACAGGGATGTGCTACGCAGTCTTTGCCAGGAGCTGTTAGTAATTTATGTCAAGATCTTACCTGGACCTCGTAACTCCCCTTGTTCATAATTATTGGAAGACAAACCGTCTGCACCCTAAATATCTAGTGTTAGAAGGAGATTTCTGTTGGTTAAAGTACTTGGTTAGAATATTCTAGAACTCCCAAAAATCTTGTCTTCAAAGAATAGTTACTGTTGTGGGAAAGTGCTCCCAGTATATTTCTAGTGAGGAAGAAACATGATGTGAAATTACACACATTTACGTGTGCCTGGGCGCATGCACTGCTCAGGCACGTACCTATGTATGCACACATGGAAAATACAAACACGATCCACACGTGAACACCCACGAAGTGCATGTATGCTGTGTGCTGCAGGTGTATAGAACACACCTACACACATATACACATGGAAGATACGCATATACGTTGACACACATATACACATTTACACACGTATATGTGTACCTGCATTTACATGCATTTATACGCATAAGCATTTACACACATACATACGTATAAAAATGACTCTGATTTTGCTTGTGTTGTGTGCACAGGAAAGAGGGAACAAATCATAGTGTTAGCATTTTTTTGTTTTGTTCAGTGGAACTTACGAATATTTTAATTTCCTTGTTTGAACTTTTAAAACATTTTCCATATCCTCTCAGTGTGTGGTCAAACGTGACTTTTCCCTCTGGTTAATTCCCGAGATAAGGAGGTGAGACCCCTTGGTGACGTGCCTGGCTCAGACTGTTTTCTGTGACAAACGTCACCTTCCTTGAGGCTGCAGCAGGTGTCCCTCTATCGCGGGATCCCATGTGCTCACATGTATCCCTCAGCTCACACACGCGTGCGCACACACGTGCACACATACACACCAGGTGGTCGTCAGAGATGAGATGCATGTTCTGCCCTCTGAGGACCCTCGGTGCCCGTAGGTGCCCGTGTGCGGTGGGTTGTGAATAAATCCCTCCTAAAAGGAGGGCTGGAGGGGGAAGGGAGTGGGTCGCAGGGCTGCCTGAAGAGGGAGGTGTGTGGACCCTGGAGCCAGACCCCGGCCACCCCCAGGAGGGCTCAGGCTGCACGCAGGCTGCTGAGAGTCCCTTCCTTTTGGCCAAGTTGCCACAGGGGGCATTTCCTGAGCCTCTTGGTATGGCCCATACGTCACGAGGTCCCGTAGGTCACTGGGGCCTAGTGTGCGGGAGCGGCCGAGGGGCCTTGCTGCTCGCCTGTCCTCTGGCCTCGATGCGGCACCGGTGTACCCGCCTCCACCGCAGCTTCGGGAGGGGCCTCGAAGCGATCGCTCCTCAGCCCCCACCTTTGCGTGCTGGGGCCCCAGGCTGCAAGGGTCCCCTGCGCCTTTAGGGTTGCGTGTGGACACAGGTGGGTAGCAGCCGCGCTCCCTCGCTGGCTGGGCCTTTGCCATCTCCAGTGCTTTCGCCCTTGGACAGCCATACATAGGTGACCTTGGGGTCCCGGCCCTTCTGGGAGGCTCAGGAGTGTCCCCATGGAGACCTGCTGGCCGGGGTGACCCCTGCTGGCTGGGGTGACCTTGGGGTCCCGGCCCCTCTGGGAGGCTCAGGAGTGTCCCCATGGAGACCTGCTGGCCAGGGTGACCCCTGCTGGCTGGGGTGACCTTGGGGTCCCGGCCCCTCTGGGAGGCTCAGGAGTGTCCCCATGGAGACCTGGGTGGGGCCTCTGGGAGGATGGGGCAGCGCCTTCGCTTTGGGCCCCCCCAGCTCTCCCCCTTTCTCTGAAACCAGAGAGGTCAGAGTCAACCCGGACATCCCCAGTGGCTTTCCTTCCACGAAGGGCCGTGGCCTTCTACCCTGTGCTGTGCCTGGTGCTTGGTACCAGCGGAAGGACACTTGTCTGCTGGTGTCTGTGCACATTGGTGGGACTCGTGTGCTGCTCCGCACGCCTTCGTTGGGAGTCACACACAGCGCCCTCTCTGCCAGGCCCAGCGCCATCCCGACACACGCACCCCCGACACCCGATAGATGGCTCACGGAGCGCAGAGATGGCCCCTGGGCAGGGTGTCCTGTCTTCGTCAGGCCAGACTTTTTTGCGAGGCTGAGTACCCTTGGGCGGGTTAATGGGTCTGTACGGTTTGTATTTCATCCTGTGTTCATCTGAAGCAGCAAATGTCACGAAATGCCAAAGTAAAGATCAATTGTCTCTTTCTTTATCATTTCAAGACATTTTAGAGACAAAATTAGGTCAATTGAAAACTAATCTGTAAGTGGATTATTGTACCACGTGCTGCTATGGGCTGCTGCATGTGTTTCGGTGTGGAGGGTGCGTGGCCACGCACAGTGTGGCGTGGGCTGTGTGTGGCGTGGTTAGGCTTTATGTCGTGGCGTGTGGTGGCATGGGGTCCATGTGGCCGTGTGCGGTGGGGAGTCAGGCCCAGGCTGGGGGTGCCCAGGGCGAGTGGCAGGGCCTCTCCGGGCAGATGCTTTTCCCCGCACCCCTCCCTGAGCTGCACAGGCCCGGACTCAGACCCTGACCCTTGTCTACCCACCGCCTGGCCCATACTCGTCGGCTCCCCAGGGCTCCTTCCCAGAGGGAGCCCCGGGGGGGGGGGGGGGGAGGGAGGAGCGGCTGGGCTCCTGTCCTGTGCCGTCCCGTCCACTCCCGTCCCTGTCCTGTCCCCTGCTGCCGTCGCTGGGTCCTGCCTGCCCTGACCCAGCTCCAGATGCTCCTCTCTGACCATTTCCCATTTGTCATCGGAACTCAACAGGCGGTTTTTGCGGGAAATGGGAGAAAATTGGTTTTATCCCATGACTGTCCCCAGATATATCTTTATTTGTATTAAATCATCTCTGCGGTGGGTGTTGCTTCCCCGTGGGGACGAGCCTCCGGAACCAAGCCCTCGAGCCATGCTGGGCCCCATGGCCGCTAACAGTCCCCCCCTGCACCCCAGCTCCTAGAGAGTGAGCCCGAGGGTCAGGCCGAGTGTGCTCCGCATCCAGGGCACTCAGGTGGGGGGGGGGGTGCTCCACAGGCGCCGCAGGCAAGATCAGTGACTCCGGGCGGGCCTTCCCTGACGCCTGCAGGGCAGGGCCAAGGTGCGTCCTCGCCTCGCCTCCCATGACCCGGCTTAGGGCTCAGTCTCTTTTCTTTCTCTTTCCTGAAGTTCTTCTGTAATGGATGCTGTCACCTCTTAGGAAGCGGCGCTCAGACTTTGTATTGTGAGTCCTGTTGTTCACAGGTCTCTACGTGCTTCCTAAGGGCCGCATGTCCCTGGTGTCGGGGGTTTAGGGTGAGTGTAGGCTCGGGCGAAGGGGAGTTACACGGCCCTCCCTCCTTGCAGCTGACGGAGGCCCTAAGAGCCCGAGGATGATGGTTTAATCCTGCAGTTTCCCTTCAGGACACGCAGTCCCGTAAATTCATAGAAGTTAGCGGCAGAGCTCCTGGACCTGGAAGAGTGGGGGGGGGGGTGTCTGTTCCCAAGCATCCTTGCCCCCGCACATAGTCCTAGGGATGCTTTGGAGTGCAGTGAAGCTATTGTGCTACAGGTTGTGCTCCTAAAAAAGAAAGTTCTCAAAGGCCCTTTCCCAAGAGCACCCCGTCCCCACCTCCTCCCAGCTCAGGAGGCCACTTTCAGCCTTTGACGTGGTGGGTTTTGGTTTTGTGTTTATCTCTGCTTATCTAAGCGGCTGTCTCTTAAGTTTCCAGCTGTAATGGCTGCTGCAGCAGAAAGACCTGCCTTCTTACCCTCCACTGCCCCCACCTCCTTGAGACCCTCCACCCAGGGGCCTCCGCCAGGCTGACCCCAGCGAGCTGCGGGTGTACCTCACACCCGCACCCGATCTGGTCATCTCGCTGTGAACTAGCTCATCCCGGCAGCTTCCCAGACGCCCAGACTCCCGGGAAGCAGACAGCAGGTGGTCCGGAGGCAGCCGCCCCTGGGCCTGGGGCCCATGTGCTTTGGGCGATCCCGTCCCGTGGGGCCTGGCGCTCCTGGTGCCGGTCCCGGTCCTCCTCCGTCTCCTGCTCTGGCAGGGCTGGGCTGCGGGGACAGGGGCTCGAGAGGAGCATGTCCCGTCCCCGCTCGGGGAGGGTGGGGAGTGGCGGCCNNNCACTCCAGCCCCAGCAGTGTCTGTCCCTGGACACCAGGCCCATGCCTGCCGCCTGCCCCTCCCCCGGTGGGGCTGCTCCCCGGGGGCCCTGCTGGGGCGTCGGATGACGTGGGTGTCTTGGCCCTGCTGGGCTGGTCAGGGGGCCCGTTGGGTGCGGAGGCCCCAGGTTTCCATCTCTGACACCTCTCAGCTTACAGCGCCTGCTACGTCTCTCTCCGGGACCCTGTTGGAAGGTGGGCTGCAGTGCGGCCCCTCACTTCTGATCTTTCCACGGCCGAGCTGTTTTCTTCCCGTCTGTTCCATCACGGCAGAGACTGCGAGCAACCCAGAAGCCTATGAAAGCCCCGGTCCCTGGCGCTCAGCCCTGGAAGTCCTGATCCAGATGACACGGGGGCCCGGCCCCACGCCCCATGTGGAGCCACTGGGCAGGTGCCCGCTCAACTCCGCCCTGGCCTCGATATCCTGACCTCACTTCCCTGCTGATGATCGTGCTGTGCCGCCCCCAGCCAGTCCATCCCCAGGGCTGTCGGGGAGCCACCGCCACTCCGAACCAGCTCCTCCTGGATCCAGGAAGCCCTCAGCCGACGGCTCTGCTGTAGCGCCCTCCACGCCCAGGCCACATGTGCGCCCTCCGGGCCTCTGTGTGTCTCCTGCTTCATCCCTGTCCGGTGGCCTCCCTTCCTGGCCGTGCACATCATCCCCTTGGCTGGGGCCTCAGCTGCCCAGACTCCTGGCTGTCCTCATCCCCTGTGGGTCCTGTGCTGCCCTCTCACGTCCTGGACAGCGCGGCGGGGGGTCCGGGTTGTCTCCGCCAGGGTGGAGATGCTGTGTGTCAGGGCACAGGGGGACATTCGGCACGTGCGGAAACCCCACGCTTTAAGATTACCAAGTCCCCGTGTCTCAGTTCGAAGGCCTTGACCTCGCTGGGACAGACACGGAGTTCACCTGGAGATTTGGCCTCACTCGGGGCCCGGTTTGGTTGTGAGCCCGGGGCAGGGCGGCCCCCACGGTGTCTGGAGGCTGTATGTGCCCCTGGGACTTGGAGAAAATTGGGCGCCAGGAAGTGAAATAGTAGGTGTTTAGGTGATGTCTGTACGGAGTAACTTCCTGTCCCCTCAGCAAGCGTTCATGCTCGTCTGAGATCTGAGCGTAGACTGTGGGTTAGATCCGTCACTCACGGCGGCCCCAGGCATGCACGGGACTCCTTGGAAGCCAGTTTTCACTGGAGCATGCCACTTACAGCTAAATAATTTCTAGCAAAATTATAAAAATCCTTCCATGTTTTTATTTAAAAACTGCTTGATGTGGATGATGGCTGCATGCTTGTGAGAGGTGGAGCCCCTGACCGTCCTGAGGACAGGTCCTTGGGGAGCCGTCCCCGGGGCCCCAGCCTGCGTGCCAGATGCCAGCTACCCACAGTCTGGGTTTCAAGGTTCACCAGCGGACACCCTGAAGTCCCAGGCCGTCCCGGCTGTGCTGCAGGTTGGGACGCGCCAGGGAAGCGTCTGGTGGTGCCCTGCAGGCTGCCTGGGGCCCGCGTGGGGCCCCCTCCTCCCCTGGCAGGAGATCCGAGGGCAGCGGACCTCTGTGCCTACACTGCAGTCAGCTTTGCGTGAATCGCACCCATGATGTCTCGCTGGCGCTGCCCAGGACACGCCCCTCCCCCGTGCTCCGTCATACACCCCGGGCGCCTTCCTTGGGTTGTCAGGCCAACCCAGGAGCCTGTGCTGTGTTCCCTCCTCCTCCTCCCTCAAAGGATCTCCTGTCTAATGAAGGTCTCCTGTCAGCCCCTGCCTCAGCCCCTGCCCTCTGGGTCTGGAACGTGGGCCTGTGCCCTTCCCCCCCAACCCCCCCCCCCACACACACACAGTCCCAGCCTGAGCCTTGGAGGGGCCTCCCTGCTGCGGAGCCGGAGGGCAGCCACCACTGTGGGCCTTGCCAGGGACTCGTTTCTGCCTGCGAATTAGTCTTGCCATTAAAGAAAAAATTACACCCACCGTTCAAATCATTAACTGAAAGAAGACCCTTATTATCTCATTAATGGTGTTTGATATCTGAGCCGGATAAACTGGGAGAAGCTCGTCTGTTCAGTCCCCGGAGAAATGTAATCACATCACAGGCCTTATTGAAACGTCTCCCTCTCAGCTGTCACGAGCTCCGTGCACAGCGGTTCGTTCGTGGCCCCCATCGAGTCTGGCGTAGAAGTACCGTTGTGCCGGCCGGGGCGCGTGGCCCGTGTGACGTGCGTGTGGCCAGCGGTGTTCAGCAAGGTGTGCCTGGTGCCGTGCGGGCCGGGTCCCCAAACTGCCTAGATGCCTTCCTCCTGTGGGCTGTCTCCTTGGATTAGTGGGGTTTCAGAGAGAGGCCACAAAGGGGGATGGAGTCGGCCCCAAGGCTGATGTCCCTGCGCAGGCGGCGAGGGCTGGGAGCGCGGGAGCCTTCTGCGCTGACCTGGGATGGACAGGAAATCAAATGAGAACTGCAGCCGCTGGGAGCCATGTCCCCGAGGCTGTGTCCTCTTGCTAAACCCGAGGTTTGCTGGGCTGGCTGCCGAGCCCCTGGACCTTCTTTGTGGAAAGAAGCCCTTATGCCCCGTGGTGGCTCCGTCCGCTCCCCCGTGTCTTCTCTGCCCGTCCCACTGCATCCTGGTGTCTGACGTGACCGTGGCGCATCCCAAGTGTCAGGCTCTCTGCTGGGGAGGGACAGGCGCACGCAGGGGAGCCGGGCTCTGTTCATCGCTGAGCATCGGCTTGGCCTGGAGACACTGGGCAGGAAGGCCCATGGGGGGCCTGCCCCGGCAGCGGGACTGGGCCGTGGAAACGGAAGCGGTGGGGGGCTTTGAGGTTCTAGGATCCTCACTTCAGTGGAGGTGAAGCCCAGCGGAGCGAAGGGACTGTGAGGTGGTCACGGCAGCGGGGCCCAGGGGGCCGGCCCTCCTTCCCAGCTCCTGCACCCCCCCCCACCGCCCACCTGCCCCCTCCAGTCCTGCTCCGTGGGCACAGCCCCCGCCCCAGTCCCCATGGTCATGTTCAAGTCCTTCTTGGGAAAGGCCCATTTCAGATGGCAGGGGACCTCTTGGGTTGAGGCTGTAACGTGCCTTCGTGAACCCAGAGACTGGGGCCACTGGGAATCCTGGGCCGGACCCTCACGGCCACCACTGCGCATGAGACCCTGAGTGGTCATTTAGCCTCTCCCGGTGTGACCCGTACTAGCGAGTTGCGCAGATGGCGACGGGGAACCGGCTGCTGCGGGAATCCTCCCCTCGCGCCTCGNAGAGGGTACACTGGCCCCCTTCCGCCAGAGCCCTGGCATGGAGCCCCAGGGGCCCGCTGTCGCTGCAGTCACCTCTCAGAGCGGCCCTGCCCTGGAGGGTCCCACACAAAGTAAACACGCTCGGCCGCGGCGTCCTGGCCAAGGCCTCACCCCGTGTACGGGCACGAAAGGTCCAGGAAAGTAAGACGGGGCAGCATGAGCTGGACGAGCTGGGGAGAGCCCCCCGGTCCAGGAAGCCCTCCGTCTGCAGGGAGGTTCGTTTGTTCCCCTCGTTAGTTTGAGGATTTTCAGGGCAAACACGATAGGATTTCTTGATTCAATTTTGGGGTGTTTTGGGGTTTTTTTTTTTGCAATAAAGCACACGGAGGAACTTCCCTTGATGTTTAATTCCTCACGCAAAGAGGAAACATTTGCTGCTCTCTTATTCAGTGTGTCTGATTCTCAGCTGGGCTGGCGAGGCCAGCAGCGTCCATGAGGACCTGGAGTGTGTCGGGCGCCCAGCCTGGGCCCGCAGCCGCTGAGCCTCCGTGCCCGTGGCCACCGCGCCGCCCCTCACACCCCCAGACGGGACGCTTGCCGGCCCTTATCCAGGAGCCAAAGACCCCGCCGCGCCCCCATCTTCCCTTCTGCACAGGGGCGGCCTTTCCCGGGGCTACATCTGACTTCAGGGGGCTGCCCCTGCCCCGAGCCCCACGCTGCGCCCTCTGCCAGCTCAGTCCAGGTTGCTTCATCTCTGGGGCTCAGCGTGACTGCCCGTCGGAGGATGCCAGCCCCTCATGGTTATTGTGAGTACAAGGGAGGCGGGCGCCTTGCGGGGTGTAGGCGTCAGTGTCACAGCCACCTAATTGGGCTCCTGATCCACTGTAACTCGGAGGCCTGGGGTCCCCAGGGACACAGCAGGGCCCATCAGGGTCACTCCCTGCCCTCACTTACTGAGAAAGGAAAGGATGGCCTAGAGCTATAGCTTATGAAAGTAACCGTGAACGTATCTGAGCTGGCCCACTGCTCGCTGTGCACCTTGCGTGCTCTGGCTCAGGGTCAGGCACCCGGCCCCGGGCATGCCCCCTCCGGGACGGGCCAGGCAACAGACCGGGTTACCTGCAGCTGGGCGCCCTGTGTCTGCCTGGCATGCTGTCCCTCTGGGGCACTCCGAGTGCCTTCTCCTGCTGACCTGGCTGGTATGTCCTCGGAGAGCCTCCCTGGGGGGGTCTTCAGGGTTTTAGGGGACAGCTCTGTCTTTCCAGATGGACCAGTCTGCCTGTCCTGCCTGGGGGCCCATCTGCATTTGGGCCTGTGACTTAGCCCGGCCAGGGTAGGCCCTGGGTCCACGTGGCTCAGGGGTGGTGAGTTGACCTGGAAGGGCCCCACTCCTGCATCTCCTGACAGCGGGGTCAGGAGGACCCTCTTGCCTGAGGCAGGCAGCATCAAGCCCTGTGCTCGCTTGCTGCTCCCATGGGACACTTTGCAGGGGGGTGACGGCCGTGACAGGAGTGAAACCGCCTTTCCAGGGGTCTCGGGGTGACGAGCCCGCGCCGCAGGGCAGGGCTCCCTCACCTGCTCCCTGGCCCCCTCGGAGGAGGCCAGCTTCCTGGGGCCGGGGCCTCGGGGGCTCCTTCGCCAGGGCGCACGCTTGGGGGGGGCGGCTTCGCCATCAGTGCCGTGTTTTCTGTCCCCAAATAATCCCATTGTAATAAACTTCATTCCTGCCGGAACATGCATACCAGCCTGTGAACCTGTCACAAAGTCAGACGCTGTGGCATCTCCCGTTACATTATCGCTCCTGATTAGAATCGCGCTCTTAAATACCAGCCTGCGATTCTGTCTGCACTCCTGCCACGTTACTATCTTTTTATGATCCTTACCAGATGACGCCCCTGTCACTCTGGAGTCGGGTAGCTGGGAGCAGCGACGGCACCCCAAATGGAGCCCAGCGGTTTTTAACTCAGCTTCTCCTTGTTGGGAGCAGCGAACGTAATTTCGAGCAGAAGCCGAGCTGTATGTGTTTAGAAATCAATTGGAAAAATCAGTCGCTGGGGCTCCAAGTGTCGTGTGCTGAAGCGACTCTTCTTTCCTAGGCTCTGCTTCCCGGTCGCTCCACTTCCTTTAGCTGGGTCTCCTCCGTCGTGGGAAGTGCTACCAGTGGGGGGAGGGGGCTCCTGCCTGCCTTTCCCTCCACCTGCAGCCCCGGCAGGTGGGGGAGGCTCAGCCCTGGGGAGCGGCGCTGGGGGTCCCCGGTGCTGCTCTGGGTCAAGCCCAGCGATAGCCGCTTGCCACGTGCTGGGGTGTCTCAGCACCGACCTCCTACCAGCGCCGGCCTGGGGTCCAGACTCCTGCGCTGCTGCGGGCTGAGGGCCTCGATCACATCATCTTGTTCTCACTGACCTCTCCTAGGGGCTGCCCCCTGCTTTGGGCGGCTTCTGCGGGGCTCACTGTGCCCTTTGCATGCACACGTTTAATCCTTGAAACAGCCCTAGCAGAGGGCTCTTGTTCCAGATCTGGATTCCAAAGAGACTGACCCGGCCAGGGTTGTCGTCACCCGGCAGACTCTGACCCCAGGGCAGTCCTGCTCCACCTGGGCCCTCCTGCCCGCGGCCAGTGCCTCGGGCAGCCCCTCCGGCCTCATCAGTCAGAAATGGGCCTCAGGATTCTACAAAAAGAAATGGAGACAGAGGGGGTTTTACCAAACACCTGTTTCAAGGGGCACAACTTTTCCTTTGTTGCCCGTGTTTAGTAGGTGGGGTTCTTTGAAAAGTTGGATCTTTTGTGGTGTTTTCCAGAGGAAGGAGGGAGGAAGGAAATGACTTCGGTAATGCTTTAGATTAAAGACTACATATAGGACTCAACTGGGTACTATTCTGTGAATGGGACTAAATTTCCTGTTTCATGCAATGGTTACTGGCATGTAATGCGTTCATTTTTATGCATCAGTTTTATCAGTAACAGTGCTAATTGAACATTAAATAAGGCTCCTGTGTGCCAGGCCCTCTGCTGGGTGCTGGGAACATACCCCTGGATCTGCTGCAGCTGTGACCCCACAGGCCTCATGCGGAGGTTGGCTGCTCGTGGAAGTAGCTAGCCTCCAGATATAGGAGGGGATGGGGTGAGGGGGGAGAATTGAGCCACGGAGCCTGCTTTCAGGCCTGTCCCAGAAGTTTTGTGTATGTCTCCACCTGTCCAGCTACCTGCCACCCACCCATCTACCTATCTGTTCACCCATTTATCCACCCACCCATCCATCCACTCATCTACACATCCACCTGTCCATCTACCCATCCATCCCTCCATCCACTCATCCACTCATCCATCTACTCATCCATCTCTCCACTCATCCATCCATCACTCCATCCACTCATCTGTTTATCCACCCATCCATCTGTCCATCCCTCTATCCTCCATCCATTCACCCATCCATCCACCTACCCATCCATCCATCTCTCTATCCACTCATCCACTTATCCATCCCTCCATCCCTCCATCCCTCCATTTCTCTATCCTTCCTCCCATCCATCTGCCCATCCATTCATCAATCTGTTCCTCCATTCCTCTCTCTATTCACCCACCCATTCGTCTCTCCATCTACTCATCCACTTATCCATCCATCCATCCATCCACCCATCCACCCATCCATCCAGTCATCCATTCCTCCATTCTTCCCTCCAGCCACTTGTCCATCCACTCATTTATCCACCCATCCATCCACGACTCAATATTGAATTGGACACATGCCCTGCTGCTCCAGTTGGTACTGTGAAGTTTGAGCCCTTTGGGGCCTAGGCTGTCTGGGCCTTTGCCCTCAAGGATCTCAAGTGATAAGGGCCATGGTTGAATCCTTCATACATCCTGAGTATGGCTGCCTTTTGGAGATGCTATAAGGAACCATGCAGCCCCCCAGAAGGTGCTGGGGGAGGAGAGTGCTCTGACCCAAGCCTTGGCCTCCAGAAGGACCTCTTTTCCTGGAAACCCAGGAGGGGTGCTGGGCAGGTGGTCACAACCTGGAGCCGCCTCTGTCCCTGCCCCCACCCCACCATAGCTGGCCAGCTTGAGCTGGGCAGTGTCCCCTCTGTCACTGAGGACCTCAGCAGATCAGATGGGGGGGCGGGGAGAATCTACTCTGTAAACACCTCCGTGGGCTGATGAAAGTCTCCCGTAAGTCTGTAAATCACAGGTCTGGAGTACTTGGCAGTGACCCTTTAACACTCCTGAAGAGGACAGTGTCCTTTCAGCAGACTGTGCAGCCAGGTGTGCCTGGGATCAGGGTGTGAGAGCCCTGCTGTGCAGGCTGGCTAGTTTTGAACTGCTTCTCGGAATATGCTTGTGTTTTAAATGTGGCCAGCAGTGTGCCCGTCCTCCAGCCTCCACGGAGCAGTCCTGTCCCCGGGTCGGCAGTGACCATCTGAATCACAGCTGGGCCCCAGGGAGCACAGGGTGCCTTCCGGCCGCACTGCCCGCCATGTTCCCTGGGGACCCTGTGCTTCGGACAGACGCCCGCAGGCCTGCACGTGCTCTGCGGGGCAGGCTCAGCTGCTGAAGCCGGAACCCCGGTCCCTGCCCGGAGGGGCCTGCCCAGGCGTAGGTCCCAGAGACCTGGCGGGACCGGGGCGGGGGGGCAAGCCTGGGGGGCCTGCAGCATCCTGGAGACATGAGAGGGGCCTCCTGTCACTCGGTGCCCTGCACCACGCTCTCCTCCGGGTCTCACGCAGGTCAGTCCTTCTGTCAGAGACTTCCTGAAGGCCCCTGGCCTGCCCCGCACTCCCAGCAAGGCCAGGTGCCCTGGACGGTGGGGTCATGGCGCTTTGTGCTTGCAGACAGGAAGCACAGAACCTTCCCACGCACCCAATTAAATACCGGTGTGTTTGGCTTCTTCTGTAGAAAGTGAGCCTGCCTCCACAGCCCCCACTTCCCGCCTTCCTGAGCTGGGCCCCATCTCTCCGGCCTCGGGAAGCTGTCCCCGTGTCACACCAGGCTGGAGACCTGCAGTGGAGTGCATGGTTAAGCCGGCTGGAGCGGGGCGTTTGCATTCGCCAAGCTCCTGCCTCAGAATATGCCTGTTCATCCTCGGAGGGTCTCTGTTAGGGCGCCCTGCGGGCCCTCTCCAGTGGCAGGTCACAGGCGCAGCATAAGGGTGAGGGGGCTTCTCCACACCCAGAACCCACCAGCCCCACCTGCTGGGCCCTGCTGAAGGCCTCAGGAAATGATGCCAGCCGGGAGGGGCTCCGGGAAGACAGCCACGGGCTGTCCGGCAAGTGTTCCTCCCCAGGGCCCGCCTTTGCTGTTCCCGTGGGCAGTGCGCAGACCCGCCCACCGGCCCCAACACACACACCTGCCCGCTGTGCCCGGGCACGCGGCCGCTGCTGTTACCCAGGTCCCTGCAGGGGACAGGCTGCAGGCCTGGGAGGTCCTGTGCTCGTCAGACCACGTGAGTTTGGGGGCCATGAGCAGCCTGGTGCAGCTGTCCCGGCTGCGTAGATGGTGACCGTCACCAGAGCTGCCGTGACGAGGGTCACAGGGGGTGGGCGGTCCACACGCAGGCCCTGTGGGCTACGTGGATTTGGCCTTATGCCACAGCAGCAGCGTCAGGTTGGCACAATCGCTGTGTCCTTTGGCAGCCGCGGCCCGTGAGGCACCGCTTGTGGGGATGAGGGGGCAGAGCTGGCCCAGGGCCCCTGCCCGCGTCCCCTGCTGAAGAGCCCCCCGGTTGGGCACCACCCTTCATGTCCCCAGGTGACAGCTGGGGGCTCGAGCAGGGGCTGACCCAGGGAGGCAGGGGGCGGCCGCTCTGTGCTCGCAGGTGTCGTGACAACCAGAAAGGCCCAGCTTGTTCCCCAGAGCCCCGAGAGGGGGGGTACCCCAGGTGTGGTCGCCACTGTGGTGCCTTCTGTCCCCCGCACAAGCCTGCTCTTACAGGAGCGCTGCTGCAGGAAGCGGCAACTGGGAAGACGCGGCGAGGCCTGGGGGAAGTCTGCTACGGACGCGTCAGGGGATTCACGACAGTCGTACTTTTCTGCCAGTCGTCGTCTGTGCTCTTACCAGCTTTAAACATAATGTACACGCTTCCGATTCCTTTTTCCTTTCTAAGTCCCCACGTGCTTGCACTTCTGATTTTGTACTCGTGTTTGACCTTTATTTTCTTTCGTAAGTGTGCTCCCCGAATGTATAACCTTCACAACCTCACGTGGGTCCACGTCAGCTGTGGGGTGTTCTGTGGCAGAGAGAACCTTCCAGTGCAGTCATGCGGAAGCTCTCGGGTCACCCACTGTGAGGCTCTTTCACCCGAGAGCCCACCATTCCTGTGCCAAATCGGGGGGTGGGGCTGTGGGAAGGAGCCAGGGACCCCGGGCTCCCGGCTCAGCCCTACAATCAAGTTGCAGCCTTTGGGTACAGTTGCCGGACGGAGGAGACGACGAAGCACCTGCAGGGATGTGAGGGAACTCCGTAAGCTCCGTTCCCAGAGGCAGGGAGCCCGGGTGCAGTGGCGTCTTTGGGCGTGGCTGGCACTGTGCCGCGCCACCCAGTGTCCATCCACCTTTGTGGGCGGCATGCACCCACGCCTGCCCATAAGCACTCTGAGGTCATCAGTCCGATGGCATTCCTGACGAGCTGTGCGCCCGCGTTCTAGGCCAGGAGCCAGAGGTGTCTTCCTGCTGAGCCTGGAGGGGGCAGGCGGGGTCTCCCCACAGCCTTGCGGTGGGTGCGCACCCGCTCACGCACTCCATCCTCCAATACCGCCGACCAGACCCTGCCTGAGAGCGTCTGCCTACTGAGTTCCTGCAGCTAGACAGGCGGGGATTGGTCAAAAGCGAGGTTCCGAGTGGCAGGAAAAGCAAACCAGTTTTCACAGGCTGTGGGTAAAGTAACAGCAGGTGATCTGAGGCGCAGAGGTGCCGTGAGCACGGCCGGGCCTGGGCTCCGGGGTGGTGGGAGCAGGCCCCAGTGCCAAGACAGCTGGAGGGCTGAGAAGTAATACTAGGACCAAGCCAGTGGCCCCTGCGTTCACCAGAACCAGAAGCTGCCAGTCGTAACCAGAGAGGAAAACATTTCTCCCCCTGCATCCACTGGACCAGGACGCAGGAGGCCCACGGGTGGAGAGTGGTGGCCACGCGGCACATGCCAGGGAGCACACAGTCACTGCGGAGCCCCTTCCCTTCGTCCTCTCGTGCTAGCCCTTGCTGTGCCCGGTGGGGCTGGGCACCTTGTTCTCGCCAGTTTCATGCTGTGGGAAATGGGGCCCTGTCCTAGAGGTGAGTAAGGTGAGGCCGCGACCATGAGGACATCACAGCAGAGCCACCCCGCTGGAGAGGGCAGGGTGGCTCC
Source organism: Crocuta crocuta (assembly GCF_008692635.1). NCBI lineage: Eukaryota > Metazoa > Chordata > Mammalia > Carnivora > Hyaenidae > Crocuta > Crocuta crocuta. Next base: position 6,537,923 of record NW_027529175.1, read on the forward strand.
CTTCTTGGGCTGGGTCAGCATCTGATGGGGACGCAGGAGAGGACTCGGGTCAGACACCGGGCGAGCATCCGCGTGGCCTCCTGAGCGGCGACTTTCGTGTCCACCACATGTCAGGTCTTGTCCTGTGATCGTTCATCCATTCATAGAAAGGGCGCCACGTGGGATAGATTAGGGGTAACGCAGAAGGGAGGGCCCCTCCTGCAGCCGTGGCCGGTGCCCAGGCAACAGGGAGTAGGGGCGGGGACTCCAGGATTGGTTGTCACAGCCGCAGTTCAGAGCGATGCGTAGCACAAAGTGAGCGGCGGACAGAGGACAGCTTGGCGGTTGACCGACTACTGATGCAAAACGACAGCCCTGGCGGCCACAGCAGGGTGAATAGCCGTCCAGTCCGCAGCCGCCGCCACCACGCCTGCTCCCACAGACCGGGGGGACATCAGAGCAGGGCTGGCGCCGTCCCCGCAGGAGGCGTGCCTGGGCCAGGTGGGCCGCCCAGAGGGGACTCAGGGCATCCACGGCAGGGGAGGAGCCATGCCGTCCAGGGGAAAGGGCCGAAGGCGCCCGGCTCCCACGCTCGCCCTGCGTGCCTGCCCCGCCCCTTCCCCGCCCCTGCGGGTGCCCGGCGAGGCCCAGCCAGGAGCTCCCTGAGTCTCCCCGGCCACCTGCACTGTGGCAGACGCCTCAGGCCCTTGCGGTATAATTTAATCTGGGCTACTGTTTATCTGGTGTTTTACACATGTACTTCCCAAGAGCAGAGATTTTATGTTGAATATGGATCAAACCCCAGCAGCTCCTGCCCAGGCAGGAGTGAAAGTGCCCTGTTCCTCTGCCGGCTCTCCGGGGCCATGGCTTCCCCGGCCGCCTGCACCGCGTGGTCCGAGGAGCTGCCCGGGGGCAGGGAGGGCGGGAGGCTGGAGCGGCACAGAGGCTGCAGGTCAGTGCCCGGAGGACACAGGTGCTGTTCACCTTCAGTCGTGAGTAGGATGGCGCGTGGCGGTGGTGGCGGTGGCAGTGGGGGTAGCATGGTGGTGGCGGTGAGGGTGGTGGCGGCGGCAGTGGCGGCATGGCAGTGGGCTCCAGCGTGCCAGTCGTCATGCCACGGCATGCGTGGACCCCTCCGTCCTCAGCACAGCCCTGGTAGGGGCTGCTCCTGTCTCCTCTGAGGGGGTGCAGGCAGCAGCCGGGACCTCGGGTGTGGACAGGATGACAGGCGCGCAGCCGGCACCTTCCCAGAGCACCTGTTCTGCTGCCAGCTCAGCGATAAGCCGCTGACCCCCAAGCCTGGAGGTGGCCCCTGTCACGGTCCCCATCTCCTGGATGAGGGCCTCAGGGCCCAGGGTTGCTGGCTGCGGGGCTCCGGCCTCCCCTTGCCGCCCGGCTGCCAGCACCAGGCGCCCCGCCTGCCTGTGCCTCGGTCTCCTCCCCCAGAAGACGGGCCGGGGGTGCCTGAGGCCCAGCCCCCCAGGCCCCCGGGCAGCACCAAGGCCTGCCTTGCGGGCGAGCCGTTGGGTTTTCTAGCCAAGCCGCACAAATCAAATGTCAGAATGTGGATGGGAAAGTGAATTAAACCAATTAGCCCTGCTACCTGACTGGCGAGTCAGCGAGGGACTCCTGTTTCTTCCTTCTCGGTTAAGGGGAGAAATAATAAGAGTCGGCAATTGGGCCCTTTTAGCCCCGTCAGGATTAATTTATTCGTCTCTGAGAGTTGGCAATTTGTAAACCCCTGACTTGAACAGCTTTTAAGCCGACCTCTTGTGTGCTCCGTGCCACACGGAGGAGCAGGCGTTGATGCGTGTTCTGCCCTTCCTGCTGTCTGGAGGCCTTCCGGAATGTTCTGTCTGCCAGAGGGTCCCGTGGAGGGAGGCACTGGTCCGCGCCGTCTGCAGGCCAGGCTGCCCCGGGATTGGGGGGCACAGCCGAGAAGCGGTATTTTCGTGTTCCTTAGAGTAGTGCCATCCGCTGGAGCGTAATCCCCGTCGTGTGGGAAGTCTTAAATATTCTGGTGGCCCCACACAAGTGGAGAAAACCAGGTGAAATTACTAATATTTTATTTAACCCAGAAATCTGAAATACTGTCTTTCAACCTGTAATCAACATAAGAACTGTTAAGACTTTACAGATTCTGTGCAGACTTCTTATTTGCAGCCCGGATTTGCTCTCTGTGCTGTGGACCCACGGGGCTCTGTGATGGCCGGGCTGACGGGAGGCCCTTCTAGAAGTCTGGGGTGTGCTCTCCGTGACGCACACCCATGGGGGCCCAGTGGGGGCCGGCGGACAGGAGGGCCATTTGTGACTGTGCAGGACCAAACGTCTCATATTTTGCATTCATTTTCCTGTCGCTCGGTCCCCACCGCAGCACGGGCTGGGCTTCTGCTGCGAGAGGGCAGGAGCGTCTGACCTCCCTGGCGTCTGTCCTGTTCCCGTCTCCCAGTGGCTCCTGACTTGCTGTTCCGGTGGGAGGCATCTGCTTACACCGCTGGGTGCTGACCACACCACTTACACCCGACGTCCTGGTGCCCAGGGAGGGCCACACACCCTCACGGGCAAAGAGGTGTGTTCTTGGGGCCTGGAGCCCGGAGCCCTGTGGCCCAGGCAGGCGGGCAGCGTCCCTCTGAGTGGCCCAGGGTCTGTCAGCTGCACGGGGAGGCCGTGGGGCCATCACACGGCTCCAGGGAGGCCAGTCGGCTGGCAGAGGGTACGTCAGCCATGTACGCGTGATGCCAGCACAGAGGCAGGTGACGGCTTGGGCTTTCCCGTTGATGCGTGGAACAGCTTATGTGCTCGGTCAGTCCCTTGGGACTGTTTTAAGGTCATTATAGCTCATTTTGTATCTGATGTTAGAACTTGAAAATCTGGGCCGAAGAGGCTGAAAAGCAGTGTCCCCTTCGGCTCGCTGTCAGCCTCTCAGAATGACCAGCCTCGGGGCCACCGCACAGGCTGGGGCCTCCCCCGTCCACAGCTGCGGGTCGGCGCCTGGCATGCATTTCCTCCCTTGGACTTTGTCCCCCATGCCTGCTGCATGCCCGCACTGCCCCTCTGGGCGGGCCGTCCGGTGCGAGTTGCATTTCTTATTAAATTCGTCCACTGAACTCTTTTCCACGGATGATCATTTCTTTACCAAAAGTGCTGCTCCCGCCACTACGACTGTTACTTTGACCACAAAGGGTAATCACGGAAGTAACGACTGAGTGCTGGCAAGGACTGAATCCTACTAACGACTCAGTGGTGGTTGGGTCCTCACAGAGCAGGGGACCCTTAGCTTGTGCTTTGTACCCACGGACCCTGTCACGAGCACTTTGCACAGGTTCTCAACTCAGGGAGGGATGTTCCTGTCCCCATTTACACACAGGGACTGAGGTAGAGTCGGGAGTCTTGCCCAGGGTCACATGACCAACGGAGGCAGGACTGGGATCTGAGCCCGGTAGCGGCAGACCCCTGGGCCGCCAAGCACACCCTTCTCTGACACTGAGCGCCACCGTGGACCGGACGTCTTGTTTCAGGGGTGCAGGGGTACGTGGACCCGTAGATGTCACAGGGGAGCCAGATCGCCTCGTGGCAGAGGGCCGTGGAGTCATGATGCAGCAGAGCGGGGCTTGGACCCAGGTCCTCGGACGGTGGAGTCGTGGCTGGCTGCCCCCTGCGCTGCAGCCCGCACTCCGAGCAGAGAACTCTGGGGGCGTGGGAGGGGACCCCTGCCACGTTTCTGGAGCCCAGGTATACTGGTGTGTCCCCACGTCCTCCCTCCTGGGACACACAGACCGTCCTGCTTCGCACACGGTGCTGTAACTCATCAGACTGGAAATATAAACCCCTTTGGGTGAGAAGCACCCAGAGCCAAAGCGCTGTTCGCTCTTTAACGCCAGCAGGCTCCTCTTGGAACCCGCCCAAGGCAGGCCGTGGCCACGGGCGGATTTCCGGGCGCAGGGTGCCCTGCTCAAGGTGGCGAGCTGCTGGGAACGCCAGCTCGGGGCTTCCAACCCGCCTCCCAGGGGGCTCACACCAGCACCTCTGCCTGCACCCGGGCCGTGTGCTCCTGGCCCGCTGGTGCTGCTGGAGGGGGATGCAGGAGGGCCTCCGCGGGGGACGGCCTGTGGCAGGGAAGTGTGGCTGCCACCCACATGCTCACGACGGGACGTCAGAGTGCCCAGAGGGCAGTCCAGCTGCTGGTCATGCCGAGAGGTGGGCCAGCATGTCCAGGGCCCCCAGGAGTCTGCCCCGTGGTTCGTGGTTCGGCCTGGGTGTTAGCGGGGTTCCGGAACACCGGGCTGATCCTGACGTGGGGACAGGGCTCAGAGTGCAGGGCTCCAGGCGTGGGGGCGGGGCCCTCACTGTGGACGGCACAGGTCACATGACCGCGGAGCCTGTGGTAACAGGCCAGCAGGGAGCAGCACGTGCACCGGGTGGGGGGGCACTCTTGCTGCAGCTGTGCTGACGGGGTGGTGTCTCGTGGAGCAAAGCGGGCAGAGTTCCAGGGGCCCCACGCGTCTGATTTCCGAGGACGGCAGCTCGTGAGCAAACCTTCCCCTACTTGTCACGTCCGCTCACAGGGCAGAGCACTGTTCACGGAGCCCCGTTCCCTCTGCGGTTTGCAGGACTGGGCCTCTGATGGGGCCCTGACTCAGCCCCCCGTCCACCATTGTTTCGCAGGCAGACCCACCCCAGGGAGAGCCGGGTCCCTGGGACGTGACCCGTTGACGGCCCTTGACCTGCGTGATGTGGGTAACGCAAAACAGCTCACGGCCGATAACCATGCCGCCCTTCCCGGATCAGAGCCGTCTCCGCCCGGTGCGTCGATGAGACGGGGCTTTTTAAAAAAGAAATCTGTATTTAAGGACGCGTGTGGCTGTGTTCTTTGCCTCCCGTAAAGGTCACCCCGATAGATTTTTCCTTCTTTAGCATTGCAGGCAGTGAGGCTCCGGGCTTTTCTACTCTCCCTCCGTCCAGTGAACCTGGGGGACTAAATTAGATTCTGAAATTGAGTGTGCAGCGGGGTTGCTGAGTTACTGTAATGGGAGGGTATTGCTTCTCACCTTGCAAGTAGCGAGGTCATGATAATATGAAGCGAAGTGGATTAAAAATAAAACCAAAGGTATTTATTTACGACCTGCTCAGAATTGGATTGGCGTCCGTGTAAGTCGCACCTAATGGTGAAAGACAGCAGATTGATGCTGATCTGTCCCTGGGGACATTCTGCCACTGAAATTTGCTCTGCGAATTCAATTGAAAGGCCCCCAGAAAGTATCCAAAATGCAAAAGGAAATGGGGTTGAGGAAGGGGTAAAGCGGCAGCGGTGAGGCAGGGGTGGAGGGGGTCCTGGGGGCTNCCGCGCAGCTCCGCGCCCAGCCCTGGCAGCCCCTGGTGGGAACGGAGACCGCGCTCTGTGGACGAGGAGCCTGAGGCTCCGGGCGGTCAGTGGCAGGTCTGAGCCCCGGCGTGCTGCACAGCCCATGGCCCCGCGCTCACCGCGCCGGCCCCGACCCACAGATAAAGGGGTGGGGCTCAGAGAGGAGGGTCAGCCCGGGGCGGGACCAGGATGCGAATGTAGCGCCTGGGCACCCTTCCTCACACCCCCCATCCCTGGTCCCAGCCTTGCAGGGACAGGAGTCTCAACAGATGGGGCCTGTGTATGAGTCTCAGGCAGTCAGGGAGGAGCAGCCCCAGTCTGGTGCCCTCCCTGTCCCCTGTCCCCTGTCCCCTGCTGGGACCTTCAGAGGGGTGGCACCAGCCCCGTGGGACCCCAGCCGTCCTTGGGCTCCCTCAGATCCGGCTTCTGGGGGGGCTGGGCCAGTGGGAAGGGCCAGAGCTGCAGGCTGTCCACAGGGTGCAGGCCCGCCCCTGACAGGGAGCCCTGGCCCAGGCCTCGTGCTGACCCGATCAGTGGCCCAGGCCCCCGATTCTCCTCCCCGGAGAACCCCCGCCCGAGAAGCCATTCCGGCCGCACAGCCCTTCCCACCCCAGCTAAACCCCCCCCCCCGGTGCTGGGGTCTGTGCCCCAGACCCACCCCCGCCTCGGTGTTGCCAGTCGCCCTGGACGAGAACTGGGGTCTGTCAGAGGGGCCAGTGAGCGCGCAGGGCCCTTGCGTCGCTGTGGCCCCGGGCTGTGTTTCTCCTTTCCAGCGCTTTCCTCAGTATCCCTGACTCTGGCTTGCAGACTGTGAGCTCTTGAGAGTTGTGTGCCCTGTGGGGTGGGCTGGGGGCAGCCAAGGCGCTCCAGCCTGGTCTTTTCTGGAAACGGAGTATCAAGCGAGGATAGTGACAGGGGCTCCCTGGCCCCCCGCCCACCCAGCGTGTGCCCACCTGGTGTGCACCTGCCTGGTAGGCTTGGGGGGCAGACGCCTGTCCACGGTGCCCCTCACGTCCCTGCTGAGGGAATGTCACAGAAACCTGGCCCGAAGGCCGCCTGGGCCAGGGGGTGGGGGCCCTACCCCTGAGGGGATTCTGCGGGGCTGTGGGGTGAGGCAGCGCCTGCAACCAGGCCCCACCCGACCCGCACCTGACCGTGGAGCCCGAGGGGCCTGTTCGGGGGGTCGCAGCTGTGAAGCGTGGGTGGCACTGCCCTCCGTCCCAGAGGCATCGCCAAAAAGGACTGGGGGCCATGTGAGGGGCTCCCTCCTGGCCGCGGGGCTTGCGGCCCTTCGGGGTGCAGAGGGGAGGGGACACGACTCACGGGGTCTAGGAAGCCGCGAGCCCCCTCCGCGAGCCCTCACGGTGGCCAGTCCCCCCCACCAAGGGGAGCCCCACCCCGCCAATGTCACCCGCTCTGACCCAGGCTTGTCTCTCCCCCAGGAGCTGCTGCTCTTCCTTCAGAACCTGCCCACGGCCCACTGGGGCGATGAAGACGTCAGCCTGCTGCTGGCCGAGGCCTACCGCCTCAAGTTTGCCTTCGCCGACGCCCCCAATCACTACAAGAAGTGAGCCAGGGCCCGCGCTGCCGTGGCCACAGGCCCGTGGCCAAGGAGAGGCCTCGCCGGAGCAGCCTGCCGTCCAGGGCGCTGGCCAGGACGGGGCGCAGGCGAGGGCCGGGGCCTGGCCCAGGCGCCTCCGCTGCCTAAGATACCAAAGAGAGCGGGGGGAGGGTCCTGGCCGCACAGGGGGCCGGAGGTGGGCGACTCTCCCTCCCTGTCCCTGGAGCAGCCTTGCCAAATGACCCCCTCCCGGAGCCTCCAGGGCGTGGCCGCCTGAGGGCCGGACCCCGTGGGAGAGGCCTGCTGTCTGGTGCCGGGGGAGCAAGGAGGTCGTGGCCGTCTCATACCTGCTTTGAAATGCGAAAATCCCATTCTGTTGAGTGANGCGTCTCCATCCGCTTCAGAGGGAGCGCTCAGCCCCCCGGACCCCCTGTGCTGTTTGCTGTGAGCTGAGGGCTCTGCGGCCCCGGGGATGGGGACGAGCCACACCGGCTGAGGCCGGGGACCCTGCTTCCCGCACTGGGCCCGCAGGACGGGCGGGGTTCGGCCGCGGTAACGCAGTCCTTGGAGCACTCGCCTCCGCCTGGCCGCACCTTCCACGTCTCGGCCGGTTGCAGACACGCTTGCTGCCCACCGTTTGTTGGTCACTGAGCAGAGAGCCCAGGTGCGGAAGGTTCTGGACTGGCCTGCCTGGGCTCTGCGGGAGTCAGGCACGCTTCCACCCGCCCCTGCCCGTGCAGGCATGTGGTTGGTGGGGACGTGGACGCCCCGTGGCTCTGGGGCCCACCCCGACCCCTGAGCTGGCGACAGGCTCTTGTCCTCAGCACCTGCTTCTGGGCCTGGAGCAGGCAGGCTGGTGCCCCGTCTTTGCCCCGCTCGGCGTGAGGCGCTGGGGGAGGCTGCAGGCAGGACAGGAACATGTGCCCGCATGTGACACGGGTCCCTTTTCTTTTAAAAACATTCTCGGGTCATTGTGTGGAAATCAGCCCCAAATGCTTTGCAAACGGGAGGTGCTCCCAGTTCAGCAGAGGGGCCAACCCGGGGTCGGGGCTCCTGTCCGACCAGCACCCCATGGCTCTCCGGCCTGCACCCCTTCTCGAGCCGGGGCACCGGGTTCTGGGAGGAGCCGCCCGCGGCCATGTGCAGGCAGCCCCGCCCCCGCCCCGGCCCCAGGATCCGCCGCCCCAGCTCAGAGCGCTCCGTGCGGCCAGGGTGTCAGGCTCACAGGACATCTGCCTCTTGAGGCCTTTATTCTTCGAGCAGGAGGATCTGCGACTTTACATGAGGCTCCGCCTGGATTTTCCTGTGTGTGTGACCCTGGCGGTGAACGCGGGGCTGTGGACGAGCGAGCGTCCTGTGAGTCTGAGCAGGTGGCTCCGGGACGACGAAGTGTTCTGTCTGCATACGATGTGTTCAAACGGGAATAAAGATGCCGTGAACCCCCAGCCTCGGCCTGACTCAAGAACTCTCCTCGGAAAGCGGGGGCGCCCGGGGCCAGGCGTCTTCTGTCCACGGAGGCCGGGTGACAGCTGAGGGTGGGGACCCTGGGCTGTGTATGTGCGCGGCACGCAGTCTTGAAGCCCGGGAGGACCTCTCAGGGAGACGGACGTTCAAGGGGGCGTGGGAGTCTGTTGCACTCGGGCGGGACCCCACACCCCAACCCTGCACTGTTGGGGGTCACGTCCAGGCCAGCTGGGACAGGGGGCCTACCCACTGTGCCACAGCAGTCAGGTGCCTCCCGGACCCAGGACGTACCCGTCCCTGCTTCCCAGGCCCCACCCTCGTGGCCCCATGAGCCCCAGCTTCTCGGCTGCTTTTAGAGTGCCCTGCGCCCCTCGGACACCCCACGTCTGCTCCTCCCCCCACGGTGGGGACTCCCCAGGGCAGCTGTCTGCTCTCTGCCGTCTTATGCCGTCCACTGATGGGGTGGGGTCAGGTGCTGTCCCTGTGGGGGGCAGGAGACCACGCCGGATGACAGCGCTCACGCCCTCCCCGTGACTGAGCGCGGCCCTGAGCCGGGGCTGACGCCCAGACCCTGTTGCAGGCTTGCGCTCGCAGGGGACACGCAGAGGCCTCCCCGTATAGGAGGTGGAAGGTGCTGGTGCCCGGTCACAGCTCAGAGCTGCCGACCACTGTCATTTGTAGTCACGACTCGGCATTTGTGGGCCAGCTGTTTGCTCCTCAGGCCCGTTTTGGGGTCTCAGCCTCCACAGATGGCTCACACCCTGGAGGTGCTCAGGTGCGCCCCTGACCACCTGTGCCCTTGCGCCTCACCCCGCCAGGCTACCTGGGGAGGCCCTGCCTGTTGGCCCCGCTGCCACATGGAAAGTGCCAGAGAAGCTCTCGGGGCAGCCGGGCCCCAGCAAGGCAGACCTGCTGGGGAGGGATGAGGTTCCAGGAGGCGGGAGAGCTCGGAGGGGACGGTTCCGAGCGGGCGGGCAGGGCTTCTATGCTCCTGTCAGGTCCAGCCCTGAAGTGGGAGGAGCCCCCTCTGTGTTTGAAGAGACTGGTCCCGCCTCTAACGTGCCTGGGCCTCAGGGTGCCGTCTACCTTGAGCTTGACGTTTCCTGCTGGACCATGGCCAGTGGGCGCGCTGTCAGAGCCACCGTTCCGTGAAGCTTACTGGAGACGTGGGCCGCCACTGCTCCGTGTCAGGCAGGGAGCCCCCCTCAGCCTCCCTGATCCTGCCCCACCCCAGCGGCCCCTCCCAGCCTGCTGCTACGTTGGCACCGTGAGGTCGCGGCCACCCAGGGGTCTGCCCCGCTCAGCCCCCAGGCTTGTCTCCCTCGTCCAGTAGCCCCACCAATCAACAGAGGGCGGCCGGGGAGGGCTCCCCGCCACTGTGTGACCAGGCGCAAAGGATCTAACCCCTGAGCCCATCTCGCTGACAATTTGAAGCTGATTATTTACTTAGGGAAAAGACAATACATCCAAATACATTCCAGACAAATGGGTATAAACATACAAACAAAAATTCCCCAAAGTGCTCAAAATACAAAGAGATATCTTTGTACGAGGGAGTGGCCACAGGCTTTCCTGCCGTGATGCCGGTGACCACACGGTCCAGGGAAAGGCCGATGCCCGCGGAGCAAGCCGAGCAAGCACGTGAGACGCTTGCGTTCCGGAATGCTTACTGAGGCCTTGGAGATAGCGCTGGAAACAAAAATGGGTGCAGCACAGAAAGTGGGCGGTTCCCAAAGAGGAGGGCGCAAGGGTCGTGAAGACTCGCTGGCCGTTAACAGTCGAGCGGGGGGCAGGCGGGAGACGTGGCGCTCCAGCAGCAGTGGCAGGTGGCGTGGGGCCCAGATGGTGGCGGCTTGTTACACGACGATGGAAAACCAGTCCGTCTTTATGGTTTTCTGCGGAGAGCTAGCAGTAGTTTGTGTTGCTTCTACTTTTAGACTCAAGTGTAACGCTCAGAAGGGGGCACCTCGCAGATCTAGTGCCCAGTGAATGATCCCAGAGTGGACACCGGGCTCCACAGCTAAGGTCAAGGTGAGCCCCTGGCCTGCACCCCGATCTCCCGGGGGTCCCTCTCCCCAGCGTTCATGCCACCTCGACTGTCATCTGAAGGAATCGCACAGGACCCCGCGTTGTGAACCACCCACCCTGCCCCACGTCCTGCTGTGGACGTCCACGTCTAGGGTGGCGGTGGTTTGTTCCTCCCTGTCAGCGTCACTTTCCCCCTTGTGTGGATGGGTCACAACTGGTTTGGCTTGTTTCCAGCTTGGGGCGGTTGCAGATCCCGCTGCTGTGAACATCGCGTACGTGTCCCTTGGCGGATACGTGCCCCTCCGTTCTGCCGGCCGGGAGGGTGTGTTTCGGCCACTCTCCTAAATGGTGGCAGACTGTTTGCCAAAGTGGATTTCCAGTTTACATTTACACCGCAGGGCTCGAGGGCCCTCGTTCGCCCACATCCTCACCCACACCTGGAATGGTCTTAGCCCTTCTTGGGGAGGGGGTGTGTCGTGTCACTGCGCTCGACCCCAGCCTCCCGCACGTCTCCCCGTGCTGGGCAGTGTCTCTTTCCGTCCTGCCGCAGGAAGAAAGAGACCTACAGAGGACCCCTCGTAGTGCTTTCTCGATTTCCTGAGTGCTTTCTCGATCATTAAAGTTCTTCAGACGTGACTTTAATGACTGCATAATGCTGTCGTGTGGATTAACATAACCCATCCCTCCCAGACTGTCCATCAAGTGGCGTCCAGCTTCCTCCCGTTGCCAGTGATGCCGTGATGCACATCTACATCTCTGCGCGCTTTTCCAGCATGGATTTCGAGTAGAGGTGTCCCCTGCTTCTCAGAAGTTCGCATTACCCCACCTCATTTTCACGGAAAACCCACGTTGGTACCTGTTTTCTCTAACTGGAAGAAATCCAGAGAGGAGTGTTGCTTTTATGAACAAAGGCAAAAAGGGAAAACGGCATTCAGCGTTGGTTCCCCAGCGAGCTGTTTGAGACACAGCGAGAATGCTGGCGCCCGGCTCTTTCCCCACGACCACGCTCAGCGGCTCTGGTCTGGAGCGCTCCACTCCGTCTGTGAGCGTCAGTGCTTTATCTCGAGTTATTCTGTGCATTGTTAGCAAGATGTGCTTGCCCTAAGGTGTAGGGCAAAAAGCCCTTTTCCCTCGTAGGAAAAGCCTACGAGAGGTGATATTTTTGGGGTCCAGGAATACTCATCTTTTCAAATAAATTAATATTGAGTGCCTCTTTCCTTTATGCCACTTTGGCTTAGGGAAGATTTTAGGAATGCTCCACTTTCGGATAGTGGGGGACCCTGTAAAGAGATCATCCGGTCCTTAGTGGGGAGTGGGTGAGTTGGCCCTCCCGTCTTCACGGACCCGCGGCTGCGGACCTGCCCATCCGGGTTACTCGGGAATGTTTTAGAAAATGCAAGTGTAGGAAGCCATTTAAAACGTGAAGGGTAGACGTAGGGTGTAGGACTTCGAGGAGAGGGGAAAAGAAAGCAAATGAACAAAACTGATCAAGTCAAGAGAAGCTAGGAAAGAGAGTTGGAAAAAAGCAAAGGGAAAATGTGTTAATTGGGAGCACAGGCCACATAAGTCCACGTAAGCAAGTGGTCATGGTGACTTAAACTCACCTATGCAAAGAGATTCGCAGCATACTTTTAGAAACCCATAAAATCCAATACCATATTGCTTACAAGAGATACACCGAGGCACAAGGTTTGAAATAAAAGGATGAAAAAAATTAGTGTGAGAAATACCAAAAGAAAGCATGGCTGAGAATACCTGTGTTTGAAGAGCTTTCACAGGACAAAGGGACACATATGTCATGATCACAGAGCATGGCAGTCTCTGTTCTGCGTAAACAGGAAAACATAGCCCCGACCTAAAGCAAAGAGTGACACGATTGTGGACAAATCTCGACCTTTCCACAGTGCATAGGATGTGCTAACACATCTCTTGCAGAAAATGTGGACCAGGCAGTTTAAAAAGGGGAGATTTAAAGAAAAATCAGTTTCTGATCTGATAGAATTTTGCTCCCCATAAACAATGTGCACTTACTTCCAGCACATGAGAAATACTTACAGATGTTTACCCGTCACAAAGGAAATTTCAAGAACCCTGAAGTCTTGGCAGTATACAGGCCCATGTGTTCTGTCCAGAGTGCAATAATATTGAAAAATCAAAAACCAATGAGAGAAAACTTAAATGCCAAAACTTCCATTTACATATAAATAATCTGAAGTATGAATGGAATCATACTGGAAATTACAAAATGACAGAAACTAAAATAGCAAACTTGTGGGATGCAGCTAACACAGTAAACAGAGGAAAATTTATAGCCATAGTATTCTTATAGGACAATAAGTATTTAAAAGAATTTAGCTCCACATTCAACTTAAGCTGGAAATAGAATATGAGAACAAAAGTGTAAAAAAAGAAAAACCATGAAGATTAGCATAATACAGAAGCAGAAGTTTCTGGAGGAGAAAACAGCACAAATAATAGGAATGAGCAACAAAACGGAAAGGCAGCTTTGCAAACTGACAACACAGCTGCACGCGGGTGGGGGTCTTGGTCTGCTTTGTAGTTGGCGCATCTACTGCTTTCAGAAATAGCATTTGCACATAGTAAAGCCTGAATAAATGTTTGTTGAATGAAAAAAAGACACATTTCTAAGGAATAAAACCCAACCATACTAAAGGAGGGAGAAAAGGAGGCAACTACAGGTGCGGAAGAGACTTTAAAAATAAGCATCATGAGAATAAGAAGACGGGGTGCCTGGGGGGCTCAGTTGGTTAAGCGTCCGACTTCAGCTTAGGTTGTGATCTCACAGTCGGAGCCCCATGTCGGGCTGTGTGCTGAGAGCTTGGGAGCCTGGAGCTGCTTCAGATTGTCTCCATCTCTCTCTGCCTCTACCCTGCTCTCATTCTGTCTGTCTCTCTCTTTCTCTCTCTGTCTCTCAAAAAGAGACTCAATGTGATATGTCACTGGGGAAGTGCACATTCAAACGAGATGCCACTACACACTGATAAGAGTGGCCCAAATCCAGCACACGGACGACACGCAGTGCTGGCGAGGACGTGGAGCGTTAGGGGTGCTCGTCCACGGGCGCTGGGAACGCAGGACAGTGCGGGACCGTGGACGGTTTCGTGGTTTCTTCCAAAACTAAGCATACCCTGCCTGTTTGACCCAGCAGCTGCTGTCCGTGGTGTTACCCAAAGGTGTAACGTGATGCCCACGCAGAAAGCCCCCGACGAATGTTTATTCATAACTGCCCAACCCCGGAAGCGGCCGAGATGTCCTTCAGCAGGTGATGGATGGACACACTGGTCCACGCAGACGGTGGAATAGTATTTAGCGCCAGAGAGTTATGACGCCATGAGAAGACACTTTAAGGAGGAGGCTTAAATGTTGTAAAGTGACAGAGGCCAGTCTGGAAAGGCTGCATGCTGTGTGACTGCACCCCCAAGACTTTCTGGAAAAGGCAGAACTGTGGGGACACTAAAAAGAGCAGCGGTTGTCGGGGGTCGGGGGGAGCGGCGAGCAGAGCGCGGAGGATTCGCGGGGCTGGTAGACGCGTGCATGGCGCTGTGACGACGGGCCCAGGTCCCACATGTGTCCAACCCACAGACTGTGCACCAGTGGGAACTAGGAACTTTGGCGACGATGACGTGTCAGGGTCAGTTCACGGAGGGAGTCGAGTGCCCCCTGGGGTGGGGGCGTTGACGGGCGCCGTGCATGGGGTGGACTGTATGGGCAGTCTCTTAACTTCCACTTATTTGCTGGAACTTAGACACTGCAGTAAAAAACACAGTCTGTTATTTTTTTTTAAATCCTAAGTGCATCCTATGACCAGCTTTATTCTTGAGAATTTGAAAACCTGGATGAAATGGACCATTTTCTTAAAAAGTACAAAACCTGATGCAAGAAGGAAATAAAACCCAAGTAGACAAATCTCACTGGATAGCTTGAACCGGGGCAGGAGGGGGTGGTCACAGATCTGTCCCCTCACAAGGGCCTCAAGCCCAGACGGCACCACAGCACAGTTTCCCAAACTCCAGTCAGAATTGAGAGAGCAAAAGAATGCTTGAGGTGGGGGCCCCGGGCAGGGCCGGAGCGGGGGCTGAAAGCCTTGAATGCCCACCGAGCAGCCCCAGGCCACGCCAGCCTTTCCTTGGTGGCCTGTTGGGCCTACACTGGACCATGAGGCTGTGTCTTTTAACTTCTGTGGCCTGGGCAGGGCCCTCGGTCCTGAAGCACCTGAAGAGGCTGGCTGTGGGGGTGTGGAGTGTGGGCTTGGGGAGCCGCTGATGGCAGCACCTTGACCTTGGCCCACACCCAGCAGGCCGGGGCCAGCCACAGAGGAGGCTGTTGCAGCGCACTTGTCCTAGACGGTCTGCAGCTGAGGGTTCATGGGCACACACGCTCCCTCTGTGCTTTGGGAATAATAATGCAGCTTTTAGCCCCAGCTCCTTGGGGCCCGGCTGCCCCGCGCGCCTGCTCCTGTGATTCTGAACTGGACTCAGGACCGTGGGAAACAACGTGCAGGGACAGACATTGGCTTCAGATCGTTCTGGTGAACGAATTGCTCAGCGGCCCAAACTGGGGGTGGATACATTTAAAAACAAAACGGGTCACTGTCAAGAGGATCTGGCGCCAACTTGGGTGGGGTGCCGCCGGCCCGGAGGTCGGGGGGCACGCCCGCAGCTCGGGAAGTCGGGGAGCCGGGCGTGGTGAGGGGGAGGGAAGCAGGAGACCTGAAGGGAGGGGCGGGCCGAGCGGAGAAGAGAGGTTTCCACGGACTAGTTCCTCCAGGGGCTAGGCCCTGACTAGTCCTTGCTAATGTTTAAGGCTCCCAGATTGGCCAAGAAACTTGGCCACTGGGTCCTGGCCAGTCCAGGACCCCAAGCCCACCACACAGTGACCCCAGCCGAAGGGTCCACCCAGCAAGAGGCGTGATGAGGCCGGCCTGGGGTCTGTGGGGACACTGAGGGCCTCACGGGCAGGTATTAGGGCTTCACTCTTGGGGTCAGCATCTTGAGGGGCACAGAGCAGAAGGGACATTCAAGGGCATCACTATGCCCAAGGGCATCCCAGTGACCATAGTGGTGTCTGAGCCTGGGGGGGTGGAGGGCATGAGCCTCCCCAGGGGCCCTGGGTCATCCCGGTGGAGTTGAGGAAGAGGGTGCAGGGCACACGCTGACCCTGGCCTCCCAGGTGACAAGTGGCAGGAAGCAAGTCCCTGCCCTCCCCCCCAGGCTCAAGTGTCTTAATAAACCCCCAGTGGCCACCATCCCCACGAGGCTGCCGCCTGGGGAAGCTGGGGGGGCAGGACCCGGGGACGGCCTCCCTGACCTGGACATTAAAAATAATTGGCCGCCCACGACGCAAAGAAAAATGTATTCTCCCTCAGCTTGGCTGGGAAATGTGAATTATTCTTGTGTTGCCATAGAAACCAAGATGAGTTCCCAACATCCTTTAGATATTTAATTTTGTGAGCCCAGTGATGACCTGTGATCTCTGCAGAGAAGCAGGAGACAGAGGGAGGGAGAGACAGCCGTGTGCGTGCGCACATGCAGATGTGTGCACACGTGTGTGCGTGCGTGTGCAGGGCTGGCTGTTCTGAGCCCCTCCCATTGGCGTGGCCGCAGGGCAGGGACCACAGGGGGCCTTGAGCTCTGGGACTGGAGGCTGGGCCCCTGGGGCAACCTGGAGTCCTGGACGGTGGGGGCGCCGGGCCAGGCTTGTGGGGACACAGATGGCCCCGCCCCGCCCCCATGGGAGCAGCTACCCTGCCAGGTGTCGGCCCCGGTGTGCCCACGCCCTCCCGCCTGGCCCCGGTCACTGGCACCCCTGTTCTCCCCTCTGCCCGGAACGTCCTTCGCCAGCTGGGCAGTCCCCGCCTGTCTCTGCCACCGCCCACTGGGAAGGTCTCCACACGGTGGCTGCATCGTGGACCCGGAGAGCCGCACCCAGCCCTGGCCACCCCCAGGCCGAGGCGGCCTAGGGACGAGCTGGGACTGAGCCGAGGGAACACGCAGCTGCCCGCCTCCATCCCGCACAGGAGCCCCCGTGTCCAGTGTCCCAGCCCGGCGGTCAGGCTTTCCTGCAGGCCCCGGGCCCCGGGCCCCGGGTTGCCTGATGGGAGCCAGGAAATGGAGGCATTCTCTGGTCATCTCGGAGGGGACACGTGGAGGGTGTGGAGGCAAGGAGGGACGTCCTGACACGCCGGGGTCCTGGATGGGGGGTGTGATGTGGGTGTGGTGGGCGTGGCTGTGGACGTGAGGGGCATGGGTGTGGATGTGGGGCGAATGGGGGGCATGGGCACAGGCATGGGTGTGGTGGGCGTGGCAGGCGTGGGTGTAGACATGGGTGTGGTGGGCGTGGCAGTGGTGTCCAGGAAGACCATTAACTGCCTTGTTCCGGTTTCAGAGATTTGGCTGGGAACGTCTTGGGGCCTCTGCTAACAGCCGTGGAAAGAAGGGGAAGATGATCAGCCTCAAAAGTCACAACTGTAAATCGAGCTGTTGGAAGCAGCATTTCTAAGTGGCAGGAATGACCATGAGAAACTGCAATGGCTGAATTTCCGGGGAAGGGAGGCCGAGAGGGCAGGCCTGCCCTGTGGCCCAGCGGCGTGTGTCCTGGGGGCTGGAGGGCCGGGGACCCCTGACCCCAGGCCCCGTCTGTATCTCTGTGTCCACGGGCATTTTCCCACAGTGAGCACGTCCACACCGCACAGGAACTGGTCAACAGGGGGAAGGGGAGGGGGCGAGGCCCCCCAGCTGCAGGTGGGACGTCCCCCCGGGGTCTCCCCTGGGCTTCACCCTCTGGGCCTTTCCAAACCCTCTGGCCCCCGGAGCCGCCCCGTCAGCTCCGCGCACCCGTCTCCTCTGCGCTGGTCCGTTCTGTCTGATCGCCCTTCAGGGGACACCCCTCCTCGTCCTTGTGGGGACGCGGGGCAGTGTGGGGGGGCAGAAGCACAGCCCCTGCTCTGCACGGCACCCCCTTTTACAGATGAGGAAACTGAGGCACGGGAAGGTCGGGCAGCTCACCTGAGCTCACAACAGTTTGCTTCCTCACCCCGTCCCCAAACGGCCTTCATTGTCCCCCATGTGAAGGAGGTCGGGGAGGGCTGTCCGGGGACTTACTCGAGGCCACACATCCAGCACTGGGCAGGGGTGGGGGGGCGCCTGGACCAGGCCAGCACCGAGTGGGCTCTGCCGGGCCGTGCCCGCACCCCTGCACGCTGATTCCTTGCCGGGGCTTTGGCCTCTGCCCTGCGTGTCACCAGGGCCTCGGGGGCAGGGCTGGGAAACCCTGCTCCTCGCTTTGCGAAGTTAACGATTCAGGGCTCCGTGCTGCGGGAGCCGTGACAAGTGTCAGCAGGAGGAGGTGCCGAGCGAAAGGATAAGTGTCCTTGATGGCGTCATCGGACCTTTATAGTGAGACTCAATCGTCAGCGGAAAATGTGGCCATGTGAGGGGTGACGTTCTGGTCTGAGGGAGACGTGAGGTTCAAGCTTCCAGGGGTAGTAACTGCCCTGCAAGGTCACGGCGCCCTCTCCTCCTCCTCACCCTTGCGCCCCCAGCTGCCCCCAGCCCTGCGGGAGGGCAGCCCCCCCAGCCCCCCCGTGCTCTGGTCCGGGCTCCGCTGGCTGTGGCCGGTCTCGGGGTCTCGGGAGGCGCAGACTGTCCACGCGGGTCAGACAGCCACATATAGGATGGAACGGTCCCCCCCGATCTGCCAAGAGCCGTCGCAGATGAGGACTTGCGCTCAGAGAGGCGCCGTGACCCTCCCGAGGCCGCGGAGCTGGGCCCGGATTTCGGGACGCAGGCTCCCCAAGGCGTTCTCTCTCCACGCCTGCTGCCCACACAGCCGGACCCGCTGGCTTCCGAGACGAGGCAAGTCCAGGCCGGACAAGTAGTTTGTTATCCTGGGGGTTCCCGGCCCCTGACCCCCGGGCAAGCAGGCATCTGGGCTGGGACGGCTGGGGTTGGTGGACGTTAGAGACCCTGCCCTCCTGGTGCACATGGGGAGACGGGGGTGGGGGGCGGGGAGCCTGGGGCTCGGCCATGTGCCTGCCCCGAGGTCACACAGTGACGGTGCCTGAGGCAGGATGACAGGGCTCTGCCTCTGGGTCCTTAGGCTGTGTCAGCTGGGCCAGGACATGGGTGTGGGGGGTCAGCCCTGTCACCCACTTTCCCGGGAGCCCTCATGGAGGAGTGGGGAGCCTGCACCTGGGAATCCTGGGAAGGGGGAGGGGCCTCCACTTCTTCATGTGCAGGGGCGCCTGTTTACGTCCATGCGGGGAAAGGACTCCTGGACACTGGGACAGGTGGCCCGGCCTGGGGAGGCAGGACAGAGTCCGGGGACATGTGGCCTGCGACTCAGCCCAGGCCCGGCCCTGCCCACAGCAGCTCGGAACCGGACGGGGTGCAGCTTCTTGGGACAAATTTACCTCTGGTTTCAGCGAGCCCCAGATGGGGCGGGAGCATTAGCGGAGGCCGGGGCGCAGAGGTGACCCCACGCCCCCGCCCGCACCCCCTCACCCTCAGGCTCGCCCTCGCAGCCAGGCTTCCCTCAGAGGTTCCTGCACACCCGGCCCCCCCGCGGAGAGTCCTTTCTGCAGCCTGGGGTGCTCGTGGCTTGTGGGCCCCGCAGGGACGGGGCAGCGCCGCCCTGCTCCCACCTGAGGTCACGAATTTGCGTGACCCTGCAGCCTCCTCAGGGAGGACCTGCTGCCGTGACATCAGCAGACCGCGGACATCCGCGGGGGTGGCGGGGGCGCGGGGCCTGTTGCACGTGCCTGGACAGCAGCTCAGAGCGAAGGTGAGCAGCCATTTCTCCCACTGTGTCCTGCGGGGAAGGGGGGCGCCGCCAGGCCGTCATTCCGGGGCTCGGCCAGCGGGGGCGCCCCCGCGCCCATCCCGGGTCCAGGGCCCTGGAGTCGTCCTGCCCAGGGACCTGCTTGTCCTCTGGCGTCAGGACCGGGCGCAGCAAACACCAGGGCTCTCCGTGGACCCCTAGTTCGGAATCAGGACCGAAGCGCCGAGCGCCCTTCCCCGCAGCCCCGCTCACCCCAGCCTCGGCCCCGGCCAGGGTCCGTGCCAGCGTGTGAGGGCGCGGCCTTTCCCCAGGGAGCTCGCTCACCTGCAAGTGGCCTCCCTTCCCGCCCCCGGGTTTGGGGGAGCCCGTGGGAGCACCCCTCATGGCGTGCACCCTGGGGAGGCACGGACAGGGGTGTGGTGCTCCCCGATCCTGACCGGGAGGTGGGGTCCGCACCCCAGTGCCCTCGAGAAGCAGGGAGGTCAAGGGCAGGCAGACCTGTGGGTATGGCCTCCCTGGGTCCCGGGAGCCGTGGGGGCCGCCGTGGGGCCATCTGTCGTCGGGGGCTTACTGAGTCCACACGCTCTGCCGAAAGGCCACTCGACCTCACTCCCAACTGCCGGCAACTGGAATGTGTGAAATTGTATAAATTGTACAAATAAGCAATAAAATAACATCGGCTCTTTGCCAGGTGACCTTGGGCAACTTGCCTCCGTTTCCCCATCTGAGGAGTGCGTGTCACGGGCGGCTCTGAGGAGCAGTGAGGGGCTGCGTGGGCTCCCCCAGCCCACGCTTGCTTGTCCGCCATGATGCGCTCTTCCCAGAGTGGCCGGGGCCTCTTTCAAATGCCGGTAGGCCGTTCGTGCCTGTTGAAACTGTCCCCTTCACCTAGAAGGTTCTGTATGTGGCCTGGAAGCTTCTGGAAGACCAGGCTCTTGTGGGCTCTCTGCCTCACCCCCAGCCACACACTCGCTCCCACCCTCCCTGCCTGTGGCCACGTCCGCTTCCACCTGGAGCCGCCAGCGCCCTCCAGCCTCGGGACCGTCGTTGGGAATGTTCTGTGTGGACTTCAGATGGGGGGCCCTCGGCTCAGACTTGCAGGCCACCCACCCTGCAGAGGTCCCCTCCCGCCCTAGAGTTCTCGTCAGTCGCAGGAAGCGCTTCATCCGTCGTCCATCGCCGGCTCCTGCGCTGGTGGTCTGCCCCCCACCGCGGCTGACCCCTCAGTCCCGCGGCCTCTGTGTTTCCGGATCCCGCCAACTGGGCAAAGGGCCCTGTTCTTCCCTGATGAGTGTCGTGCCCCGACCCCGGGCACTACGCCCCGCGAGCGGCTGTGGCCCCAGGATCCCGCGAGGGCACCACCCAGTCTTGGAGAAACTGTAGAGCTAGTCACTGGTCCCTGGAGCTCACCCGGCCACGCTGAGGGCCACCCCGTCGTCCTGGGTTTCCCGGGGGCTCTGGCTGTCTGTCCCCAGGTACGCCCGGGTCGGGCTCACCTGCTCACACCTGCTCACACCCACTGTGGCCGCCTCGTGCCCGACCCCGCGCTCCGTTCTCTCCTCTGGATCCGACGCGCCCGGCACCGAGCAGGGAACTCGGTCTGGACCGTCCACCTTGGAGTCCGCGCCCCCGCCCAGCTTGATGTGAACAGTGTCCCATCCGTCAAGGACACCGGAAAACAAGCAGAGTCACCCCCTCTGCCCCACGGCACAGGACCCCACCCCCCGCTGCCGCCTGAGGAGGTCGCCCTCCTTGACGGGGTGGCAGTCGCTCCTCCGACCCTCTTCTCAACGGGCCGGGCCTGCCCAGTGCTAGCAGAGAACCCGGCCAGGCCGCGTCGGGGGCACTGCCCGCGACAGCTGACCGAGCTCCCGTCCTTCACCGGGGCGTCCAGGCCCTTGCCTGCCTGTGTCCCGGGCGCCGTGGGGCTGGTTTGACGAGGACCCCCACCCCGGACGCCCGCACACGCTGCCCTCTGGCGGTGGGCCCCCGGCGCCCCGTTCTGTGCGGAAGCCCCCGCGCCCGCAGGGCTCCCCGGAGGTCTGTCTGCCCGGCGTTTCTGGTGAGGAATTTATCTGTCACGTAGTTTGTGGGCTCCTTCCAGCCGCCGCCCCCTGCCTGCCCCGCGTCATCCTGCAGCCGGGCCCTTCCGGCCGTGCTAGAAGGCCCTCTCCGGCCTCAGCAGTGTCTAGCCTGCTCTGCTCTGCCCCGCGCCCCCTTTAGGACAGAAGCCCCCCAGGCCATCCTGCCGTTCCTGAGTCACACGGACACCCCTGCCGCAGGGCCTTTGCTCTTCCCTCTGGCTGGAATGCTCTTCCCCAGACACCTGCAAGGACTGCCTGTTCCTCTCCTGAAGCTCTTTGCCGAGTTCTGTGATCCGGGCGCCTTAGTGAGTCCCTGTCTCTGTCCCTGTCCCCGTTGCCCTCCCCTCCACGCGTCTGCTGTCACCTGACCTCTATTTGCTCCTGCGTCTCCCCCACCGGAGCACAGGGCCCCCCATACCCGGGCACACAGTAGGCACACACCACGTGTTTCTGACTGGACTGGGCTCTCTCACTGGAGAGTTTCATCGGGACGTGTGACCTGAGTCGCTGGCAGCAGGGTTAGACACGGAATGATCTGGAGAGGACGGAGGTGGGGAGAGGTGCGAGTCAGCGCCAGGGCACGTGGTCGAGGGAGTGAGAAGAAGGCCTCCGTGGTTGAAGGCCGGTCCCAGAGCGTCCGCTGGGCTGGCTGGGTCCTGAGATGCTCCGAATAGTTCCAGGTCCGGCCACGGTGACTCCCGGAGCTGAGGGGCCCCGCCGGAGGGCGTCGGTGTTGGAGCCAGACAGGTGAAGGTCAAGTGGTCAAACGGTCACATCGCCGGGCCGGCCAGGGTAACCAACGCCTCTGTCACCAGGGGGAGATGTGGCTTGTTGCCAGGACTCAGGAAATACGAACTGGGCGGTTTGGTGTGTGTGCACGGTGTGTGCGTGGGACGTGCGTGTAATTGTGTGTGTGCACCCGAGTGAGATGGGGTGTGTGTGTGTGTGTTTGGGGAACTGCTTGTGTTTGTGCTGTGTTTTTATTTCTGTACGTTACTCAGGGCTCCTCAAGATAGTGGGCTCTCGGTCCCCACCACCTGTCCCCCCCACCCCCGCCCTTCTGGAAATTACCTGTTTGTTTTCTGTAATGTGTTTAAGAGTCCGTTTTGTTTGGTTGGTTGGTTGGTTTGGTTTTGGGTTTTTGATTCATCTTTCTTTTTCTTTGTTCATTTGTTTTGTTTCTTAAATTCCACATATGAGTGAAATCATGGTGTTTGTCTTTCTCCGACTGACTTATTTCACTTTGCACGATACTCTCTAGCTCCATCCGTGTCTTTGAAAATGGCAGGATTTCCCTCTTTTTATGGCTGAGTAATATTCCATTGAATATACTCCACATCTTCTTTATCTATTCATCGGTCGATGGATGCCTGGCTGCTTACATAGTTGGGCTACTGTTGATGGTGCTGCTGTAAATATAGGGGTGCATGTACTTTTCAAACTCATGTTTTCATATTCTTTGGGTAAACACCGGTCGTAATAGGATGAAACCCCCATACCATTCTCCACCAGTGGCTGCACCAGTCTGCATTCCCAACAGCAGTGCACGGGGCTTCCCCTTTCTCCACATCCTCACCAGCACCTGTTGTTTCTTGTGTGGTTGATTTTAGCCATTGTGACAGGGGCGAGGTTGTGTTTCCCTGACGGTCAGTCATGGTGAGCATCTTTTCCCGTGTCTGTTGGCCTCCTGGGTGTCTTCTTTGGAAAAATGTTCATGTCTTCTGCCCATTTTTAATTGGCTTATTTGTCTTTTGGGTGTAGAGTTTGATAAGTTCTTATATATCTCGGATACTAACCCTTTATCATTCAAGTCATTTGCAAATATCTTCTCCCATTCCAAGGTTGCATTTTCATTTTGTTGGTTGTTTCCCTCGCTGTGCAGAAGCTTTTTATTTTGATGAGGTCCCAGTAGTTTATTTTTGCTTTTGTTTTCCTTATCTCGGGAGACATCTCTAGACGTTGCTATGGCCAAGGTCAAAGACATCACTGCCTGTGCTCTTTTCTAGGAGATTTATGGTTTCAGCTCTGGCATTTAGGTCTTCGATCCATTTTGAATGTATTTGTGTGTATAAAGAAAGTGGTCCAGGTTCATTCTTCTGCACGTCGCTGTCCAGCTCTCCCAGCACCCTTTGCTGAAGGGACCGCTTTTTCCCATGGCGTAGCCTCACCTCCCTCGTTGCAGGCTAACTGACCATGTGAGCATGGGCTTACTGCTGGGCTCTCTCTTCTGTCCCTTTGCTGATTTTTGGTTAAAAATCAAGAACTACTCCAGCAAGGCCCACTGTGCACTGGGAATGGTGTGGCCGGAGCGTTTCCCCGGGTCCCGGACTGAGGGAGTTGGTGTATCATCTTACCTCCTCTCGTCCTCGGAGGCTGTCCCAGCTCACGGACACAGGGCCCACAGTGGCGGAGGCCACACGGCGATTGCGTGAGGCAGCCAGGGCCGGAGTCGGGTCACATGGCTCCAGGGCACGAGCTGCCCCCACGCTGGTGGCTCCCACAGTCTAGAACCGGGTCGCCTTCCAGCAAGAACTAAGTTTGGTCCATAGGCCGATACAAGTATTTATTCGTCTATAAGCAGCACACGTATGATGAAGTATTTATAACGGGGTCAGAAATACCGGAACGAAGATGAAGTCACATGTTGCGAGAGCACCTCTGTGGTTTCCGTCTCTACCCCGTGCGAAGGCCCTTCCACGTTCACTGGGACATTTCCCTGGAACATACCCTTTGAACGGGCAACGTGACGGTCTGCGCTTGGCTGCTCGGGGGTCTCGGCCGAGGACTTTGTGCTGCTGCGATGTGAAGGTCCGGTTCCACGTTGTGTCATTTCTGTACTTGGTTTCACGATCACCGATGATGAAAAGACCCTCACGAGGCTCCAGGGGCCAGGGGCGCTGGGGCTCCACGGGCGGGGCTGGCACACCCGAGCCACGTTTCCGTCTTCCTTCCGCGCTGAAGATCCGCGCATCCGTGGGGCACGTGGCCTGACGGGGGCCCTTGGGGCGTGGGGGGTGCGTCTCTGGGCCCCGAGCCCGGTGCCCCGCTGCCACCCCTCCTGGGCCAGCGCAGCCTCTCTGGGGGGTGCTGGGGGCGGAGGGCACTGGAGGCCGGCAGGGAGAGGCCTCAGCCCGAGGCCCCAGCTGCACTTTCCTCTGGGGACATTCCGGGCGGGGGGCTGCCTGGCCGGGGCGTTTGCTCAGACAGAGGCTGCTTCCTATTTTGGACACTGATCTGCTCACAAGACTGGACACGCTCAGTG
Organism: Crocuta crocuta; assembly: GCF_008692635.1. Classification (NCBI taxonomy): domain Eukaryota; kingdom Metazoa; phylum Chordata; class Mammalia; order Carnivora; family Hyaenidae; genus Crocuta; species Crocuta crocuta. Next base: position 6,562,462 of record NW_027529175.1, read on the forward strand.
TGGAAGCCCAGGCGGGTGTTGAGGCGGCGTCGGCACGGGGGGGCTCAGGCCTGGGTGCCCCGCAGGCTTGACTCCCAGTCCTATGCCTCTGGACAATTTGCGGACCCATTTTGACCTGTTTTCTCACCTGTGAGGTGGGCGAGTACACCTGCCTCCCAGGCTGGTGCCTCGGTGACAGCTGCGCTCCTCCCGGCCGTCTGGCCTCCGCGAGTCTGAGTCTCTGCCCTGGCGTCCGAGAGTCTGGGCTCCTTCCGCCCGGACACCCTGTGACCTCTGTCTGTTCCTGCTGAGACAGGACGGGGCTGGGAACGGAGTGCAGATTTCCGCCTGAGCGCCCGTGCCGCCAGGACACGGAGCCAGGGCTGGTAGACAGGGTGCGAGTCGCCAGAGGGCCGGGGAGGGTGCAGGGCGGTGCCCTGGTAGGTTCTGGACTCCTCTGAGACCCCGACGCTGATTTTGCTGGGGGGGGGTTGTCCCCTGGAAAGGGTTTGGGGCGGTCATGGGGGGAGGAGCCATGCTCTTGGCCAGAAGGCAGAGAATATTCCAGGTTTCTCTCAGTTGCTTTCTGGCTCCTCTGTGGGCCTTTCCAGACCCTTCCGTGCCTCCCTCCCCCAGGATCTAGTCTCCCTCCTCCAACACCTGCGGTGGAGTAAGACACACCAGCTAAGTTCTGTGCGGCTCCCGTGTCTTCAAGAGGTGGGGCCCATTCTCCCACCTGAATGTGGGGAAACGTCTAATGGTGGAACAGGGCGGAAGGGACCACGTGTGACCACGAGGCCCGGTCATAAATGGCTCTGTGGTTCCCCTCCGCCCTCTCTCTGGGAGCGCTGGCTCTGGGGAGGTCAGCCTCCCTGTCCTGAGAATGCCGGGCAGTCCCAGGGAAGCCCACATGGTCAGAGGTGGGGAGCCCCTGCCAGCAGCCTCGGGAGCAGATCCCCAGCCCAGCGGGGTCTCCTGGTGACACCAGCATCTGAGAGACCCCAAGCCGCTACCCGGCCACACGGCCCTGAATTCCTTGCCCTCAGATACGGCGAGGTGATCACTGTTCGTGGTTGTTTTTTGCTAAGTTTGGGGATAGTTGTTATGCAGCAGGATATGACTAGCACCCACAAGGAGGAGGCACTGAGAACTCTCATGAAGCATTTTCCCTGCGGCAGGGACTGAGCGAAATGGCAACATCTCATTTAATCTTCCCCACGGCCCCATAAGGGACCATTTGGTCTGGGTATCACATTAGGGGCAGGCACGGCGTGTGCGGGGCCGGGATATACGCTGTCACACGTGGCCGGGGGTGGGGCGCAGGTGCCGTGGGAGGAGGGAGAGGGGACGGCTGGGCTGTTCCTCTACGTTCTGTCACGACGACGTTGGCGTCAGGAGATGGGGAGAGAGCGCAGGCTGCCAGGTGCGGAGACCAGCCCCGTGTCCCCACGCTGTGTCCCCGCGGCTCTGGAGTGCCTCCTGCACCCGCCTGAGGCCAGCAGCCCGGTGGATCGGAGGCTGGATGAGCACACTCATGTTCACCTGTTTCTTGTTTTACCCACTGGGTGGTGGCACCAGCTGAGCACCCGTGTTTCCATCCCCAGGAGGGACCCCACGCTCGAACCCACTGCCTTCAGTCCCCGTCTAACAGCCGCATGGAGGCCGTAACATGGTCATTGCTTTAAGTCACTCACTTTCGAGTGGTTACACAGGAAAGCAAACCAAACACTAGGAATCACAGAGCCTGAGCCCAGGAGGGGGCGTCCCAAGCCGGTGCCGACGTGCAGGGGACAGATAGGGGTGACCAGAGCCTTTAACACAGCCCGACGCTGTGGGACATCCCCAAGTGGCTTCCCGTAAAGGCCAAGGAGGAGACACCCGTCCACGCAGGAGACACGGTGTCAGCGGCTGGCGTGAAGGCAAGACGCTGAAACACGCGTGTGTCCACACGGACACTGCCTGAGGGCCCGGGACATTCTGAGAACGGCTCTGATGTCTCTGTCTCCTGCTGGACTGGGGCCCGGCGATGCGCCTCCAAGCTCTGGTCTAAGGGGCTGGATGACACTCAAGGTCGCCCCCTGGGCCTGGCCCATCCTGCTGCCGCCCAGACACCTGAATGTGCCAAGTCCTGGGCCTGATTCCGGGCCGTCACCCTCCTGGGCAGAGCCTTCAGGGGGTGAAAAGGTTGGCCTGTGTGTAGGAAAGAATTATACGTGGGGGTGGGGGTGAGCGAGCCCGGAGAGCGGGGCAGCGGGGGGTGGACCCGGGTGCCCGGCGCCCGCCTTCTGGGCCCCGACGGCCCCCACCCACCGCACCGTGCGCCTGTATCAGCCACGACAACGGCGCGGCCCCAGCCGGCCGGCTCTGCGGTGGGCACTTGGCCCCAGCTCTGCCGGTCAGTCTTCCGAGGGGTGGAGAACGGGAACCCCGCGTGTCGCTGAGCGGCGTGCGAAGCGGCC
>NW_027529175.1:6565062-6579311 GCF_008692635.1 Crocuta crocuta
CCCCCGCCCGCCCACCTCTGCCCTCAGGTCCTGCGAGACCCCGGGGTCCTCACAAAGCATTCATGCTTCCTCAGCCGGGTTGAGTTGCATTTCCATTCCGTGCCACCTAAAGAGTCCCAATCGATAAAATACTAAAATGTATATTTCTATCAACTGTAAGAATTCATCAGTATCCATAAATTACCACTCAAATATGACAAGACACTTGGCGTACTGTTACTGCAATCGTTCAGAATCTCGGCTCCAGAATGCTATTAATTTTCTGTCACATTACGTCAATTACTTTAGGAACATTCTGTCCTGTCTGAGGAATTATTTTCCAACAACTGCATTAAACCTCATTTTCCCAGTAATTGTTTGGACATAACTGTAAATTTTAATTATCTATTTGCTCACGACTGTTTCCCATGCCCGATGCCATTCTTTTCTCCTGTTTCTTTCATTCTGTGGAATTGCACCCCACGATTATTTCCCCCCGGCAGGGACAGCTTGTGGTACGGCCTCCGAGTCCCTGGGAAATTGGTGGGTGGGTTTGCCCCCCCACAGTGGCAACTACGTTTTCTCTGCATTTGCAGCCCTGGCCCCGAAGGTCTGACTCCCCTGAGCCGCGCAGCGAGCGCACCAACACTGCGGTTTTGCGGACGGGAATGACCAGCGCCGAGCGGCCCTTTATTGTTTTTATTGGCCACCTATTTTTTCTCCCCTCGGGAAACTGAAGGGTCTGTGTGACCCTCTGATTCACGAATTGCACGAGGACACGCGGGTGTGTGCAGAGTGCGCCGTCCCCCCTTATTTCTGCAGTCGCCTCTCCGCCGCCTCTGCTCCCCGACCCCCCGGGATGACACCCCCTCCTCCTGGTGCCCCGAGAAACTCTCGTGGCTCCACCTGCTAACTCCTGGGTTTCAGCCGTGTTACCCATGGCTCCTCGTGAGTTTTATTATTTTAGCAATCATGGCTCCCCCTTTTATTTTAATTTCAAAGATCTCTTTTTTGGTCCTTTAATCCCCCATTTAAAAAACTGTGGCTTGGGGTGCCTGGGTGGCTTAGTCGGTTGAGCGTCCGACTTTCGCTTAGGTCATGATCTCACGGTTCGTGGGTTCGAGCCCCGCGTCGGGCTCTGTGCTGACTGCCAGCTCAGAGCCTGGAGCCTGTTTCAGTCTGTGACTCCCTCTCTCTCTGACCCTCCCCTGCTCACGCTTGCTCTCTCTCCTAGAAATAAATTTTAAAAAAACATTAAAAAAATTTTTTTTAAAAACTGTAGCTAGTTCTTATTTCAGGGACGCGGTATCCTTTTGAGTCTCTCTCCGTGGATGCTAATTAGAAATTTTAAAATTCCCTTTTGTTTCCTGCATTAATCCTGTTTCATCGTGGATTAGTGGAGCACCGGGTCATCTTGGAGATGTGATTTCAGGACTTAACTGCCCCAAAGAACCACTTTTTCTGTCGATAAGTATGTTTTTACCCGTGTCTGATGGAGCGGCCTGAATTGGCCCCGGCAGCTGCCACGGCACTTTTCTCTCTAACCCAGGGCCTGACGGCTTTTCTGTGGACGTTTTCCGCAGAACAGCCACGCGAGCCACATGGGGGGCAAGCAGGTGTGGGGTGCGGGCGGGTCCCCGCAGAGTGGTGCCCACCATGGGGCCTCCCGCCAGCCTGTGGAGGGAGCGCCTGGGGGCGCCCCCACCCCCACTTTACTGGACCAGTTGTTTGCACTTGCTGTGCCCGGCCCCGACTAGGGCCCCCCGGGCAGAAGCGGGGACAGGCCAGTTCTCTGTGTCCCCAGCTTTCTCTCTCCCCAAGTTCTAGGGTTTGGGGGTTGTTGATTTCTGTATTTTTAAATCATTTACATGGGATCTGGGGAGAAAATCCAGAACAGCCTGCGAGGTCTGACCCCCATCCCGACCAGTATGCCTCCTGGAACACTTTAGTTTTTACTGAAAAGCATCATTTTATTGGGGCACCTGGGTGGCTCAGCCTGACTCCTGATTTTCGCTCAGGTCATGATCCCAGGGTCGTGGGATCGAGCCCCGCGTCAGGCTCCACACTGAGCACGGAGCCTGCTTGAGCTTCTCTCTCCCTCTGCCCCTCCCCTGCTCTCTCTCTAAAAAAATAAATGAAAAATTTAAAAATTAAAAAAATAGCTTTATGGGCATGTTTTGCACGTCCTACAACTCACCCTTTTCAAGGGCACACAATTCGGTGATTTTGGTTATTTTACCAAGTTGTGCCACCATCACCGTAAATCAGTCTCAGAGCATCTTCAGCGCCTAAAATCAGTTGGCGGCTTACCTAGCGTGTGCTGGGTCTTCAGGTCCACTAGCCTCAGCAGCTCTGTCCACGGCCGGCCGGCCACGGCGTTGGTGACCGCACCGCCGTGTCTCGTTCCTGCGGCTTTGAATACGTATTTCCAGAACAGGGAGGGAGAATTACTCCTCACCTCCTTTCTTTCCTAAATTGCCTTTTCGGCGACTCCCTGCTGATATTTCAGGGATACTTTAGAACAATGTTGCTGAGCTTTGTTGTTTTTATTTGACTTTTCAGTAAATATTTTTTACTTGTTATTTTATTCAACTTTAGTTAACGGATAGCGTACTATTTTTAAAAAATTTTTTAATGTTTATTTTTCAGAGAGATAGAGCATGAGCAGGGGAGGGGCAGAGAGAGGGAGACGCAGAATCTGAAGCAGCTCCAGGCTGAGCTGTCAGCACAGAGCCCGACGCGGGGCTCGAACTCATGAACCGTGAGGTCATGGCCTCAGCTGAAGTCGGACGCTGAAATGACTGAGCCCCCCAGGCGCCCTGCTCTTAGGTCTGTTTTAATGCTTTGAAGCATCCACAGAAACTTCAAGAAAGGGCAAGGTAATAGTGGCGAAGGTAACTTTCCTGGTCTGACCCGTGGCTCGTGGGAACGCTGCTGGCACGTCGTGGTGAAGGGAAGGCGGTGATTCCCTCCCGGGCATCGGTGGGGGGAGGGGCAGGCAGAAGGGGGTCCTCGCTGGCCCGTGGACGTGGCTGGTGCGTGCGTCCTGGCCTGAGAGCCTCCCGAGCCCCCTCAGCCGTGGCTGTGTCCCTGACGGCGGTGGCTGCGGTCAGGAGGCTGGGATTCCTCCCTTGTGCTGGAGGGTCCCGGCCGGTTCACCTCCCGGGGACTTTGATCGGTTATTGTCCCTCCTGAATCTTCGACCTCGGAAGTGACCTCGGGTCTGCAAAGCCATGGGCGCCCTCAGCCCCCCTCTTGTTCAGGACGTCTCGAGGGGCTCGGCCAGAGAGCTGGACCCTCCCGCGGCCCCGAGACCCCTCCTCCCTGTCCCGCCCTTGCGTGTCTCCGCCAGTCCCCTGGCAGCCCGTGCTGAGCCCGTGACTCTGAGCCCAGTCACCTGCATCCACCCGCCCCCCAGCTCCCCTCCTTACCCATCCCTCCGCTCACGCCCACCGGTGCCCCTCGCGTCCTGTGTCCACATCACTCATGCTGCCCCCCACCCACCCCGGACAGGTGCCACCCAGCCCCTCACCCCTGGAGGTGACGGCATCCGAGCTGTCACCCTCCCTCCCGTACGTACACCTGCAGAGGCACACGCGCGTGTGCACTCATAAACACGCAGGCAGGCAGACTCCTTCCAGCAGCTTCTGCATGCAGGCTCCAGCTTTCTTCCCCCGGGGCGCCCCCATTACGTGTCCTCGCCCTGGAATCTCGCGTGGAATCAGGGTGTCTGCACACGTGATCAGATGAAGGTGGGTCCTTCAGGCTGGCTCCAGTCCCGACACCGATGTCCTCGTGAGCACGGGGAGGTTTGGACACTGAGACTCACACAGAGAAGGCCATGCGACGTGGAGGCGGAGGCTGCATGATCCTGTCACCCGCCAGGGAACGCAAAGGATCTCGGGGCCACTGGACGCATAGCAGACACGGAAGGGTCCTCCCCTAGAGCCTTGGGGGACAGCGTGGCCCTGCCGACACCTTGATTCTGGGTCTTGGGCTTCACTGGGTGAGCGAGCGAGTGGGTGTCCGTTGTTTTAAGCCCCCAGGTTTCTAGTGCTTTGTTACGGCGGCCCCAGGACATTGCCACAGCCTGGAGCCCATAGCACTCTCCATTGCAGCCTGGGGCGCTCGCGCCCCGCGCCCTCTGGCCTCCCTCCTCCATCCTCCCCCGTCCCGGGTCAGGTGCACAGGCCTTGGGGCCGCCGCCCCGGGTAGCGCTGCCCTAGGTTGCGAAGTCGTCTTTACGAGCTCTGGAGCCTGCTGGGGGCCGCGCCGGGGCCTGGCGCCCTCGCCAGTGTCGAAGAGGCTGGCCTGTGGTCCCCTCCGCTGTCCTGCTGTGGGGGCGTCGTCACCGGTGAAATGTCCCCCAAACAAGGGGGGTCTGGAGCCGTCTGTCCCGCACCAGACGGATCTGCTGTTGGATCCACCCGAGAACAATTCACAGGTTTTCATGCCACGTTTTTACCTTCCCTCGCATTGTTATTCTTCGTGGAGACACTCTAGAATTTTTGTAATTTATATTTTCTTAGGAAAATGTCCCATTTTGTGGTGCCTTCAGAATATGTTGACATAAAAGTACATGTACTGTTCTTATAATTTATGCGTTTGTGTTTGTTTTCTTTCTTATTTCCTGAATTACGTTTTCCAGCCATTTATCTGTTTTCTCACACAGAACAGAAACAATGAAAGTCCTCGTGTTAATTTATTGGCACGTTTCCCTGCTTTCCCCGTTCGGTCACCTCTGCTCTTTCCTTCTTTGGTTCTTCCTGGTCGCCTTGTTTTGTCTCTAATTCCCATCACAGGGGCGTCCGGGTACTTTGCTCGCCGGCCCTGAGTGAGGACATTTTAGCTTCAAACAATGCGGCACCGAATGTGTTTTCTTTGCACGCCCCCCGCGCCGGCCCGTCTGCGGCCAAAGCGCTGTTCACATGCTGTCTGCATTTCTGGGTGTTTTAAAGTTTATTTATTTTGAGAGAGAGAGAGAGAGAGAGAGAGAGCACAAGCCAGCACGAGTGGGGGGAGGGGCAGAGAGAGGGGGGGAGAGAGAATCCCAAGCAGGCTCCACACTCACTGCAGAGCCCAAAGTGGGGGCTCAAACTCATGAACCCTGAAATCATGACCTGAACCAAAGTCGTATGCTTAACCGACTGAGCCCCCCTGGGCGCCCCTGTGTTTCTAATTCAATAGGCTATTTCTTTCTCAGTACAATTTGTACCAGTTACATCTCCATGAGCAATAGATTTATTTCATTTTAGTCAGCACTGCATTAGCACATACTCTGTTCCAGGCACGTAACAAAGTGTGACTCATTGAATTCTCAGAACAGCCCATTTCACAGACGAGAAGATTGAGGCTTAGAGAGAGTATCCCATGTATGTACTCAAGGTTGTGAAGCCATGAAACTGAAAGCCAGGCCTTGGGCGTTCTGGCCCCAGAGCTCACGCTCTTCACCAGCGCTCCACCAGCCTGCTTTCTCACACCCTGACTGTCTCCCAGTCAACAAATGTTTCCATCTTTGCAAATCTGGTAGGTGAAAAGCAAAACAAAACTCATGTTAGTTTTCATTTGGATCAGTGTGACTATGGGTAAGGCTGAGGGTTTCTTCAAATGTTTAAGAGACATGTGTTTTTCCCTTTCTGTGAACTGTTCATTTTGGCTGTTGACCTTCTTATTGATTTATAGAAACTCTTTACATATTAAAGTAACACATTCCATTTGTGAAATGCATTATCTTCCTACTCTTTCACATATCTTTCAACTTTCCTTATGTGGTTTTTATAGTACATAATTTAAAAACATTTAAGTCATCAACATTTTCAAGTTGTGTGTGTGTGCATGTGTGTGTGCACGCATGCTTATTTTAACATAATCAGAAGGCATGGCCATCCTGAGATTTAAATAATCCTCATATTTTTCTTTTAGTACTTTTATGGTTCCATTCATCACATTAAATCTTTGATATGTCTGGATATTATTTTTCTGTAAGATGTAAGGTGGGGATTAAACTTTTTTTCCAAGACACAGTTTGCTGTGTGATTCATCTTGTTTTTAAATAGAATTTTCTACCTTTACCGTATAGTAAATTTCCACAGCGTTTGAGGTTTCCTTTTTTTCCCTTGTTGATCTGTTTATCAAGTCACCTGTACCACATCTTTAAAATTATTATAATTTTAACATATTTCACTACCTGGTAAGGCTAATGACTCCTCTTTTCCATGAGAATTTTCATATCAGCTTATCTGTTTTTTTGCAAAACAGATTTTTTGTTGATATTCTTCCTGAAGATAATTGACACCTTCACGTTGTCTGGCTTTCCTGCCCCCAGATATGGGACGTGTATACATACATTCGTCATCTTTTATGTTTGGATTTATTTAAAAATTTTCCTTTTTTAAAAATAGAGCTTGTATATTTCTTAGGTTTATTTGTAGGTATTTTAACCTTTCATTATAGCTTCCAGTGAATTTTGTTTTAATACCTAAAAGCTACTGATTTCCGTCTATCAGTTTCATGTCCACACCATTGACAAATTATTTCTTTATTTTTAATAGTTTTTCAGATCATTTTCTTGGAATTTCCAGATACATAATCCTGTCATCTGCAGACAATAATAATTTTATATCTCCCCAATCTTTGTATATCTTATTTCTCTGTCTTATTTAAATCATGTCACTAAGTGTCTCTAGGACAACATTTAGTAAGACGGGCAATAAGTAGATATCTGTGTCTCGTATTGGATGGAAGGGTGTTTATAAATATTTTCCTATTAAACTAATGTTGACCTTTGTGATGATAAATACATTTTATCGCATTTAAGTATCAATCCAGTCATTGTTGAAAGGTTTTAAAAGTAAAATGTGGATGTTGTGTTTTATTAACTTTATTACTGGCATGAATAGTGACGATCATATGATTTATTTCTGGATCTAGTATTATGTTGAATTATATTAAGAAATGTCCAAATTGGGAAACATCCATGCGTTTCTGGAGAGAGGTGAATTGTGTTCCTTTCTATTTGCCTCGCGTTTCCTCACTGCATTTCCTCAGTCCTTGCAGAGCTTTATGAATGTTACTGCGTTTTTGTTTGATGCAAAGGTATGTGTAGATGCTGGGCCTACACTGTGGATAGCGTCCTTTATCTTTAGAATGGGCTCTGTTTTTCTCCCTTTAATGCTTTTTGTCCTGAAATCAACCTTGTCTGATATTAAGATGGTAAGATTGAGACCTCTGTTTTATTTTTTTATTTTAATATTTATCCCCAAACTTTCTGAATCACCTTAAGTGTGTGTGTGTGTGTGTGTGTGTGTCTGTCTGTCTGTCTGTCTGTCTTTATTGTTTGTTTGTTTTTGTTTTATAAAGAGAGCACTATTTGGGGAGAGGGGCAGAGGGAGAGAGAGAATCCCAAGCAAGCTCCGCGCCCAGCACAGAGCCTGATGTGGGGTTCAATTCCATGACCGTGAGATCATGCCCTGAGCAGAAATCAAGAGTCAGTTGCTTCACTGACTGAGGCACCCAGATGCCCCAGTGGTGGGTTTAACTTTAACTGTGCATTTATCAGTTATTCATAATCATTCTCCATTTGGTTTAAACAGTCCTCAAGTTTCAGGGTTCCTTTTCACTGTTTAAAACCATCAAGGACCCCAAAGGGATTTTGTTTCTTTGGGCAATACCTATTGATTCTTACCACATTAGAAATAAAAACTGAGAACTTTTTTTTAATTTTTAAAAATTATTTATTTATTTATTTTAATAGTTTATTGTCCAGTTGGTTTCCATATAACACCCAGTGCTCATCCCCACAAGTGCCCTCCTCCATGCACATCACCCCTTCCCCTCTCCCCCTCCCCCATCAGCCCTCAATTTGTTCTCACCATTCAAGAGTCTCTAAAATCACAATGATAAACCCATTACATGTGAACATAAACAACAATTTGATGAAATTTAACTATATTTCTAAAACAAAGAAAAATTTAGTAGGAAGCATGGCATTGCTTTACGCCTTTGCAAATCTCTTCAGTATTTGACTTAAGAAGACAGATGGGTTCTCATATCTGTTTCTGCAGTCAGTCTGTTGTAATATGTTGTTTGTTTTGAATTTTGAAGAAAACCTGGCTTACCACATACACGTAGACAAGGGGAGAGTAATTTAATACTCTTTTCAGATAATTATGTATATTCTTTTTTCGCAAGTGTTTTTTTTTTAAAGGTTGTCTGCATTGTGAAATATGAAAGCATATCAATGACCGTTTTGTACTCTGTTACAGGATCTATTTATTTTGTATTTTGATCGGATCATTTACCTCTCCATGAGTTCGTAACCTCATGCATCGGTCATTTGGAAAATGACCCTGAGTTATGCAGATATTCCAGATGTTAGCACACTACGTTTTACATGATCAAAAATCACATTTGTTAAACCAAACTGAGGAGATGAAAGACTCGCACACTGAAAAGTACAAAACATTCCTGAAAGAAGTTAAAGAAGACAAAATAAATAAAAAGATATCCCATGTTCATGGATGGGAAGATGTAACAGTAATAAAATGTCAGTACTACCCAAAGCAGGTTCAACACAACCCCTGTCAAAATCCCAATGCATTTGTTTTTTTTGTTTTTGGCTTTTTGTTTTTTTGTTTTTTTTTGCAGAAATAAGAAAATTTATCTTAGAATTCATATGGAACCTAAAGGGATTCCCAGATAGCCAAAAATAATTTTGAAAAATAAGAACAAATTTGGGGACTCAAACTTCCTGAATTCAAAACATATTACAAAGCTATAGTAATCAAAGCGGTGTGGTCCTGTATTAAAACAGGCAAATAGACCAATATCATAAGATTAGAGGGCCCAGAAGTAAACTCTCATGTATGTGGTCAAGCGGTCTTCAACAAGGGAGTGAAGGCCACTCAATGGAGAAAAGAAAGTCGCTTCAACAAATGGTGTTAGGAAAACTGGATGTCCACATGCAAAAGAATGAAGTTACCATCTAATCTCACACCATATACAAAAATTAACTAAGACGGATTAAAGACCTAAACATAAGACCTAAAACTACAAAAATCCTAGAAGAAAACATAGGGGAAAAGCTTTATGACGTTGGACCTGGTGATGATTTCTTGGATATGACATCAAAAGCACAGTTGACGGGGCGCCTGGGGGGCTCAGTCGGCTAAACGTCTGGCTTCGGCTCAGGTCGTGATCTCACGGTTCATGGATTCGAGCCTCATGTCGGGCTCTGTGCTGGCAGCTCAAAGCCTGGCCTGTTTTGCATTCTGTGTCTCCCTCTCTCTGCCCCTCCCCCACTCACACTTTGTTTCTCTGACTCAATAAATGAAAATTAAAAAAAAACACAGTGGACAAAAGCAAAAATAGACAAAGGGAATGACATCAAACTTACATACTTTTGTGCCTCAAAGGACATGATCAACAGAGAAAAAGTGCAACCTATGGAGTGAGAGAAAGTATTTGCAAATCTGTACCTGAAAAGGGGTTAATATCCAGAATATATAAACAGCACCTCAACTCAACAACAACAATGACAATGAAGCCAAATAACCCAATTAGAAAATGGGCAAAGGACTTGAGTAGACATTTCTCCAAAGATGATACACAAATGCCAACAGGTATGTGAAAAGTACCATTCGTCATCAGAGAAATGCGAAGCAAAGCCACAGTGAGGTAGACACCCCCTCCCGTTAGGATGGCTGCTATGAAACAACAACGACAGAAAACACAAACACACACAAGTGATGGCGAAGACAGAGAAATTAGAACCCTTGGGTTCTTTCGATAGGATTATGAAGTTGGTGCCACCTCTACAGACACAGGATGGAAGTTTCTTGAAATCTAACAAGGAGAACTATCATAGGATCCAGAAATCCCACTTCTGGGTGTATGTCCAGAAAAACAGAGAGTGGGGTCTCCAGGAGACACTGGCGCCATGTTGATTACAGCAGTATTCACAACGGCCACGTGCTGAAAGCAAGCCCAAGATCCACCAGTGGAACGAAGGCACAGCGGAGTATCTTCTGCGTTAGAAAGGAAGGAAATCACGTCACATACAGAAGTGAGCCCGGGAGACACCGTGTGATGTAAACCAGCTGCAAAACACAAATACCGGATGTGTCTTCCTCCCACTAATAGGTGTCTAGCACAGGCAAATTTGTAGAAACAGAAAACAGAGTGGTCACCAGGGCCTGGGGGAGAGGAGGAGAGGCATTTAGTGGGTGTAGACGTTTCAGATTTGCAAGATGGAAACGTTCCGGAATCCATTTCACAATAACGTGAACGTGCTTATTGCCATGGGTTGTATGCTTAAAGTCGGCTAAGGAGGTGAATTTTATGTTATGTGGTTTTTCCCTCACCAAAAGTATCACGTTTGTTAACATCACCACTGATCACTTCATAAAAATCGTTATTGAGAAGCTGTGAATTCACAGGGCCAGTTGTGAGTTTTCTAAAATTCAAGTTTGCACACAAAACTAAAATTCTGTTATCGGCACCAACTGTCAGTTGTTTCCTGGAGTGATGAGCTTACCGCATGCAATTTAGAACAAACAAAACACCTGCCAAACACCTGTATCAGGATTACCAAACTTTTCTGTTGTTCTTTAAAAAAATTATTTTTATTTTTATTTTTGAGAGAGAGAGACAGAGAGACAGAGAGAGAGAATGAGTGGGGGAGGGTCAGAGAGAGGGGCAGGTACAGAATCTGAAGCAGCTCCAGGCTCCGAGCTGTCAGCACAGAGCCCGACGCGGGGCTCGAACCCACCAACCGTGAGATCATGACCTGAGCCGGAGTCGGACGCTCAACAAACTGAGCCCCCAGCGGTCCCTATCAGTTGTTCTTTTAAATAAAAATTGCGTTCCATGAAAAAGGAACTAATTCAGCTCATAACTCAAATATTTGTGCAGGAGCTTTCCCAGAAGACAAGGCGGGCGCTCGGCACGGTGCGGAAGTGACCCCAGCGCGTCCCACTTATCACCTGGAGTCTCAGCCGGTTGCGCTGCCCTCACAACGTACCCCAGACGGGGCGGCTTAACCCCCCGGGGCTCTCACTGGACGCCCGAGAGCGGGGCGCCAGCGGGATTCTGTTCTCCGATGGGAGTGTGGTCCTGGTCCGTGGCCGGCGCCTTCTCGCTGAATCCTGGGGGCTCCTTTCATAAGGGCACGAACCCCATTCCACCCTCATGGCCTCAGCACCCCCAGAGCCCCCAGCTCCTGGCGCCATCACTTCTGGGCGTTAGGGTTTCGACATCTGAATACGGGGAGGGGGTCAGCGTTGAGGTGCCAGCACGTGCGATGCGGAGACGGTGCGCCGCATGGGGACGCGACACAGTCGGCGATCGGCGCTGCTCACCAGGCATGTTCTTGTCTCTCTTCTGGCCTCTGACGTGGCGACCGGCAGTGCAGGGACGGCCGTACGGCCCCGTGGCACCGCCTGGTTCTGCACCGCGGTCGCTGCCAGCGTCCGCACCGCGGCCCCAGCGGAACGACAGGGCTCACACGGGTTGTGCAGTCTAGTTCCATCCGTGTGTGTTTGCTGTGAGCGCTGGTGCAAGGGGCGCCTTCGTGGTAAGTCAGTGCTCACGGGCCTCTGCGGCTGCTGGCCCGGCCTTGCCGTCGCTTCCTCTGGCTGCAAGGACACTTCTGCCCGTGATCTGTTCCCTCCATTCTCATGCTTTATAAATAAATAGACCCACCAGCTGCCGATCGCCGGATGGCGGCTTTCTCTCCGGCGGCGGTCAGCACTGCCCCCTGGTCTGGGTTTGTGAGTCTGGAGGCCTCGACCGGAGGCTCCAGCCACGTGCTTGGGTGGGGGCGTGGGGGGGGGCTGTGAGCCTCTTCAGGGGTTTGTTCATTTCTACTTGGAAAAGATGTAATGAGCAGATTTTGGCTTCCAAAGCCCTCATCACATCCATGTTCAAAACACGGCATTCTGTTTTCTTTAAACGGCATGATTAGGCTCAAGGGGCTACAGCAGGCAGGCCACCCTGCACACGGGACCGTGTGGAAACGTCCTGTTACGTGAGACGCGGTGAAGGAAACCAAGGTTTATAAAGCCGAGAAAACAGCTCACGTACCTTTGCTTCCTACTCATACTTTCACCATTACCTTGGAGTGTGGCTTCTAGGCATTGACTGGGCAGATGGGGCCGAGAACATGAATCTCCCGATCTCCCTTATCGAGCCAACAACCCATTGTTAAATATAAGAAAAATAGTCTACAAAGAAATTTTGATTTTGGAATAATATTATTAAATCCTAAAAGAAAAATTTCCAAGAAATTAAAATACTATCACCAAGCAAGACAACTAAGACAAATAGATTTGATTTAAGGGAAGATGAAAATCCCTATAAGAGCTGATTAGAGTTGTCCAACAAGAGGCAAGGAGGAGTGAGCTGCCCATCACCAGAGGTAATCAAGCATTAACTGGCCAACCATAGGCTGGATACTGCAGAGGGGACTCACCTTCCAGAGGGATCTGGGCTCAGTGACCTGGGAGGCTCAGAGCCCTGGGGTCTACTTTCTGGGGCCACCACTACTCCCCAGGTCTCTCCCCACCAGGCTGTTGGCGTTCGTCGAGCTGGGTGCTGGGACCTTCCCCTCCTTCCCGGCCTTGCCTCCGAGATCCCGGCTTCCCTCTGACAGGAGCTTCCTGGTGGCTGCAGAGAACAGGGCGGCTGCTCGTCACCTCACACGCTGAAGTCCAGCCAGGAATGGAAGCCGCCCACTTCCCGCCCGAGGGGACGGGCGAGTCGCTGCGCGCAGCCCTGTGCACATCTTACATCATCAGCCGTCTCTGCAGCCCCGGGAGGTCAGTGCTCCGTCTTCTTTGCGGAGCTACAGACCGGAGATTGGCGGGATTGGGGAATTTGCTCCTGACTCCCAGCCTGAGGGGCCAAAGCTGGGACTTCACGCCTGGAGCTCCACTGACCCTCTGTGCATCTAGGCTGAGGAGGAGGTGGAGAACATTCTAGAAGGAGGGAGCACTCAGGAGCGGGCATGCCCGGGAGGGGCCCCCTGGGCTCAGGGGTGAGGCACGCAGGCCTGCGGGCGCAGGCGGCCAGTGGCCCCAGGGAAGGCCTTGTGGCAGGGACAGAGGGGTGAAGGGACACTAGGGGCCTTCCCGGGAGCGGAAGGCGCGGGGGCAGGGAGTCACGCCGAGGGGTGGGGGCCCACCCAGCTGGTTAGCGGCTGCTGGTTTGGGGTGAGTTACAGCTCGTCTCCTGTCCCTCACCTGTGAAATGGGGCCCTGGAGGGTTGCCGTGGGCGTGAAGTGTCACCAGGAGGTGAAGGAGGCAGCCCAGGGGGCGGGGGGCTGGCACACGGACCAGGGCTGTCCCCCTCCCGCCTTGGAATGTTTCTCTCCCAGAACACGGTCTTCCTTGGCAGGATCTGAGCGCCCCGCATATCAGTGACAGCAACATGGGATTCCTCCTGCTTTAGCAATGAGAAAAACAGCCTTCCTGCTCTGCGTGCGCGTCCATCCAAAATGTGCAGCTGCTATAGCAAAGTTCAGCGACCCAGAACGTGGGCCCACGTGCTGCATGTCAGCCCCTCTCAGGACATGATGACAGCCCCGCGGGGGGCTGAGTGGAGCCAGGGCCGGAGCTGACCGCAGAGGCGCCACAAGCAGGCAGGTGGCTGAATGAGGAAGTGGGGCCGGAGCTTCAGAACCACTGTGTCCCCTCATCTCAGCTGCCTCCTGGGAAGGGGACCCTTGGCGAGAGTCTTCCCTACGTTCCCACCGGCCTTGGCGGTGGGGGCCCTGAAAACAGTGCATTTAATGCTTTTTCTATAAAGGAAGGAGTCAAAAGACAAAGATGCATTCTTGTCTTTGACCTACAGAGATTTGGAGGCTGAAGAATACCTTTACCGACGTAAAGGCAAAGTCTTACAGAGTTAGAAGCAGGATGGATAGCTTCACAATCACTGGTTATGAGTGAAAGTCCAAGATCACTATACTGATACATACAAAACATTTTTTTAAAAAGAAGGAACACAGGAAGTAAGCACAAAACCCCAACATAAGCAAAGACATAGCAGATCCAGCACCCACTGGGGCCATGAATAGATAAGGCTAATGTCTTTACTCTGAAAAAACACTCCCAAATCGGACTTAAAAACATTCACTTCCATATCTCCCCACCCACCCAGCCACCCCTTGATGCCATTTATCAACCAGTCTATCCAGGAATCTATCCATCTATTTACCCACCCATCCCTCTATCCATCCATCCCTCCCTCCCTCCACCCACCCACCCATCCA
>NW_027529175.1:6579377-6606945 GCF_008692635.1 Crocuta crocuta
CCAGAGCAGGTCCCGAAGCAGTCCTGTGGCCCAGCTCCAGCCCCACTTCACCGTGGTCCAGGGTGGTCGTGACCCACCTGCCCATGCTCCCAGTAATACGTGTCCATGAACACGTCCGTCCGTGAACGGGTCTATCAGTCCCTTTATGAATCTATCCATTTGTCATCCATCCATGCATCCAACACTTCCTGAACATCCCGCTGTGACAGGCCCCAGGATTCCCAGGTGGTTCTTCTGAGCTTCCCACCCTGAGCCTCTCAGAGTGACTTAGTGAATCTGTAAAAAGGCACATTAACAAGATACAGCTGTGCAGTGGGGATCCGACAAAAGGCGTGTCTGCAGGGGAATCGGGGGGGCTCCCCAGAAGAGGCCAGTTGCACAAGCCGAAACGTAAGAAATGATCGAATGCTGGTTTGTGAGCGGAGGGGGTGGGGAGAGAGCCTCTGCATCAGAGGGGACGGACTGCTTACACCCTGTGGGCAGAGAGCGTGGAAGGGCCCTGACGCAGGCTGGGAATCGTAGAAGGCGAGGCTGAAAAAGGCCGGGGTGGACGGACAGCCCCCAGGGGTCACTGGGCCTTGGGCTGCGTCTTCTGGACTTTATCCTGTGGGCAGTGGGGAGCTCTGAAGTCTTTAAACACGGAGTGGCCCAGTCGCGTTTGCCTTTCGTAAATGTTGCTGGGACAGGGGGGGTGTGGGGGACGGGCCGGAGGAGGTTGAGGAGGAGGTGACCGCAGTGGCCCAGGTGAGGGGTGGTGGGGCCTGGGTGGTGGCCCGGAAGTGAAGGTCCCGGATCCTCAGCACGCTGGGAAGACACATCTGGCAAAACCTGTGAACGTAAGGGTCAGGTAGTTGCTATGGTAACAGCAGACGTTTCCCTTCCTGTCTGAATTGGGTGGGCTTCGAGCAGACCAACGGCTGTGTTGGGTTTTACAGGCGGGAAGGTGGAGCTGGGCCGCCCTAAATGAATATTGTCAATGAGATGTGTGTCACCACCCCCCTCTGAGTGACATTTCGCCCGGAGAAAGCCGTTGTGTCAGGCATGAGCAGAGATGGAACAGCCTTTCTATCCTGAAGGCGGGATGGGAAGGCAGAGAGTTCATTAAGGCTGTTTAGGTCAATTACGCCAGTGGGATGAATGACCTCACATAAGTCTGCAATGCAGCAGCCACTTGGCAGCAGAAACGTGTGACCGAGAGCGAGAGCTGAAGAGACTCTCGATTCCCATGCGGGAGCGTCCCTTTCAGAGCACTGAATGCAGACTCACCTGATGGGTGGGGAAAATAGTGACAACAGCAAAGGGATGGTAGCCATGGTGCTGATGCTGATGATCGTGGTGGTGATCGTGTCGCTCCTGCTGCTGGTGATGGTGTTGATGCGTATGATCATGGTGGTGATGGTGGTGATGGTGGTGGTGATGGTGATGGTGACGGTGGTGGTGGTGATGGTGATGATGGGGATGGTGGTGGTGATGGGGATGGTGGTGGTGATGGGGATGGTGGTGGTGATGGGGATGGTGGTGGTGATGGGGATGGTGGTGGTGATGGGGATGGTGGTGGTGATGGGGATGGTGGTGGTGATGGGGATGGTGGTGGTGATGGGGATGGTGGTGGTGATGGGGATGGTGGTGGTGATGGGGATGGTGGTGGTGATGGGGATGGTGGTGGTGATGGGGATGGTGGTGGTGATGGGGATGGTGGTGGTGATGGGGATGGTGGTGGTGATGGGGATGGTGGTGGTGATGGGGATGGTGGTGGTGATGGGGATGGTGGTGGTGATGGGGATGGTGGTGGTGATGGGGATGGTGGTGGTGATGGGGATGGTGGTGGTGATGGGGATGGTGGTGGTGATGGGGATGGTGGTGGTGATGGGGATGGTGGTGGTGATGGGGATGGTGGTGGTGATGGGGATGGTGGTGGTGATGGGGATGGTGGTGGTGATGGGGATGGTGGTGGTGATGGGGATGGTGGTGGTGATGGGGATGGTGGTGGTGATGGGGATGGTGGTGGTGATGGGGATGGTGGTGGTGATGGGGATGGTGGTGGTGATGGGGATGGTGGTGGTGATGGGGATGGTGGTGGTGATGGGGATGGTGGTGGTGATGGGGATGGTGGTGGTGATGGGGATGGTGGTGGTGATGGGGATGGTGGTGGTGATGGGGATGGTGGTGGTGATGGGGATGGTGGTGGTGATGGGGATGGTGGTGGTGATGGGGATGGTGGTGGTGATGGGGATGGTGGTGGTGATGGGGATGGTGGTGGTGATGGGGATGGTGGTGGTGATGGGGATGGTGGTGGTGATGGGGATGGTGGTGGTGATGGGGATGGTGGTGGTGATGGGGATGGTGGTGGTGATGGGGATGGTGGTGGTGATGGGGATGGTGGTGGTGATGGGGATGGTGGTGGTGATGGGGATGGTGGTGG
This sequence comes from Crocuta crocuta, assembly GCF_008692635.1. Lineage (NCBI taxonomy): Eukaryota > Metazoa > Chordata > Mammalia > Carnivora > Hyaenidae > Crocuta > Crocuta crocuta. Next base: position 6,581,800 of record NW_027529175.1, read on the forward strand.
TGATGGGGATGGTGGTGGTGATGGGGATGGTGGTGGTGATGGGGATGGTGGTGGTGATGGGGATGGTGGTGGTGATGGGGATGGTGGTGGTGATGGGGATGGTGGTGGTGATGGGGATGGTGGTGGTGATGGGGATGGTGGTGGTGATGGGGATGGTGGTGGTGATGGGGATGGTGGTGGTGATGGGGATGGTGGTGGTGATGGGGATGGTGGTGGTGATGGGGATGGTGGTGGTGATGGGGATGGTGGTGGTGATGGGGATGGTGGTGGTGATGGGGATGGTGGTGGTGATGGGGATGGTGGTGGTGATGGGGATGGTGGTGGTGATGGGGATGGTGGTGGTGATGGGGATGGTGGTGGTGATGGGGATGGTGGTGGTGATGGGGATGGTGGTGGTGATGGGGATGGTGGTGGTGATGGGGATGGTGGTGGTGATGGGGATGGTGGTGGTGATGGGGATGGTGGTGGTGATGGGGATGGTGGTGGTGATGGGGATGGTGGTGGTGATGGGGATGGTGGTGGTGATGGGGATGGTGGTGGTGATGGGGATGGTGGTGGTGATGGGGATGGTGGTGGTGATGGGGATGGTGGTGGTGATGGGGATGGTGGTGGTGATGGGGATGGTGGTGGTGATGGGGATGGTGGTGGTGATGGGGATGGTGGTGGTGATGGGGATGGTGGTGGTGATGGGGATGGTGGTGGTGATGGGGATGGTGGTGGTGATGGGGATGGTGGTGGTGATGGGGATGGTGGTGGTGATGGGGATGGTGGTGGTGATGGGGATGGTGGTGGTGATGGGGATGGTGGTGGTGATGGGGATGGTGGTGGTGATGGGGATGGTGGTGGTGATGGGGATGGTGGTGGTGATGGGGATGGTGGTGGTGATGGGGATGGTGGTGGTGATGGGGATGGTGGTGGTGATGGGGATGGTGGTGGTGATGGGGATGGTGGTGGTGATGGGGATGGTGGTGGTGATGGGGATGGTGGTGGTGATGGGGATGGTGGTGGTGATGGGGATGGTGGTGGTGATGGGGATGGTGGTGGTGATGGGGATGGTGGTGGTGATGGGGATGGTGGTGGTGATGGGGATGGTGGTGGTGATGGGGATGGTGGTGGTGATGGGGATGGTGGTGGTGATGGGGATGGTGGTGGTGATGGGGATGGTGGTGGTGATGGGGATGGTGGTGGTGATGGGGATGGTGGTGGTGATGGGGATGGTGGTGGTGATGGGGATGGTGGTGGTGATGGGGATGGTGGTGGTGATGGGGATGGTGGTGGTGATGGGGATGGTGGTGGTGATGGGGATGGTGGTGGTGATGGGGATGGTGGTGGTGATGGGGATGGTGGTGGTGATGGGGATGGTGGTGGTGATGGGGATGGTGGTGGTGATGGGGATGGTGGTGGTGATGGGGATGGTGGTGGTGATGGGGATGGTGGTGGTGATGGGGATGGTGGTGGTGATGGGGATGGTGGTGGTGATGGGGATGGTGGTGGTGATGGGGATGGTGGTGGTGATGGGGATGGTGGTGGTGATGGGGATGGTGGTGGTGATGGGGATGGTGGTGGTGATGGGGATGGTGGTGGTGATGGGGATGGTGGTGGTGATGGGGATGGTGGTGGTGATGGGGATGGTGGTGGTGATGGGGATGGTGGTGGTGATGGGGATGGTGGTGGTGATGGGGATGGTGGTGGTGATGGGGATGGTGGTGGTGATGGGGATGGTGGTGGTGATGGGGATGGTGGTGGTGATGGGGATGGTGGTGGTGATGGGGATGGTGGTGGTGATGGGGATGGTGGTGGTGATGGGGATGGTGGTGGTGATGGGGATGGTGGTGGTGATGGGGATGGTGGTGGTGATGGGGATGGTGGTGGTGATGGGGATGGTGGTGGTGATGGGGATGGTGGTGGTGATGGGGATGGTGGTGGTGATGGGGATGGTGGTGGTGATGGGGATGGTGGTGGTGATGGGGATGGTGGTGGTGATGGGGATGGTGGTGGTGATGGGGATGGTGGTGGTGATGGGGATGGTGGTGGTGATGGGGATGGTGGTGGTGATGGGGATGGTGGTGGTGATGGGGATGGTGGTGGTGATGGGGATGGTGGTGGTGATGGGGATGGTGGTGGTGATGGGGATGGTGGTGGTGATGGGGATGGTGGTGGTGATGGGGATGGTGGTGGTGATGGGGATGGTGGTGGTGATGGGGATGGTGGTGGTGATGGGGATGGTGGTGGTGATGGGGATGGTGGTGGTGATGGGGATGGTGGTGGTGATGGGGATGGTGGTGGTGATGGGGATGGTGGTGGTGATGGGGATGGTGGTGGTGATGGGGATGGTGGTGGTGATGGGGATGGTGGTGGTGATGGGGATGGTGGTGGTGATGGGGATGGTGGTGGTGATGGGGATGGTGGTGGTGATGGGGATGGTGGTGGTGATGGGGATGGTGGTGGTGATGGGGATGGTGGTGGTGATGGGGATGGTGGTGGTGATGGGGATGGTGGTGGTGATGGGGATGGTGGTGGTGATGGGGATGGTGGTGGTGATGGGGATGGTGGTGGTGATGGGGATGGTGGTGGTGATGGGGATGGTGGTGGTGATGGGGATGGTGGTGGTGATGGGGATGGTGGTGGTGATGGGGATGGTGGTGGTGATGGGGATGGTGGTGGTGATGGGGATGGTGGTGGTGATGGGGATGGTGGTGGTGATGGGGATGGTGGTGGTGATGGGGATGGTGGTGGTGATGGGGATGGTGGTGGTGATGGGGATGGTGGTGGTGATGGGGATGGTGGTGGTGATGGGGATGGTGGTGGTGATGGGGATGGTGGTGGTGATGGGGATGGTGGTGGTGATGGGGATGGTGGTGGTGATGGGGATGGTGGTGGTGATGGGGATGGTGGTGGTGATGGGGATGGTGGTGGTGATGGGGATGGTGGTGGTGATGGGGATGGTGGTGGTGATGGGGATGGTGGTGGTGATGGGGATGGTGGTGGTGATGGGGATGGTGGTGGTGATGGGGATGGTGGTGGTGATGGGGATGGTGGTGGTGATGGGGATGGTGGTGGTGATGGGGATGGTGGTGGTGATGGGGATGGTGGTGGTGATGGGGATGGTGGTGGTGATGGGGATGGTGGTGGTGATGGGGATGGTGGTGGTGATGGGGATGGTGGTGGTGATGGGGATGGTGGTGGTGATGGGGATGGTGGTGGTGATGGGGATGGTGGTGGTGATGGGGATGGTGGTGGTGATGGGGATGGTGGTGGTGATGGGGATGGTGGTGGTGATGGGGATGGTGGTGGTGATGGGGATGGTGGTGGTGATGGGGATGGTGGTGGTGATGGGGATGGTGGTGGTGATGGGGATGGTGGTGGTGATGGTGATGGTGGTGGTGGTGATGATGTTGACAATGGTGATGATTATGATGGTGGTGATTAGATAGTGGTTATGGTGGTGGGGGTGTAATGGTAGTGATCGTAGTGGAGGTGATGACGATGGTGGTGATGATGGTGATGGTGGTGGTGGAGGTGATGACGGTGATGTGGTGACACTGATCACCTGGATGCTGCTGATGACAATGGTGGTGGTGGTGCTGATGCTGATGATCGTGAGGGCGGTGATAGTGGTGGTGACTGTGGCATGATGGTGACGATGGTGACAGCGATGGCGATGGTTACGGTGAAGACTGACATCGTGTTGTGCCTGCTCTGTGCTAGACACTGTTGTAGACACTGTACCTAAATTTGCTCCTTTAAGCTTCACCCAAGCCCAGTGAGGAGGTATTCTCATTGCCACGTTACCTGGGGGTGCCCGTGGCAGAGAGGCTAATGTGCCTTGCCCGGTGTTATGCAGCACCCTGGGGGTAGGGCAAGGGCTGGACGCCATCCGGCATCCTCACGACCCGGGAGTTTATGCAGAAAGCAGAAAACGTGTTGGAAAAGAGTGTTAGCCCCCAGGAGAGGACAGGAAGTGGGCTTACGCTAAGTGACCGGTGTCTCTGCAGGGAAGGCTTGCCCCCGCTGCGTGCTCAGGCCGGGCGGGCTCAGGGGGGTGGCTCCAGGCCATGTGTGCTCTGTGTGCTTCCAGAGGAAGGGAGGGGGCCTGTGGCTTAACATAAGAGAAAACTCTTTTCCCTGCAGACCTGGGGTGAAGACCTAGGGACATAGTGAGCTGCCCACCTCCAGAGGTGTGCAAGTGGGGCCTCATGGTCATGGGAGCCTCTGCCAGGATCTCCGGGGTCAGGCGGCTCAGCAGCAAGGGCATCCAGGAAGGTCATGGGGTAGAAAGGGTCAGGTGCTGTGTGGCCTTGGGTGGACCCCTTACCCCCGAGCACTGGCCCCTCACCTGTGAAGCAGCGCTGTCGTGGGGATGTGGTGCGGGGATGCGGGTGCTCACGGAGCACCCGCTGGGTGACTCGGGGCTGAGTCCGTACTGCAGGGCCCTGGCTGGGGACTCTCCCCAAGGACTTTCTGCTCCTCTAGGACCCCCCAAGGGCACCCCAGGCTGAGGGGCTGGAGGGTCCCTCTGTGCTCCCTCCTCAGAGTGTCTGAGCACCGTGGTCCCGCCCGAGGGTCCCTGCTCGCCCGCCGCACCCCCTGCTGGCTCTGTGCATCCTTCACGTCTCCTGCTTTCTCTGTTCCTCTAAACAGCTGGTGCTATTTGTTCTGGGTGATTTCCCTTATTTATTGCCACATTTTCGGGAGGCATATAACTCTGTCTTCCAACCATTTTACTGCAGCCTCTTTAAATTGAAACAATTGATCATTTCTTTGCTTTCCCCTTTTGTCCCANCCCAGCTGCCCCACCCCCACCCCCTCTCTTTCAAGCAGCAATTACATTTAAATCCATTTTCTCTAAAGAAAAAAATTAATTGCAGTCTCAGCCCAGGACCGCCCCAGAGTCGGAGGGACATTGCTGGATACGTGGGGCCGTCAGCCCTGCTCTTCTGGGGTTGGCACGAGGCCCCGGGCCCACTCAGGGCCCACAGGGCACAGGGGGTGTGACCAGCGTCTGGATGGAATCACCGTGGAATGCACTTGAAGTGGGACTGGGGGGCAGGGCAGGGTGGGCAGGTAGTGCACTGGTCTTTAGAGATGAGGTCGGAATCATTGCCTTGGTAGGTGTCAGGGTCCCGTGTGGACATTCTCCTGGGTCTCTGAGTTCCAGGCAAGGCACTGACGGGGACGGACGTGTCTTTGGCACAGGACAGTGAGGGTCTTGTCCCTGCTCATCTTGCCCTCCGTGAGCTACGAGGAAGCGAAGGGCCACGTTTGCAGTTGCGATTCGAGAAGTGCTGCCCCCCGAGCCATGGCTGACCCGTGGTTAGGGCCACATGGCCGCTCTCTACTTGACCACGGCTTCCTCCACAGGTGTGGACACTGTTTGTGTAATACCCCGACGTCACAGCGCCCCCTGTCGCCTGCCTGGAGCCCTGGTGAGCTCGTGAACCCCTGCTGGAAGGTGCAGCGGAGATGCGGGTGGCGAGTGTTCGTCCTGTCTGGAGGCCCAGTTGGTGATGGCCAAGGAGACCGGCCCTGGGAGGGGACAGACTGGCCCTAAGGACCAGGCTCAGGAGGCCCAGCAGGTGGGGGTCCCAGCCAGGGGTGTGCTGGCCTGCTGAGCAAGAGGCCGAGGAGGGTGCCCCTGCCCCCCCACTCCCGGTGAGGCAGGTGCTGGCTTCCAGGCTCTCCTAAAGAACTCCTCCCCAGATGGCCTCCCGGGGGGAGGGGCATCGCTGGCTCCTGTCCACGGGCATGAAGGTCGGCGTCTGACAAGGCCCATGATGCTTCGTCCTTTGCAGAACGGAGGACGGGAGGGAATCCTTCGTGGGGACTTGTGAGCAGAGCCGAGCCCACCTCGGCACCAGAGCCCGCACACACAGAGGCCCTCTCCGCACGCCCCTAACTGCCCACTGCCCACTCCCTGCGAGTGTCCCGGCGCCAGTCCTTCCTTCGCTGGGGATGGATGGCCGCCCCAGAGCCGCCACAGCCCTGGTCGGCGGGAGGGAGAGGCTGGCGACATAAGGCAGTTCCGGAGGGTGAGCACAGGGTGCAGGATCAGCTGACTGGCCTTGGTCTATTAAAATTTTTTTAATGTTTATTTATTTTTGAGAGAGAGAGAGAGAGAGAGAGACAGAGCATGAACAGGGGAGGGGCAGAGAGAGAGGGAGACACAGAATCTGAAGCAGCTCCAGACTCTGAGCTGCCAGCACAGAGCCCGACATGGGCCCGGAACCCACAGACCATGAGATCATGACCTGAGCCCAAGTCAGATCTCAACTGACTGAGCCACCCAGGCGCCTGACAGGCTTCATTTTAGAGGTGAGGAAACTGAGGCCCAGAGAGGTTCAATAACACACTCAAGGGTATAGAGCCCAAAGCGCCCAAAGCAGCTCTTCCGACATGAGGTGCAGGCACGAGTTGCCCCCACTGCACAGGCCTGGGTGACCACGAGAGCCCGCCTCGTGATGATGGCCCCAGGGGGTGCCAAGCCGCTCTTGAGAAACACCTGAGACCCGCACCTGCTAGACTTCTGACTCCGCCATGTGACAGGCTGCCAGCTCTGAGGGGCCCCTTCCTGGCCATTCCCCGCCCTCAACCCAAGGCAGCCTTGATCTGATGCTCTGCTGTAGCTTCATTCCACAGGCCCTGAGCCGAGTGTGGGGGGAAGAGTGCTGCGTGCATTGGTGCATGTCTAGCCTCTCTCACTGAGTGTACACAGTCTTTGAGATGCACCCATGCCGTTGCGTGTACCCGAGGTCTGCTCCTTCTTACTGCTGAGTGTGTTCCACCGTATGATTGTGTGACAGTGGATTTACCTCCTGTTGAACAGCATTGGGATTGTTCCCAGTTTCTAGCTAATATCGTGGGTTTTGTTTGGTGGCCATATTCATTTTCTTAGGGACATTCCCAGGCACGGAATGGATGGGCTGATGGTTAACATATGCTTAATTTCAGTATACACTGCCGGACAGTTTTCCAGAATGGTTTAGCCATCTCACCTTCCGCGTGGCAGAGTGTGAGAGCTCCCTTGCTTCCCCATCCTCACCCATGCCTCTATCACTGTCAGCCTTTCCATTCTTAATCCTTCTGGTGAGCATGGGGTGGTATCTTGTGTTTTTAATGTTCACTTCCCTTGATGACTAATGAACTTGAGCACCAGGCATGTCCCTATTGACTCTGAATATAAAAGAGTTGCCTATGCAAGTCTTTTGCCCATTTTTTATTGCATGGTCTTTTTTTTAGTGATTTTTTGCTTTTGCTTTATTTATTATTTATTTATTTATTTATTTATTTATTTATTTATTTATTTATTTATTTATTTATTTTAATGGTATCTTTAATGAACAGAAGTTTTAAATCCTGATGAAGTTAAATTTATATTTTTCTTTATTACTTCTTTGGGTCCTCCTTAAAAATATCTACCTAACCCAAAATAGTGAAGATCTTTCTTTTTCCAGAAGACTTATTATTCTATCTTTTGCCTTTTGGTCAATGATGAACTTGAGTTAATATTTGTATATGGTTTGAGGGAGGAGTCAAAGTATTTTTTTCCATACAGTTCCTCCATTCCCAAATTTTGAAAAGATTTCCTCTTGTCTATTGAATTGTCCTGGTGCATCAGGTGACTGTATATGTGTTGATCTATTTTTGGACTCTCTTCCATTGATTGACTCTATCTGTCTTTGCACGAATACCACAGTTTTAATTATTGTAGATTTATGGTAAATCTTGAAATCAGAGAGTGTCCTCCAACTTTATTTCCAACATTTTCTTTACATTTCCAGATTAATTTTAGAATTAGCATAAACATTTCTGTAAAAAGCTCACTGGGATTTTAGTGTGATTAAGTGGACTCTCTAGACCAGTTTAGGGAGAATTTACATCTTCACAATATTGCATTTTCTAATCTATGAATATGGTATACCTATTCATGTTTTTGAAAGAATTAATTTCCCTCAATGTTTAAAACTACGGGTTGATGGAGGGAGGTGGGTGAGAGATGGGCCAGGTAGGTGATAGGCATCAAGTAGGGCACTTGTGATGCACACTGGGCATTGTATATAAGTGATAATTCACTGAATTTTACTCTTGAAACCAATATAGCACTGTATGTTAACTAAAATCTAAATAAATTTTAAAAAGATTGACCCTTAAAAAATATATATAGTTTATAGTGTAAATGTCTTCTGCATCTTTTATTAAACGGATCCTTAGGTATTTGATATTTTTTGAACCTGTCATAGATGGTATTTAAAGTTTTCATTTCACAAGTGTTGACTACTAATATATCAAAATAAAATTGACTTTTGTATATTGACTCTATATTTTGTAATTTTGCTAAATTTGCTTGCTAATTTTAGATTCCTTAGGATTTCTGAATATACCTTCATATCTGCCCATAAAGACAATTCTACCTTTTGCTGTTCAATATTTATTTAAAAATTTTTTGGTGTTTATTTATGAGAGAGAGAGAGAGAGAGAGAGAGAGACTGAGCACAAGGGAGGAAGAGGCAGAGAGAGAGGGGGACACAGAATCCAAAGCAGGCTCCAGGCTCTGAGCTGACAGCACAGAGCCTGATGTGGGGCTTGAACCCACAGGCTGTAAGATGATGACCTGAGCCGAAGTCAGATGCTTAACAGACTGAGCCACCCAGGCACCCCTTGCTGTTCTTGCCTTTTGCTTCTTTTTCTAACCTTACTGCACCAGCTAGGACTTCCTAGTAATGCTGAGTGAAAGCAGTGAAGGAGGGTATCTTGCCTTGCTCCTAATCTTAAAGTGAAAATGTCCAATATTTTGTCCTTAAATAAGATGTCAGCTGTAAGGTTTTTGTTTTTGATTTTTGTGTTTTGTGGATACTTTTTATTTGATTTAGGAGTTTCTTCTATTTCATTTTTCTGAGAGCTTTCTTTTCAATCATGGATGGGTGTTGAAATTTATTAAATGTTTTCTCTGCATCTATTGAGATGATAATATTTTTTTCTCCTTTATTCTATTGATTTGGTAAATTACATTGAGTTTTAAATGTTAAACCAACCTGGCTCCTGGGATAAATCCCACACGCATATGCATGTGTGCGTGCACACACACACACACACACATGGATTTTGATTTGCTAATATTTTGTTCAACATTTTTAAATCTATGATTTTAAGAGATACTGGTCTATAATTTTATTTTGTTTTAATGTTATACCATCTGAAAGCCTTGCTTGCTCAGTGGAGTCTTTATTCCATACATATTTAAATAAATTACTGATAAAGTTGAGTTTAAATCTACTTTCTTGGTACTTATTTTCAATTTGTGCCATCTTTTCTCTATTTACTGTTTCTCTTGAATTAACTCAGTTTTGTGAACTATTCAACTGTATGTCATCTGTTAGAACCTGTTAGAACCTCTTTTCTTCAAAGTGGTTGCTCTATTACAACACAAGCCTTTAAATGACTGCCATCCAGCTCCATCAGTATTATACCACCTCAAACACAGTGTAAGAACATGACAACCCAATAATTCCCTTTAACTCCTTATACCCTTTGTGATATTATTGTCATGTACTTTATTTCTACATGTTATAAACCCCATAATGTTATAATATTTTTGCTTTAAACAGTCAATAATTTTTGTTCATTCATTCTGATCATATCTTCCTTTAGATTAGTTAACAAAATATGACAAACATTTAAGGTAGTTGTTGTGTGCTAATTCCAACATCTAGGTCATCTGTGCATCTGCCTCTATTCACTGTTTTTTCTCTTGATAATTGGTCACATTTTCAATCAAAGTCCACCTGAGCTGGGGCTGGTGGTAACCCCGCCATTGCTTACTTTTAGTTCATTTCTGATTTCAAACATATTGATGTAGGTTTTAAATGTTAAACCAGCCTTGCACCTGGTAAATCCCACTTGTTTATCCCACATGCATGTGTGCGTCAGACCCTTCCCTTCTGCAAGGCCCAGGAGACTATGTTGATCTCTCTTTGCCCTCAACCCAAAACCCCAATTTCTCTTGCAGCTTCTGTGGAGGGGCTCATCTCTGTGATCTTACCAAAAGTTGATCTGGGGGGCGCCGAGGTGGTTCAGTCGGCTGAGGGTCGGACTTCAGCTCAGGTCATGATCTTGCGGTCTGAGAGTTCGAGCCCCGCGCCAGGCTCTGTGCTGATGGCTGTGCTAAAAGGGAGCCTGCTTCAGACTCTGTGTCTCCCTCTCTCTCTGCCCCCCTCCCCTCACTCACTCTCTGTCTCCCCAACATGAATAAATGTTAAAAATTTAAAAAAAAAAAAGAGTTGCTTTTGTTAAGAATTGAGCTCCAGCTTTGGCTAATTTCAGTTCACCTGGGGAGTCAACTGTTTTGAAAATAAAGTCAGACACCATCTCTACCCCAGCAGGACCCTGGCCGCTAAACATAATGAAACTTCAAGGTCTCTCTCTGCTTTCCAAAGTCACTCCTTAGCAGAGTCAGGCGATAGGGATTTTTTTTAACCATTGGGGCTCTTTCAAGTTCCAGTCTGTCTGTTAAGCACAGCGCTTAAAAAGTCTGGCTGGTGTCTCCTTGAGCTTGAAGTCTCTTCGCCCGTGACTGGTGGAGGTTCCAGACTGGGTGCCCCCCAGCGAGGGTGGCAGACATTGGTCTGTACTCTCTTGTGAGGCCTCGTCTTTCTCTGGAATTTGGTTCTTTTAGACGTTTTGTTTTGTTTTGTTTTGTTTTGTTTTGTTTTGTTGTTTTGCCTTGCTTTGTTTTGTTTTGCATTTATAGCTCTTTGAAGACTTACAAATCCCGATCTTGTGGTTTATGTGGTGTTTTCTGGCTATTATGATACAGTGATGATCATCTGGACATCATAACTCAAAGTAGATGTACTTTGCTGTACACGCTGCACGCGTGGACTTTGGGGCCTGGCTGGGGAGCATCTCGAGGGGGAGGAGGCAGAGGCATTAGTGGAGGATGCGCGTGAGAACAACGCGTGAAGGAACAGTTGCCCCAGGGCCTGTGCCTGTATGGGGTCCGTGCTCTGGAAAGTCCTTGAGTCCCAGCAAGGTGGACGGGCTGCACCGACCCTTCCTCGGCACAGCAGGGGACCCCTGAGGGGCCACGATGGCCGCAGGTCCGAGTCAACCCCAGGCTTCTGAACAAAGAAAATAAATCCCTTTCGGGACCGCGACCCTACCTCAGGACACCCAAATATTAGCATCAAGAGGGTGTGAGCTCCCAAAGGAGACTTTACCAACAACAGCAAGAAACAAACCTCCAGGATCAGGAGGCAGCAAAAATAACAGACAGTGGATGCGGCGCCCCGGGGCCTCGTGCAGAATGTCTAATGACGGCGTACAAAGCGTTTGAAGAAATGAGAGCTGGGGTCTGTCAGTGAGAGACTCTGTCACGACGGGAAGCCAGCCCGGCGCCCGCCAAGGGGCCCGGGGAGTAAGTGTGCTGTCTCTGGCGCTCGGGGAGCGGACCTTCCGGGGCTGCCCGGGGTGACTGTCAAGGGGTGTGGCCTGGTCGTGCTGCCCTCAGAGACAAGCCAAGGGCAGAGGAGGCCCCCCGGACCCTGCCTCAGAGCTCTCTGAGCCAGCGCATCCCGGCCTGCTCCCTGGAGGGGACTCTGGGGACACGGCTGTGTTGACGAACGTCCCCGGGGCCCCCACTTCCAAGCCTGGTTCCTTCTACACTCAACTCTTGCAGCTCGGGAATAGCCACCTCTCGGGAGAGCACGCTCGAGAGGTCTGAGCCCCGAGTGTGTCTGGGTGGAGCTGAGTGGCCATGAGGAGAGAGGGACTGTGCTCTCGGCCCGTGATGGGTTGGTAGGGACAGCCCTCCGGACGAGGCCCCTGCTGGCCAGCCCGGGACCTTGGCTGTGAGTCACGTGGGCAGGGCCAGGCAGGCAGGGCTGGGGTGGGCGTGGGCGTGGCCTAAAGCAGGATAGGCAGGGGCTGGCCAGTAGGGGTGGGCATTCCAGGTCCTGCGTCCTGGGGAGCAGGATGTCCCTCCTTGTGCCCATTTCAGCAGGGCTGGGACTAGGGTGAGGCGAGCCAGACGCTGAGATGCCAGGTTCAAGGTCATGCACGCACGGTCTGGGCTTTCTCGACCCTGAGAGGGAGCTCTGCTTTCCACCTTGTGCCCTGGGTACCTCCGTCGCCCGACCCCGGACCGGACCCTACACTGGAGTCTCTCCTCACTGTGTGGCCAGAGGGTGGAAGGATGGGCAGGGGCGAGTGGGGGCGGGGCTCTTCGTGCTCGGCCCTGGGCGTCCTGAGCCCTCCCGAGTCCACCGTCCCGCCTCCACCTGCAGTTGATCCAGCCCGTTTGCCAGGCGTGGGGTGTGCACGGAGCCGGCTGCATGAAGGTGCAGCAGGTGTAGACAGGTCCTCAGGTGGGGTCCCCAGAGTCCGAGGAGGGCCTGCCGTGTGGGGAGGGGGCCCCCACCCGCTCCCCAGCGAGGAGGCTCAGGCCCAGAGAGGTCGACCCTCGCCACCTGCTGTCAGTGAGGACAGGGGGTTCAAATCCAACCAGAATCACTTGGAATCAGTAGAGACGCGGGCAGGCCTTCAGCGGACCCTCGGGCGGTGGCCTCGGCCAGCTTTCACTCCAGGGCTGCCTTCCTTGGGGACGCATGAAGAGCCCACCCCAGTCCTGGGGACGCCCCTTCCCCACTAAGCTTCTTGCCCGGCCTGTGGCTGCCTGACACGGGAGGCGGGGGCTCGGCAGGTCGTGACCTTCAGCGGGAGCGCCCGTTCTCTGAGGACCGTGGCGCCAGGCTTGACACCAACCGGCCACGTTCTCTCAGCTCCTCTGACGGCCCCACAAGGCGAGGGCTTGATCTCAGGACGCAGTCCCGGGAAAGTCTGCAAACTGCACCCTGCCTCCTCTCGAGGGGAGCCGGGCCTCGAACCCAGGTCCCCCCGGCTCCAGCCTGTCCCGATGTCTGCGGCCTGGTGAGCCGGCAGGACCGTCCGGAGCCTGATGAGGGGCAGCATTCCAGAGCAAGGAGGCTCATAAATGCAGCCTTAGAAGCGCAGCCCTTCGGCGCCTCCCGTGCTCAGCGGCGCCCCCAGGCTGTGTCCCGAGGCCGCTGCCCCACTTCCGCGGAGACCCCCCAGCTGGCCCAGCACTGGGCAGTTCCCCTTGTCTGAGGCTGCCGGACGGGCCGGGGGCTCCGGTGTGAGCAGATGTGACCTTGGCCAAGCGAGAGTTTCAGCAAACCCAACACAAATGCTTGTCTTGAAGGTTTGAAGAGCACAGCGCAGCGTCCCCAAACCGCAGAGAACTGAGGACACCTCCCGGCGGAAGGGAATCAATATGGCACCAAGCGTGGGAACCTGGGCTCTGCCATTTTTATCCGCGGTATCCTGGGTGAGCCGTCACACGGGAACCGTCCCTCTGCGCTGCTCCGAATCAGATGTCAGGTCTCCAGCAGCTCGCACGGACTCTGGCCCCGATACTGCTATTTCCATAATAACACCGATAACGCTGGATTTTACTTTATAATTGTATTCCGTGCTCACAGCTCCTTGTGGGGACAGCGGGGCTGGGCTTGACCGCGCCCGCTTTGCAGATGAGAACACCGAGGCTTGGAGGAGAGCGTGTAGATGGAGTTGGCTTCTGACAGGGGCTGCGGGAGCCGCCTGCGTCCCCGGGTCCTGGTGCCGTCTGTCTTCAGGAAGCATCGTGCCCGACCCGTCCCGGGACAGGCCCGCCGCGGGGCCGAGCTCTTGCCGCGACTGTGGAAAGGTGGCCAGTCTGAGGACCCAGGAGACGGCGCTGCGGCCTGGGCCGTGCACAGAGGAAGGGGGGCCGGGAAGTGTTTTGTCTCTGCGGCCAGATCCAGTCTGGTTCTGTTTGGATCTGCCGGTCGGTTTGGGCCAGGGCTCCTGGGGCCCGGTCAGCCGGGCAGCTGGCGCGACATGAGCCAAGGCGGGCGGAGGAGAAGCATCTCCCTGAGCAGGCAGATCTGGACGCTCTGGGCGGCTGATCGACTTTCCGCCAGCTGCCATCACGCTGAGACGGGAGGGGAGCGCCCGCTGGGCTGGCGGGGAGGCAGGAACCCGGCCGCGGGGGAGAGTCTGGAGGGGCAGGAGTCCCCCACGCCCCCAGCCTGCGAGCCTGATTTATTTCTGCAGAAACACGTTCCAGGGACGAGATGTACCAAATGGGCGGCGAGAATGCAAAGGCTCGGGCCGCCCTGGACTTGCAAATGGCCCGCGCCCTGAATGGGCCTTTTGTGCGGCGCCCGTAAGGAAGGACGGGCTTGGCAGCAAACCCCGCTGGGGCTGTGACTAAGTGTCCACCCTACGTGCAGCACTTTAATCAAAAATCCATGCCATTTATTTGAATAAAAGTGTGCGTTCCCTCACAACTCAGCCCTCTCGCCAGCCTTCCGTGTTAATAGATCATTAATGCCCCATGAATGGGTGATCATCTCCTTGGAAAACAGATGCAAGGGCATAAAAGGAAAATTATGGTTGTTTAAACTTAAAAAAAAAGATCGTCAGGAAGGGAGAGCTGTGCTCACAAAAACAGCCTTCCGCCGTGGTCCCCAGCTCTGGGGGTGGGGAGGGTGGCTGGAGCCTGAGGGGCGGCCCCCAGCGGGTACAGACCCCGCCTGAGCCCCCCCACGCCCCCGACCAGCAGGGGGCGCTCCGGAGCCCGCAGCGTGGGGTCGCCCACGGGGGCTGGGGGGGGTGTGCTGTCAGCTACCCCCACACGGCCTGCCAGGTCCAGGGGGTCCAGGTGGCGGGCGCTCCAGGAGGGGGTGGGGCCGGCTCCCGTCCGCTTTCTCGGATCCCCGGGCTTTGCCGCACCTGCTCCCTGGGCTGAAGTGGCCAGAGACTTGCTGGACCCAACTCTTGTGAAGAATTCTCTGTGGCCTGTAACTGCCACATCCGGGCTTCCGCTTCCTCGTCTGTAGACAGGGTGGTGGCACTGGATGATGCATGCATTCATTCACTCATTCATTCGCTCATGGTCCCTCTGTCAAACCAGCTCCAAGCCAGGCAGCGGGGTGGCCCTCGGGTGACGCCTCTGCTGCCGAGACTTCACGAGCGGACCCGCCGTGTTCCAGGGAGGAGGGGCACGTTTCGAACTCACTCGCCGGTTTCTCGTTGGCCTCGTGCTGTCCGCCTGGTTGCTCACTCTGAACCAGACACCCCCGCTCACGCGGCCCGTCCTCGACGGCTCCAGGCATTCCTCTCACGTCCCGTGAGCTCTGCAGGTGGCGCAGTAAGAGGGTTTCTGGAGCCTTCGTTCCCACCGGCCCGCAGCTCCGAGGCTCGGCTGTGCGGTGCAGGGAGCGCCCAGCGGGTCGGTGTGGGGACGCGTGGCCGGCTGTGTCGGCCGCAGGGGCTGGGGCGGGCGGGCCAGCACGTAAGCTCCAGGCGCCAGGGCCGGGGTCTGTGCCTGCTGCCCAGTGGCTGCTTAGGAAACATTGCGAATGAGTGGACGAATGAATGAATGAATGAATAAGACCCTGTCCCTGCCCTCCCGACCTTCCAGCACAGAGGAAGGGCCACGGTACAGTGTGAAGCAGGGGCTGGGGCTCAAAGCCCGAGTCTCAGTCCCTCCCCCTCCCGCCCAGGGTCTCTCCCCTCCTCTCCTCTGCTCCCCTCCCCCCGCTTCCCCCTTTCTCCCTCTCTTCTCTCCTCTCCCCTCCCCCTCCCTTGCACCCCCTTCCCTGGCCTCCGAGCCTCCCCCTTGCTCACCTTCGGGGATCCCACCAGATTCGGTACCCGGCTGTGCACCACGCAGCCCGTGCATGGTCCCTGCCCCTCTGTTTGTCCCCAGAGCGAGGGTCCCCGGGGGCAGGTCCCACATCTAACCGGTTCCCAGGGCCCAGCACACGGCACAGAGTCGGGATGAGCGCCTTACCAAAGATTTGTCTGGGGGAGGAAGTGACCAGGGAGGGCTCCCTGGAGGGGGAGGTATGCACGTGCTGTTCCCGTACCACACGCTGGGGTGGATCGCAGCATTTCAGGCCGCGCAAGCCTTTCTCGGGGTTGAGCGCAGAATGGTTCTGAGCAAGCGGCAGTCGCCAGCACGTCCGGACTTCTTGGAGGTGAACATTTATGTCGTCTGGATACATGAATTAATTGGGGTCTGGTCCCTGCTGCTAAGGCATCAACCATGGACTGGCCCCTTCTTGTTTGCGAGCGTTTGCTCTCGGCACTCGCCCTGCACGGGTGGGGCCGGGCCGGGCCTCGGCGCCCTGCTTCCCACCGGTCCCGGTGTCACCCTCTGTGGCGTCCACAGGAGAGGCGCATCGGCGGCCAGGAGGAGCAGGGCCAGGGGTCACCACTGAGTCGCCCAGAGGAAGACCAGACCCCTTCCCCTGGCGGCAGAGCCCACGGGGTGGGGGCCGGAGGTGGAACCTGGCTCGGCCACCTGCCAGGTGGACAGTCCACGGTGACTCAGTTTCCCATCTGTAGAATGGAGAGAGTGCTTCCTTATAGGATTGTTGTGAGGGTCAAGTTTAATTAATGCAGGTCGATGCTTAAAATAAGCCCGGTAGGTCAGTGCTCTGTGAGGCTGACCCCCACCCGCGACCCTCTGCGGACGGAGAGGTGACTGGTGATGGTTGTTTGAGAGCAGTCTCTGGGCACCAGCCTCCAGGTCATTTGTCCAGGACATTGCACTGTGTTTATGTGAAAACACCCCAGCCCTCCTGTGCAGTATCGGCCCCGTTTTGCAGAGAAGACACCCTTGGCCTGAGTTTTGAAGGCAGGTCCTAGAATCAGGTGAGAAGAGGAGGGAGGGCCTTTCTGCCAGAGGAAGCAGCATGTGCAAAGGCCCTGGGGAAGGGATGGTGTGGCGTGTTCTGCAGACCAGGCGGGCCTGGCCCAGGAGGCTGTGGGCTGGAGGCCGGGCTGAGGAGCTGGACTTCATCTGGAAGGCGGGCAGGGCAGGAGGGCTATTCGTCTTTGGAAGAGTGGCCGCGGGTACAGGTGGGGGGGGGCTGGAGAGGCCAGCCCCGCGGCAGGAAGCCTGGGACAGGTGCACGCCGCCCAGGCCGGGTCCTCAGCTCCCATGTCGCCTCTGCTGGGGCCTCCTCGGACCCCCGGCCCCAGGGCTGGCCTCGCCTCCGCCCGCGTCTCTGTTATGTGACATCCGTGCGCGGTGCTCCCGGGGGAGATGGGGGCTCCCGTCATCCGGGCAGGCGGCCGCGGCGCGTGAGGGGCAGGGAGGTCAGGCGCGCGTGTGCGACATGAGGGGCGGTGCACGGCCTGCTCCCCGCCGCCCGGCCGCCGGGAGCCCCTGCAGCATCCGCAGGGCGTGTTTATCACCCTCCGGCTCTCAGCTCTCGGCCGCGTTCAGCCCTGCGCTCTCTCTCGTGGCCGCAGCCGGGGACGTCTGTGTGGCCCGGAATCGTCTCTGTGAGGCGCCACGGTGTCGGCAGGAGGCTGGGTTTCCCTGACAGGGGTGAGGCGGGCGCTCCCTGCACACTTGCCCCCAGGCCGGGCGCCCTGGGGGTGGCCTGGAGGTCATGGCCCAGGCCGGGCGTGGCCTGCAGACGCCACGTCGGCCCTTCAGGGGGAGCCCCGCACGCACGCCGCTGAGGGGCCGTCAGGGAGGCCGCGTGAGCCGCCCGGGCCTCCCGGCTGGTGCTCTGGGGCAGACGGCGGAGCCGGGGACCGCGTGTGGGGGCCACACGGGGCGTGAGCACGGGCGGTGAGGCTGGGAGGCTCTGGGGCCTGCAATGGACGGTGCGCTGTTGGACGGGGAGCAGCGGACAGACAGGCGGATGCTCCCAGACGACAGAGCAGCCTCTGGCTTCGCAGCTTCTCGGTCCCATTCAGGCCGGGGCTGCTGCCGCACCGAACGTGAACCCTCGTCCGCCCGAGGACAGCTGGCCGTCACTTGGGGTCACAGAGCCCGGGCCGGGGGACACGCTCGCAGGCATGGTTGGGGCCGCAGAGAGAGACCAGGGGCCCCTGGGCGCAAGCGTCTTTCTTTTTGTGCCCGATTCTCACCATGATTGTGGGTTCACAGATTCTTTCCTTCCTGCTCCTCCTTGCCCGGCGGCCGCTGCACCCATAACACAGTCTGGGGCCACGAGGCTCCCTGCAGACCTGGGTTGAACCCCGGATGTGTCTCTTGCTAGCTCGGCGGCCTCTGAGCCCAGGCCGCAGTTTCCTAGTGAGGGAGGGTCCTCGTGCAGAGTTGAGGTGACATGGGGATGGGGGGCTTGCAGGCCTCAGAGAGTGGGTCCTGTTGTTGATCAGCCGGCGCGATGTCAGTAACCCCTTCTTAATAATCCCCCGAGTTTTGCCTGAACATAAAAGTGATCTCTCCGCTGTCCTGAAAGTACGCTGTGGACGAGAACAGTCATGATCCCCACGCGGTCCCAGGAGCAGGGACCATCATTGCCCCTGGTTTCTCTTAACGTCTGTCCAAGACTTTCTTTTTAATTTTTTGTACTGTTTATTTTATTTTTGAGAGAGAGAGAGAGAGAGACCACCAGCAGGGGAGGGTCAGAGAGAGAGGAAGACAGAATCGGAAGCAGGCTCCAGGCTCGGAGCTGTCAGCACAGAGCCCGACACGGGGCTCAAATCCATGAACCAAGAGATCATGACCTGAGTCGAAGTCCGACACTCAAGCGACTGAGCCCCCCAGATGCCCCCAGACTTTCCATCTTTTAAGTGAAGAATTCCCATCCTGAGCTGCATTATGGGTCTGGAAGACACCCTGTGGACTCCTAAGATGATGAGCCTCTTGAGCTCCGCCTGCCTGGTCCCATCTGTGCTCCGTAGCGGCCACGCTCCCTGCAGCGGGCGGCGCGTCTTTCCTTGAAGGGACAGCTGAAGTGTTGGCTCTGCTGGCGGGATTTGGAATCGAACAAGCTATTCCAGTTTTTTTATGTCATTTTTACCAGATGCTTCAATGAGAAAATCAGTTAATTTCAATGATAGTTTGATCATTTTCATCTGATTTATGGCCTCAAAGGAAAGCTTTTGAAGTTCCTTCTGTTGCCAGTAAAGCGACATGATTTGGGGGAAGCTAGTGTCCCGATAAAGACGATGTTCTTTGTGCATCAAGCGCAGAAACATACTGTCTCCAAAGAAGTCGGACCCCCTACTGACCGAGACGGAAGCCGTAGCTGTTGAGACTTGCGAAGATTGCGTGTGTACCCAGCATAACTGGAAATAAACGCTTCTATGTGATGAGGTCAACATCAAATACGAAGGAGCCTACAGCGTAATTTTCGGCTGGTAGTGCTGATTCCCCCTCTCGTTTTTGTCGTTGATCAGATTTAAGAAATGTTGGAGCCTCAGCACAATTACTTGGTAAATCAAGTCAAGGGTCCTATGATGGCACTAAACTTTGTCTTAACAAATCCTCTAAAGTTGGGGTGTGGTTGTATAATATTAGCTGGAAATATACAGTTGAAGCACGTAGTGGATGGAAGTCACAAAATGTCCATTATTGACATTATTTCCCTGTAAATTATGATCATTGGGTCCAAAGTTTTCAAGCAGGAAGGAAGACATCGAAATCTATCCCTACAAAAACCAGGGGGAATGAGCGTGTTTGGTGAAGTATAGGATACCAGGTCGTAATGTGAAATTCTTACTTAAACTTTAGCCTCTCTTGACACACGGGAAGAGTCTTTAAATGAAGCGCCTTTGCTTAATTGGATGGATTCCCAATGTGGATGGAAATGACCCAGGGTGTAAGGGTAATAGGGTTCGCAGCATCTAACTTTGTAAAACATTCAAAAGATTCACAAATAGGGGCACCCGGGTGGCTCAGTCGGTTAAGTATCCGACTTTGGCTTAGGTCATGATCTCACGGTTCGTGGGTTCGAGCCCCGCGTCGGGCTCTGTGCTGCCAGCTCAGAGCCTGGAGCCTGTTTCAGATTCTGTGTCTCCCTCTCTCTCTGCCCCTCCCCTGCTTGCATTGTCTCTCTCTCTCCTCTCAAAGATAAACATTTAAAAAATAAAATAAAATAAAAATATTAAAAAGAATCAAGACTAGAGATGGTGTAATTGACATATTTTTTATCATGAAAAGCTGTGTCAAAAGTACCCTGAGTGGAGGTAAAAGGCAGCGTCTATGACAATGTTTCTGAAATCTTTACACATTTCAATACAAAAATATTACAATTGGAAATACTCTCTATTTAACAGAATTTACTCGGAGATTACCAGTACTTCCATCCTGTGGAGGTAACATTTTTTAAATTAAAAATATCATGCCCTATTGAGAAGAGCCAGCTGGCATGTTAACAATTTAGAAATGCAATTTGAAGACCATTACATGCAATTTTAGGAAAAACATAAAATAATGTAATCCTATTGAAATACATTCTCCTGAAAAATTCCGCTGACTCAGAATGAAGACGTACATACAGAAGAAATGACTATAGCTTGTAAACATATATGAAGAAGAACTTTATTTTCCCATTTTAATGTTTAGATAATAATGTAATTATAGAATGTTGCTTTAATGTACATAGATATGTCATATTTTCATTCTTCCTTAACATTTATTTTTAATAACAGCTTTTGGATAAAGCTACTTTCGGCCCACCAACGTAATGAAACTCATTTGCTGGTCAGTGAATCTTTCATTTAAATCATACACATAAACATGTGTGTGTATAACGTTGAATATATCTGCATCCGTAATATAAATGGCAGTAGCACCATGAAGCCTCGGCTGCCACGTTGTAAGAAAAATCGAGGCTGTGGAAGAGAACCCACTTACCTAAGACCACGTGACTGCTAAGTGGAGCGATATTTTGGTGTGTATTTTTTCTGTGTTACTGTCAAATCTTTTAAAATATATTATTAATAAAATTTTATTAATCTAACTTTATACCCATGGAGCAAGAACTGCTCGAGTTTGCTTTGCTACAGCACGGTGCCCACGGCTGACAACATGGCATCGTGCACAAACATGTGTTAGGAGAGTAGATCTCAAGGTGCCTGGGTGGTTCATTCAGTTGAGTGCCTGATCTTGATTTCAGCTCAGGTCATGGTTTCATGGTTCGTGGGATCGAGCCTGGAGTTGGGCTCTGTGATGCCTATGTGGATGGATTCTGCTTGGGATTCTCTCTCTCCCTCTCTATCTGCCTCACCCCTGCTCATGTTCATGCTCTCTCTCAGTGAGAGAGAGAAAGAGAGAGAGAGAGAGAGAGAATCTCATAAATGTTCTTACCAAAAACAAAAGCAAAAGCAAAACAAACCCAAAACAAAACATAAGGCAAATAAAAGTCCCATAAGGACACAGAGGAACTGAGGGACGTGTTGCATTTTCCCAGAACCCTGATGGTGGTGATGGCCTCACAGGTGTGTGCATGTCCACGTTCATCCCATTATAAACACAGGCTGTCTTTATACTAATGTAGCTAAAGACCCCCGTTCTTTTCTCTATCCTCCCCACATTTCTGTTATTTTATCCCTATTTCTCTTTCCTTTGTTGTTGTTTTTTAATTAAATACTGAGTAAAATCAAGATAGATGGCACCCTGGCCACAACTGTGACCCACCTGTCCCCTGCCTCCGCCTGAAAGGTACCTCTGTCCTGAGTTGTGTGGCCATCCTTCTGCTCTGCTCTTTGGCTGTACCAGGAGGCTGTATCTACCTGCAGTGGTTCACTTGGTTTTGCGCCGCTTGGATTATATGTAAGTGGAGCAAAAGGCCCGTAGCGGTGTCTGAAGCTGCCCAGCCCCTCCGAGGGCCACCTGTTCTGTTGTGCTGTCCACGTGATTCCTTCCTTCTCCCTCGAAACTGGGTCCTGCCGGAGGACTGTGATGTTTAACATGTCCTTTCCGCACTGACGGGCCCCTGACCGACTTTAGCCTTGGTTTTTGGTTTTGTATTGAGAACCAGGTGTTGGTGGTCACTTGCGGGAGAGTCCCTGTGGGTTACACCCCTGAGGGTCCCTGTGGCCTAGGTGTCTTCGCCATCACCAGATAAAGGCCAGCGAGAGCCGAGCGACAGCGTGGGTGCTGTTGCACATCCTGCCTGACGCTTGGTGTCATTGGACCCTTAGTTGGTGTGAAATGACATACGGTTGTTTTACTTACAGTCTCATTGTTTTTAGTGAAGCCATTTTTTTTTTCAGATGTCCACTGTCCATTCTGTTGAGTATAGTTCTGCTCATGTTAGCCCTTCCCAGCCTCCCCCAGAGACCCCAGCAGCTCCCCAGCTGTTTTTTAAAAAAATTCATATACAGGGGCGCCTGGGCGGCTCAGTCAGTTAAGTGACTTTGGCTCAGGTCATGATATCACAGTTCGTGGGTTCAAGCCCCGCATCGGGCTCTGTGCTGACAGCTCAGAGCCTGGAGCTGCTTCGGATTCTGTGTCTCCCTCTCTCTGCCCCTCCTCTGCTCATGCTCTTTCTCACTCAAAAAGTAAACATTAAAAAAACTTAAATATTTGTATCCAGCATTAGGGGGCACCTTGTGTTCAGACTAGTCACTCAGTCCCCTCTTTATCGCACATCCAGAAAATGGCCATCCCCATGAGCCATGTTCTCTCTTTCTCCTCCAGCCCTTTGCCTGTGTTGTTTGCTCTTCCAGAAACCCCCTTCCTGAGTGCCCTCAAGTCTCAGTTCAGGGTCCCCTTCCTCCAGGAAGCCTGCCCTGAGTGCTCTCTTGGTTCCCCTCTCTGGCTGAGTCATTACCTTTGTCTGCTCAGGCCACCGGACACTGCAGACTGGGGGGATTTTAAACAGCAGACGCCTCTTTCTCACGGTTCTGGACGTGGAAGTTCCAGACCCATGTCCAGCCGACCGCGCTGCTGGAGGGAGCTCTCCTGGCTTACAGGTGCCCCCTGGGCTGCCTTTTCACAGGGCGAGGAGGAAGGGAGGGAGGAAGCGCTGGGATCGCCTCTTACAGAGAATGTTCCTACCAGATCGGGGCCTCACCCTCACAACCTCATTTAACCCGAATTGCCCCTGAGAGACCCTCTCTCCACAGGCAGCCACATCGGGGTGAGGGCTTCACCGTGTGGACTTGAGGGGACCGAGCGTGCGTCCCGGACAGCCAGCTCTGTGGGCTGCAGGCGGTGCTGGCCTGGGCCCCTCCCCTCTGGACTCGGCTCACCAGGGGCGGGGCCGTCGGATGCATCCTGGATCCTGACCCCAGTGCTTCCCGGCAGGTGTGCAGGGACCATTATCTCCACCTCCAGGCCGCTCTGGGGTTTTGCCAAGGTTGGCTCTGAGGCTCTGGGTCACCACTGGCCCTTAGCTCATCCATGTGACAGACAGGACGGCACCTTGGGCCAGTGACCTCCAGCAGCAGGTGGTCATCAGCTGGGGCGGTGGACCAGGTGGACCTGCATCCTATCACCCTGATTCCCGGGTTTCCGACAGGCTCTTGGGGGTGGTGTCCACCTTTCCTCTGTGCATCACCAACCCTTCTAGATGCCCCCAGCTTCCCAGCTGGGGCCATGCCCGCTGGGCTCCCACAAGGGCAGAAGCCACAGTAATCTTGCTCACGGTTGTCTTCAGATGCCCACCCAGTGCCAGGGACACAGGGGGCTCAAGTAGCACGTGCTGCGGCCTTTACAGAAGTCCCCTGGACCTTGGCGATTGAGAGCTGAGTAAGATGCACTTGTCCCGCCCACCTTCACCTGGAGCGCGTGCACCTCACACCCAGCTGGCCCTGGCAGAGCGGCTGACCTTGACAGACCTTGAAGGAAGCCTTGGGAGCAGAGCCTCGTTACAGCGCCCTCTGGCGGAGGAGCGGTGCATGCAGGGATGCCCAGCCTCCAGTCCCTTCTCAGCCCGGGGAGGTTTGCCTGCACTCACACCAGGTGCCTTTGCAGGCAGGGTGGGAGCGGGGAACGGGGGGTTCCCAGGTTCACCTCCTCGTCACCCCCACCATGAGCTGCAGACCCGCCTGCAGGCAGCCCTGGGGAGATGAGACGTTTCATCACGCCCCTTCCCTGCCCGCTCACATCCTGTTGAAAAGTCCTAGTCGTCTCAGAAGTCTCACTGCCGTTTGTGGTGCAGATGGAGCCTGTCCTCCAGGGGGGGGTCGCAAGGCAGCGGCACACAGGCCGCCACGGAACAGCGTGGGCATCGGCGTGGCTTGCACGTGGCACGGGGCCTCCTGGGGGGGATGCACTTTGAGTCCTGCAAAGCAGCCCCCGGGGTCGCATCAGCGTGTGACAGGCACGGAGCCCCGAGGTGGCTGCTGAGTGGAAGATGCGCCCCGGACCCGCTCAGGGACAGGCGCACGGTCCTCCGCGCAGGGAGAGGAGCCGCGGGGCCCCGCGGGGGTGCAGCTGGCGGGTGTCCAGCGTGAGAGTCACCAGAGTCCTTGACCAAGATGCAGCTTCCCGGGCCCCGAATCTGAGTCTGATTCCCGGGCTGGGGCTGGGCCAGCCTCTGGGAACCCTTGCATCCCAGGCAGGGATCCTTTCAGAGCGAGGCCACGGCATCCTCTCCACTGCCCGGGACTCCTCGCCCCCAGGAAGGGGCTGTCCCCCTGGGTCCCCCGGCCCCTCCACAGTCCCCCTCGGAGCCCTTGTAGGTGTGTGTGTGTGTGTGTGTGTGTGTGTGCGCGCGTGCGCGCACCTCTCCAGGTGAGTGTTCTTGCTTGGTCCACCAGAGGCTAGCAAGGGTCCGTGGCTTTATTGTGTGTGAGGTGTGTATGTGTGTGTATGTTTGTGTGTGTGTTGGTGTGTGTGTGGTGTGTAAAATGTGTAGATACATGTACATGTACGTGTGTATGTGTGTACCTGCATGTGGTGGGTATGTATGTGTGTGGCATGTAAATATATGTGGTTACATGTATGTGTGGTGTGAACGCACGTACGTGTGGTGTGTAAACATGTGGATACATGTATGTGTGGTGCGTAAACGTGTGTGGATACACGTACGTGTGTGGTGTGTAAACATGTGGATACATGTGTGTGTGTGTACTGGGTTGTGATACAAGATGGTGGAGGTGACTGTCAGTCTCCCGCGGTCGCCGTGCCCTGAGCACAGCTGGTGACCTAAGGCAGCTCACGTGCATCATCCTTCAGCCCCTAGAGGTCAGAGTCGGAAACGAGTCTCTGAGGACTAAAGCCGAGGTGGCGACGGGGTCTCTGCACACTCCGGGCACCTGCACCCGCTGTTCTGGGCCCCCTGGGTTTGGGGGGCGTGTCCCATGGGCCCCCGGCCGCACAGCCTCCCCCCCCCCCCACCCCGTTTTGTTTTTTTCCCTCCTCTG
>NW_027529175.1:6606950-6611736 GCF_008692635.1 Crocuta crocuta
CAGGGCCCCCCGCCCCCACAGCCCCCCCCCCCCCCAGCCTGTTTTGTCTGTTTCCTTCCTCTGGGAAGACACTGTGTCTTACGACACTTCAGAACCAGCTGTGAAAGCCCCTCCGACCGCTGCTGGCGGCACTAGGCTCGGGGACCCCGTGGCTGGGCTGCCCCGTCCCCACGCCCTCGGCGTGCTGCGGGGATCGCTAAGTGGCTGCTCAACTCAGTGAGCCGTGAGCCCGAGCAACTCATTTTCCCTTCTAATTTAATTATTGATCGATTCTGCCTTGATGGCAAAAGGGTCTCATGAAGTGCAATTACCTCCTTGTACCCAAGCACTTTGAGCGTCTAATGATCGCCTCCGACACGGGCAAGCGTCCGTCCTGCTTTTAATTAACCTAATCTGTTAGGGAAGAGCCAGCCTCCTCCCGGCCTGGCTGACTGAGCCACACCCGGGAGAGACGGGCTGTGGGGGCGGGGACCCTGCGAGGCACCGATGAGCCGTGACAATGTCCTGGAGTCGAGATCCCAAGCTGCCCGGTCTGCTTGCTGGCCCTGCCCCCGTCCCCTAGGAAGTCAGGCCTTTCGTTGCCTTTACAAACATGCGGTGCTCACGGAGGGACCGTCATGTGGCGTTAAGAGGCGGGGCCGAGGGCACAAAGCCGCCCGGGGTGGGAGCGCAGGCGTGGGCTCAGAGGGGAGCGTCTGGCTTTGTGGTTCAGCACCCCTGCACCCTGAGGGACGGCCCGCTCCCTCTTGGCCTCCGTGTCTTCCTCTGTCACGCGGGTTGGACAACACGGTCTCAGGCCCCCAGCCCGAGCTCTCTGGCCGGGTGGGTCCCACGTTTCAGACTGTTCTCCTCTGGAGTTTGGAGAGGTGGTACAGCACGTGTCACAAATTACTCACCTTGCAAGCAGGGTCCGGGGCAAATACCCCCCAAATCACATTTTTTGTTTTGGTAGCAAAACGTGAGCCACCCAAAGGAAGGTGGCCAGAAAAAGTGGTGATGCCCACAAACAATTTATGAAAAATCTGTGGGATTTTTGGGCTCCTCGGATGCTGGAATTTGGGGGTTCCCCTTGGCCCGTTGGATCACCCCCAGATTCTCCAGGTGGCCTTGCATAATCGCAAGGACCCCTGTTAGAAGGAGGCTGGAGGGTCAAAGGCATAGGGAGGTGTGACCATGGAGTGGAGGTCAAAATTATGCGGGATCTCAAGCCAAGGGATGGGGGTGCTTGAAAAGGAGCTTGAAAAGGCAAGGGAATGGTTCTCGCCTGAGCTTCCGGAAGGAAGCAACGCTGCCGACCCACTTGGGACTGGGGGCCCCAGAGCTGTGGGATAATAAGTCCGTGTTTGTCGGCACAGGAGCCTGTGAAGGAAGGTCCAGCCGGAGCCGGGTCCAGGCAAGGCCCGGTGGGCGGGATGCTAGCAGAGTGGGGTCTGGGTGGGGCAATCCAGGGCCGTGGGCAAGTCCCCTGCCCCCAGCCTGCGTTCCCACCCGAGATGGGGATGGCGTCTCCGTCCGTCCTCTGCTCGTGGTCACTATAAGGCTACCTCTGGCCCGGGTAGTGGCTGGGACGAGGGCCAGGTTCAAAGGGCCAGACTCTTCCAGCACCTTCTGTGGCTGCCAGGCCTCAGCCCTGCTCATTGGAAGGAGACTCAGTAGCTCCTTTGAGCTGGAGCTCTGTCCTGTCCGGTCTTGCCCCGGTCAGCCCGAGGGAGAGGTGGCTCCCTGCCTCGGTGGGGCAGGTGAGGTCCCCGCCCATGGGTCCTGCCTGCTGCCGCCCTTCTTAAGCCAGAGCACGTGCCGTCCAGCGTCCAGGGTTTTGCCCGGAGCCGGAGTCCCCAGGCCCCTCCTCATTCATCATCACGGTTGTCAACCAGGGTGTCTCATTCCCGTGGGCATCTGTCTTCCTAGGCCATTGGGACCTCGATGACCGGGCTCTGCCACCTTAGCTCATGCTCACATCTCCTGCACAGAGTAGGTGCTCCAGGAATATCTGCAGAATGAAGGAAGGGGTGTATCCCTGGACTCCCCTTTCCCACTTTTAAAATCCCCTTGAGTGCCGAGGGCCGGGTGAGAGGCTCCCGTGGCCCCCACGCCCGCACCCCCTTGGCATAGGGCACTTGCCTGGAGGTTCTGTGCTGCTTTGCCCAGTGTCGGTGTGTCCCCCCGGCGGAGGCCGGGCCAGCACATGGCGTGAGGGGCGCACGCGTTGGCTAAGTCATGGCTTGTTTGATACGTGCTTGACAGGTGCTCGCTTTGGGCCACCGACCGTTGCACGCACCTGGGACACAGCCGTGACCCAAAGGCACCGGCCCTCGAGGGACCTGCCTCTCCAATCAGTGGACAGATCATGGCCGCCTGCCTGGCAACAGGGAGACCATGCGGACCTGTGACATTGGCAGACGTGGCGTTGGTAGACGCTGCCCAGATACAGATATAACTTCTGTTTTATCACTTTGGTTGTAAAAAGCTACATTTTGATATATTTCCACTAGCTAAAGATTTAAGATAAAATTAATCTGCCAACTCCGAGTTCTGAGTGACTGTCAAGGTTTAAATATTGCCATTTCACCGACAGCGACGATTGGCGGCGTCTGCATTTGCCAGGAGCAGACGGGCTCTCCCGCGGCCCCGGCTCCGGTATCTGAAAACCCTGCCCCCGGGCCGCCAGCACAGTCCCCTGTGCTTTCCCCACGAGCCTTAGCCTGCCCGGCGCCCTCGGCCATGGGACCAGCCCCGCAGCGCCCACGGCGGCTTCCAGGAGCCCGGCCTCTCGCCCCGTCCACTTTTCTCCCCCGACCATCTCTTTCTGTCTTTAAACTTAGCACAGTTTTGAATTAGACTTTGAGACGCTACCAAGAAATGCACAAAACAGGCAGATTTCAGCAGCCCTGTTTTATGGGTTTCCAAACGAACCCCTTACAGGGAATGCTGACCTTAGAGGCCCTCACCGGAAGGGGGTCACCTTCGGGAGAATGGGGATCGTACAGGAACTTTGGTGGTTTTTTAAAATGTTTTTTAAAATTTATTTATTTCTGAGAGAGAGACAGCGTGAGCATGGGAGGGTCAGAGAGAGAGACACACAGAATCCGAAGCAGCTCCAGGCTTTGAGCTGTCAGTACAGAGCCTGACGTGGGGCTCAAACCCACGAACTGTGAGATCATGACCTGAGTGTAAGTCAGACACTTAACTGACTGAGCCCCCCAGGCGCCCCATCGTATGGGAACTTTGGATGAAAGGGAGGAGAATGGCTTGGAGACAGCCTGCGGGGAGCAGGATCCACTCTCTGGAGCTGAGCCGGGCTGGAAGGCCTGAGTCACAGGGCCTCAGTTTCCCCATCTGTCGAAGGTGGTGTCAGAGGGCAAGGAGACATGGAAGACTCTTCCTGCCACACCTTCTGTGGTCTGTGGCTGCAGGGAGGAGAGGCCGGGCCGAGTTTGTCTGTGTCCAGGAAGCATCCTGCCCCTGGGGGAGGAAGTGAGCGAGCAGTTGGCGGCTCCTGCTGGCCGAGCTCCGTCTGCTCCGGCCCAGTGCTCCTCCGGGGAGTGAGCCTTGGAAGGTCCAGCCGGGCTGTGGCCCACTGGGCTCAGGAATGTCTTCCAAACCGACCTCGGGCAGAGGACGCGGTACCCACCCCTCCTTGCTGGCTTCGAGCGTGTAAGTGGGGCTCTGGGTTCCTGTGTCCATCCGAGCGGTGTGGCCGTGGGGGCGGGGCCCAGGTGGGAGCCTCCCGGAGCCCATCTTTCTGTGTGAGGGCGTGATCTGGAGAGGCGCGTCTACGTGAGCTGGATCCCATCCCCTCCAACCGGAGGATCATCAGGGAGTCTACAAAAACCAGTCCCCAAGCTTTCTAAGTGCACATGTTCTGGAGGAAAATGCCTGGAGGTCCGAGCCTTCCGCGGCCTCTGTGAGGGGCTCTGAGCCACGTGGTGCTGGCCCGGCTCATCTCCTTGTCCATCCCTGGGGCCCCAGGTGAGAATTTGTCCTCTGTCACGCCCTGTCCCAGCGCCAGGGACGTAGAGAGGGAAGTCCCGCCCTCGGGCATCTGACATTGTTCCGGGGGTGACAGGTCAGCCCTCAAACAGCTGCCACGTGGGTCCAGTTCTGAGTTCTCAGTTCTGTTCCATTGGTCTGTGTGTCTGTTTTTGTGACAATGCCATACTGTCTTGATGACGACAGCTTTGTAGTAGAGGCTGAAGTCTGGGATGGTGATGCCTCCCGTTTTGGTTTTATTTTTCAGTTTACTTTGGCTCTTCGGGGTCTTTTGTGGCTCCACACAAATTTTAGGATAGTTTGTTCTAGTTTTGTGAAGAATGCTGGTGCAATTTTGATTGGGGTTGCATTGAATGTGTAGATTGCTTTGGGTAGTAATGACATTTTAACTATATTTATTCTTCCAATCCACGAGCATGGAATGTTTTTCCATTTCTTTGTGTCTTCTTCAATTTCCTTCATAAGTTTTCTATAGTTTTCATCATACAGATCTCTTATATCTGTGATGTGGTTTATCTATACCATGGAATACTACACGGCAATGAGAAAGAATGAAATCTGGCCATGAGTAGCAACATGGATGGACCTTGAGGGTGTTATGCTGAGCGAAATAAATCAGGCAGAGAAGGACAGATACCATATGTTTGCACACATAGGTGGATTAGGAGGAACTTAATGGAGGACCGTGGGGGAGGAGAAGGGGAAATGATGGGGGAGAGGGAGAGAGGCAAACCATGAGAGACTCTTGAATGCTGAGAAAAAACTGAGGGCTGATGGGGGTGGGGGGAAGGGGAAG
>NW_027529175.1:6612289-6621687 GCF_008692635.1 Crocuta crocuta
GGGGCTGGTGGGGGTGGGGGGAAGGGGAAGGGGGTGCTGGGCACGGAGGAGGGCACTTGTGGGGATGAGCACTGGGGGTTATATAGAAACCAACTTGACAATAAACTATTTAAAAAAAAACAAACAGCTGCGATGCCGGCTGATGCGGCCACGATAGAGGCGACAGTGGGCAGATGGCCCCCGGGGGCCGGCAGACACTCGTCTCCACCAAACTCGGGCTCCTCGACACCCCCACGCCTGATGAGGCCTGGAGGTTGGCCTGTGAGGACTGCGGCACCCAGCATACATGACTTTGTCCCCTGGAGAGACGTGAGTGCACATGGGCATCATCGCACAGCCGGCCACTGCCAGGAGAGTTCATGGCTCGTTGCGGCCACGGCCCAGCTGGGGACCCGTCTCCTAGACCGCGTGGGCGGGCGGGAGCCTGGCTGGGATCAGAGCCAGTTCGCAAACCCCGATGGGCTCCACACGGGCCACGCTTCCTGCTTTTTGTCCACCTGCCTCTGCTGTGCCCGGCTCGTTCCGCCTCCTTCCGCCTCCTTCCGCCTCCCCTCCCTCCTTCCCCATTTGAAACGCTAGTCACCTCTGTACCGATGGAGGATGGGCTGGGTGTACGCTAGACTCTCCTTTCTGCCACGACAGATGGAATAAAATCTGCTTTCCTTGCCTTCAACTGGCGCCTGGCACTGTTTGCCTGTGACGGGGTCCGGGTGCCTCTTAGAGGAAGGGTCTGAGGTTGTGGTCCAGGCAGCGCAATCGCGTCCTCACGGTGGAAGCTCTGTCCACAGCTTCCTCGCGGAGCCTTGGTTTTCTGAGGCAGTGAAGCCACGATTCTTGGTTATGGCTCAGGCACAGCCACTCCCTCTCTCAGGACAGGCAAGATACCCAACGCTGTCCAACCAGAGCCCATAGCTCAGAGAAGGGCACGCGGCTTCAGGCCGGCTGATCGGAGTCTTCCCTTGGACCTTTTTCTGGGATAATTAGAAAAGAGGCACGTACAAACATTTTAGTGTTAGTCACCATGTCTCGAGCCCCTCCTGTGCGCTGGGCTACCTACACTGTTGGTGAGCCTTACACGTACTGCAGCTGGTCAGCTCGGTTCAGTCTTTGTGATAGATGAGAAACTGAGGCTCAGGGAGGTCCTGACCGTCTTGAGACCCTCCGACGTTGTTGTGTGAAGCCAGGACGCGATTGAGGCCTGCCTGCCTCCATGTGGCTTTTAGACCCACTTAGTCACTAATGCTGCACACCGGGGTGCCAGCCGGTCATCAAAGGAGAAAGGTCAGCGATAGGTGTGCCCAAAATAAATGTCTTCCGTAGCCTCATCTGGAATCTTAAAAGCTCCCAAGGCCATTTCTAGGTATCGGTCCTAAGAACAGAAGTGCACAGAGAGACACAGGGGGGTCTGCCTGTGTGAGTGAGGAATTAGAGTCTCCTTACAGGTCTTATGTGAGGGCGTGAGGACGTAACTCACACAGCCAAAGGTGCTTACAATGAGTTTTTAATAATGCGGGGAAACGGCCAGCATACGGAATGAGAAAAACAATAAGGTAAAGGAGGAAATTTGAGGCTGATCTCAACCATGCAAAATTACAGATAGAAAGATAGACATGGTTTTTCCCTAAACACTGAAATATGCCAATGTTTCTGCGGTGGCTTTTGTCTCAGGAGTGAGCTGTGTCCCTGCGTTTTGTTCTCTGAGTCCAGATTCTCCAAAACGGGCAAGTCTTGTGTCTTGAGTCCATACAAAGGGAGGGGTGTTATTAAAAATTCTGGTAGGGGAAATGTCAACGGGATTTTCATTCTCGACTGAGCCGATAGTGTTCAGGCCCCCGGGCCACAGCCAGATGAACAATAAAGGCAGTCTGCACTCAAGCGAGACTTTCGGTTTACGATGTTCCTTCCTATGGATGACCTTGTCTGCTAAACAGATGACCTCCATGTGGTAACCAGGGCCAAGCTCTTTTTCCTTACTTCATTTTCATTTTATTTTCCTTGTTGCTGCCATATATATCACACATTAAAAAGAATGCATAAAATATGAATACAGTCTACAAAAAAGTAATATGATAAACACCCACACATCCATCCCCTGGCTGAGAAATAGAATATTCCGGTACGTTGGAGCCTCTGCGTGCCCCTTCCCGGTTCCGTCTTTCCCCCTTCCCTGCCTCACCCCTGGCCCGCCCCGAACATGTGTGGCGCTCAGAGCAATAATAGAAACACAGCCCCACGTACCATATGTCAAAATATTTATAAATTATAAATCAAGTTAACGAACTGTTAAATAAAAAAAAATGTTCCAGCCTCCTACTTTGACAAATATACCTTCATAATAACAAAATTGAAAAAAATGTATAAAATTATGGGTTATTTTTTGCTAACTGAAAGCTGGCAAAATATCAAAGAGAAGTGAATTTAATTATTATTGCATATGCCTGGGTGCTGTTGATGGGCCAATAATACTTGGATGAGTAATAAAACAAAAACATGCATAATTTATAAATTATCGTATGTTTATTCTATACAATTTATTTTCCTGCGTTCATTTCAGCAATATCACTAATTATGTTGTTATAATTAAGACTTTCACATAATTTGCATTTTATTGACAGTAATGACAAATTGGACGCTCTTTCTTGAGTTTCTGTGGTTCTTAGATAGTTTCTAAAAATTAATTTCATTTGGGAGAGACTTTGATCCACCGAGGCGCCGGCAGCTGGGGTTGTCAATAGAATTCTTAAAGGAACATACCGATTTGGAAATTCACCAAAGTTCTGTGAAATTTTGCTCATAAGGTCTTGCTGTTGTAATGGGGGTGCATATACTACACGTTGTCATGCACACGATGTTTCGTTTCTCGGGAGACGGTCCCTATGGCAGGTCTCCATTGTCATTGTTTCCTTGTCCGGCTCAAGACTCCCGCAAGGAGGCGGAGAATGGATGCCAGGCTCACTCCCGTCACACTGTCACATCGAGGTCTCCCTCAAACGCGAGTGTGGGAGGTAAGAGGAGTCGTCTAACGTTGCCGATGTCCCCCGGCTCGCCTGGGTAGCTGTTGCAGCCACTTGGCCACTGTGAGCACCTTCTAGATCTTCCTGACCACAAAGTGCTGCCCAAGGCCAAGGCCCCGCTGGGAGGGGCCTGACTAGCGACACAACCGCAACCCAGGAGATGGATAAAACGGTTACGCAGCACCTGCTTCCGCGTCTGCGGGGAGGGAGGTGGACAAGCCCTGAGTCTTCCCTCCACCCCGGTGCTTCCTCCTCTCCGAGCCTGTCCGCCTGAGGTCAGCGTGAGCTGGTG
The DNA here is from genome assembly GCF_008692635.1 of Crocuta crocuta. NCBI lineage: Eukaryota > Metazoa > Chordata > Mammalia > Carnivora > Hyaenidae > Crocuta > Crocuta crocuta. The sequence continues at coordinate 6,615,596 of NW_027529175.1, forward strand.
GCAGAGCTGGTGGCACAGCCACAAGCCGGGGCGTGGAGGGGGAGGGGAGGGCTGCGCCCATCGGGGTGTTTGGGGCACAGGTCTGGCCTCGGGCTGCGGGCTGGGTCAGAGTGAGGGCGGCCCCCAGGGGTTCTTTAATGGATGACTTTGGGGGATGAGACGGGAGCCCCCTGCGCAGAAGCGGGAGCCTGACTTGACCGCACCCTTCCTTAGCATTGCCGGGTGGTTCAGGAGGGCCCGTTGTGCGCTGCTGAAGACCTCGGCCGGCGCCAGTGTGATGTGTGAGCAAGGGCACCAGACGGACAGTTCAGGAGAAGACACAGCCAACGGCCTCCCGTCTCACTATGGGCTTTCAGCTCCCCCGAGGGTCTGCCAGTCTCTCTGGGGGAGACCCGTGGGCGAGATCTGTCTGGGGAGCCCAGGGCTCCCCACGTCCACGGCATCTGGACCTGCTGCAGGGCGGCCCCCTGACTGGGGGAGGGTGGAGGGAAACCGGGCCTCTCTGTACGCGGCCAGGCCCAGCTCGGATCACCATGGGGACCGGTGTCTCCGGGACACCTGTCCTCAGGTCGCGGGGCGGTGTGACGGCAGTGAGCACCTCGGTGCTGTCATCCTAGCATGCCCGTCTCTTGGGTCACACACACCATCCCAGCCTGGACCCCCCATGCCCCTCCCCCTCCCTTCACACCCCTCCGGGGCCCCCTGTTTCCCCTTCTTCCCTCCTTCTTTGCTTTCGTTCCTTCATCATCTCCTGGGAGCTGCTTGAAGAACAGCGCGAGGAAGTTAAAATTTGACACCCTGTGTATCTAAATATGGCATATTTTACCCTCATGCTTGACTGATAGTCCTCCTGGGTAACGGATTCCAATTGGGAATGACTTCCCGGAAGATCTGGAAGCTTGGTTTTGCTATAGTCTGGATTTCAGACTTCCACGGGGCCGGCGGGGGGGCGGGTGGTGTCTGAGCCCATATTGCTTCCTGGTTCTTTGTATGTGACCCGTTTCTTCCCCTTCCGGAAGGAAACTGAAGACGTGTCAGGTGTTGCCATCTTCCAGGACGTGGTTCCCGTGGACCCGCCGTCGGCTGTGGCACGGGCACCACGTGGCTTCTGCACTTTGTCAGTGGTTTTCTTTCCCGGGAAATTTTCATGCCTTTCCAACAATACCCTCCCGTCCGTTTTCTTTAGAACTCCCCATTTTGTTTCATGGGTGTCGTGTTTCCTTCTCTAAGGGTATTAAGGGTGTCGTTCGGAAATCCCTTCTCCCTCTGCCGCTCTCGCTTGCTCCCTGCGGAGCTTTTCTGTGTTTGGTTTCGGGTCTGTATTCTGTACTGGAGGCAGGTGTCTGCTAGTCCGCGGCCCTCAGCTCAGAGTTAGGAGTGGGGGGCTAAGAGGCTTCTGGAAGCTCTGGGTGCAGGTGGGGCTGCTCAGTGCTGAGCCTCGCTGCAGGGCAGTCCGGGGGGCTGTGTTTCAGGGGACGTCCCTATCGGGGGGGTCAGATTCCCCCGAGGCTCTTCCAGGGTCCTTCCCCAAGGGAGCGGGGCCGGCTGCCAGCCCCAGGCGCGGGTGGGGGTTTCTGCACTCAGAACTTCTCAGAGTTCTCAGCGCCCCCCCCTCCCCCCCTCCCTGTGCAAAAACCAAACACCAAGCCCTGTCAACTCTGCCAGAAGCCCGCTCCAGGGTCGCTCGTTTTCCTTCCTGGAGAGTAAACCTCTGACCTTCCCGGGGGGAGGGGGGGGGCACCAGGCCCTGCGTGTGAAGCGATTGGGCCGCCCTTCATCCAGTTCTCGCTGAGAACTCTTCATCCGTGTCTCCCTTCCCTTGAACTCGGGCTCCGGAAGTGCCTGGTTCTTGGTCCATGGCTGTGAGGGTCGTGGCTCTGGACTCCCAGCTGCAGGCTTGGCTTTTTCCCTGGGCAGCTCAGCCACTTACCACCTATGGCCTCTTCTGAAGCTTCCAGAAGTTTGCTGTGGCTCCTCCTTTCCTGTTCTCCGGGACCTCAACCCTTCTCAGGGGCGCCTGGCTGGTTCAGGGGACTGGGCATCTGACTCTTGATTTTGATGCAGATCATGATCCTGGGGTTGTGGGATCGAGTCCCGTGTCGGGCTCTGCACCGAGCATGGAGCCTGTTTGGAATTCTCTCCCTCTCTCTCTCTCTCTCTCTCTCTCTCTCTCTTTCCCCTCTGCCCCTTTCTGGCTCTCTGTCTCTCTCTAAATAAAAAATTAAAAAGTAACACCCCTAACACCACTTCTCTTTATTGACATTTTGGTAGAGAAGGGGAGGGAGAGAAGTATTTCCTTGGACTTTTGTTTTGTTTTGTTTTTATTTGTGTGAGAGAGAGAGAGACAGAGAGAGTGAGAGAGAGAGACAGTATGAGCAGGGGAGGGTCAGAGAGAGAGGAAGACACAGAATCTGAGACAGGCTCCAGGCTCCCAGCTGTCAGCACAGAGCCCGACATGGGGCTCGAACCCACGAACAGTGAGATCATGACCTGAGCCGAAGTCGGATACTTAACCGACTGAACCACCCAGGCGCCCCTGGACTTCTAACTTCAGTTGCCCAAAGCCCACTTGTTCTTCCAGAGAATACTTTTGAGGGTGAGGCAGGTCGGGGCTTTGGTGGCCGACATCGCTGGGACGCAATGACAGTCTGGTGGACAATGCCAAGTGGAGCCAACAGACCGAGAAAGGGGGCAGATTTCTCGCAAGCTCCTGGATGCAGCCACTCCTGAAGCCATGCCACCCCTTCAGTGTCCCGGAGAAGCAAGCCGGTGAGTCCTGGGTTTGTGGTGGTGGTTGTTTAGTCTAGTTCGGCCTGGAATTGTGCCATGTACGACAGACAGAACCCTGACCAATACTCGAAATTGTCTCTAAATTGTATCTGCCCGTTCTGCCCCTTTACTTCCCCTTCCTACCACGGCACCTCAAACGGCACCTTCTCAGAGAGGCCTGTGTACTTAAGTAGCACCCTGGCTCCCTTCTGTCTCCTGACCCTGCTTTATTTTTCACTCCCTCACCCACCACAATGAAGCTGAAACCCCTTCAGAGAGGCCAGCGCATTCAGAGACTGCAGATGGTATGATGAGAGGGTACATCAGGGGCTGACCGTTGACCGCCTGTGGTCTGTTTTTGTTAATAAAGTTTTATCAGAACACACCCATGTTCATTCGATGGATCGAACGAGATTGCCCATCCCTGGAGTGTGGTGTCTAGGCCCACGGCCGTCAAACAGGCATGAGTTCACATCTCGGCATGGGCACCTATGCTGTGTGGCCTCGGGAAGGACTTTAGCCTCTCTGAGCCGTGGCCTCATTTGCTTGCTCGTTTATAAGGAGGTGCCTTCCTTGCATGAGCCCAGGCGACCAGCCTTCTGGTAACAGATGGGGGGGCCTGGACGTCTGGAGCCCCTCAGCCGGAGGCGCCGACCTCTCCTCCTGTGCCCGCAGGCAGGTGATACCTCCGCCTGTTCACATCGGTGTCCTCAGCATCTGTGACTTGTTTCCAAGTTAATCGATGGACATGACCAGCTGGCCAGGCCTCCCGTGTCCCTTGCTGCGGGTTCTAGGCCCCGGTGGGGATGAGATCCGATCCTCTCCTGCAGCGCTCGGGGCCCCGGGCACGTTTCCCTCTGGCCGCTCACACCGTCAGCACCTCGGGGTGAGACCCGACCAGGGACAGACCTGGAGCAGGGCCCTGCGGACCGGGGACCGCCGGCCAGCGTCACGTCCACAGCTGGCTCGGAGCCCCAGACACTGGGTTAGGGAAGGCTGCAGCTGCCTGGGTCCCCAGCTCTCTCCGTCTTCCGGGGCGCCCTGAGCTCCGAGCATCCCTCCCACCTTGCCCGCTCAGAGAGCGTGCCTGTGTGGCTCTGCCTCGGTGACAGGGGCCCTTCGGGGAGACCAGATGGCGGCTAACGGGAGCTTCGAGTTCCCATAGCCTTCCCCGCAGCCATGGACGGTTCTAGATGCCTGATGCCGTGACTCAGGGGCTGGGCGGCTGGGCGTCCAGCCTGCACAGGGTCCGCGCTGCACCCCTGACTGCCCCCCGTTATCAGCAGCACCTCCTGGGCCCCAGCACGTGCTCCTGTTTATTCCCTCCTAGTTTCTTTTTTTTTTATTTTTTATTTTTTAGTTTTATTTATTTCTAAGAGAGAGAGAGACAGCATGAGCAGGGGAGGGTCAGAGAGAGAGGGAGTCACAGAATCCGAAGCAGCTCCAGGCTCTGAGCTGTCAGCACAGAGCCCGACGCGGGGCTCGAACCCACGAACCGTGAGATCATGACCTGAGCCGAAGTCGGACGCTCAACCGACTGAGCCGCCCAGGGGTCCCTATTCCCTCCTAGTGTCTCCCCACAGCTGCCCTTCTTTCCGTCTGCAGCTCCCGCCCGTGTTTCCGGAGCGCGAACGGGTCCCTAATTGCATATGCAAATACACTTTACTTATTCTTTGCTGTGTTATCTTCCTGCAGCTTTAATTTTCTTATTGTTTTCTTCCAAATAAGACTGAAACCAGTTTAAGTGAAGAAATTATTCATTAAGGGAACGGTGTCAGTGTTTGGCTGGAGCCACCTGAAGTCAATTAGGGATCAACGGAATTAATTATTCTCCCTGGGCTGAACTTGGGAAGTGGGAACGGAAGGAAATAGGATCCGGAAGTCACAGCAGGGACGACACAGGATTCTAGCAGACCCCGGTGGCCCCACGTCACATGCTGAGTGGCCGCGGTAAACTTTCAAGCCAATCGTTGGCCGTCTGGGGCTGTTGGGGGCCGGTGGTCTTTGCCGCTGCCCCGCAGAGAACCAAGTGTCAGCTACGAGCGTGTCCGGAAGGGGAAATGGCATCTGTGCAGCCTGGGGTTTCTGTGCGCCACGGGGCACCCGGCACTCGCACGTCGTGCGGCCTGGATGGGCCATGAGCTATTCCCGGGCCCTGGGGCTGGGGGCTGGGCTGCCAGACACCACGGGGCACGCGCCTCAGGCACAGAATGCAAGAGGGTCGTGACACTCAGTCATCGGGATAAACAGTATTTCAGTGCCTTATTTTCATAGGTGTCGGTGAGGACGTCGAGAAATTGGAACCTTGTTCGAGCCTTTAGACTGAGTTGGCGGGAACGCAAAACGGTGCGGCCGCTGCAGAAAACAGTTTGGAGCTTCCTTAAAGAATTAAAAACAGGGGGCGCCTGGGTGACTTAGTCGGTTAAGCGTCCGACTTTCGCTTGGGTCATGATCTCGCGGTTCGTGGGTTCGGGCCCCGCGTCGGGCTCTGTGCTGACTGCCAGCTCAGAGCCTGGAGCCTGTTTCAGTCTGTGACTCCCTCTCTCTCTGCCCCTCCCCTGCTCACACTGTCTCTCTCTCTCTTTCCTAGAAATAAATAAAAATAAAAAAAAAAAGAATTAAAAACAGAACCACCCTCTGATCCAGCGGTCTTGTTTCTAGGTATTTCTCCAAAAGAATCCAAATCAGGACCCCAGAGAGGTCTGCTCTGCTGTGCTCATTGCAGCACCATTCACAGCGGCCATGATGTAAGACAGCCCGATGCCCACGGACAGACGCACGCGTGGAGCGGACGTGGGCCGCCCCTATGGAGGAATGTTACTCAGCCCCAGAGAAGAAAGAGATCGTGCCGTCTGTGACGACGTGGGTGGGCCTGAGGACACCGTGCCGAGCGGGGTGAGCCAGTCACCGCACGAATACCGCGTCACACCTGCAGAAGCAGGAAACAGAATGATGGTCGGGGGGGCTGGGGAGGGAAGCAGGGTGTCGCTCAGGGGGTGCGATGTTACAGCTACGCCGGGTGGGTGATCCCAGGTGCGGCCGCACAACCCACGACCATGCGCTTCAAAAGGTGTCAGACGGCAGATCTCACGTTAAGTGTTCTTACCACCAAAACTCTAAATGGGGCGCCAGCGGGGCTCAGGCGGTTAAGCGTCCGACTTCGGCTCAGGTCATGATCTCGCGGTTCGTGGGTTCGAGCCCCACGTCGGGCTCTGTGCTGACAGCTCGGAGCCTGGAGCCTGTTTCAGGTCCTGTGTCTCCCTCTCTCTCTGACCCTCCCCTGCTCACGCTCTCTCGCTCTCTCTCTTTCAAAAATGAATAAA
>NW_027529175.1:6622067-6640630 GCF_008692635.1 Crocuta crocuta
TGGGACGAGGGGTGGGGCCTGGCACCCGGCACGGGGGTGCCCAGGGGAGGCCCGCTGCAGCGCGAGCTCGGGTGTGCTGGCCTCACGTGGCTGTCCTGTGACCTCTCACAGAGCTGGGCGTTTGGCCACACCCCTGCGCCCCGGGCGGCCACACCCCTGCGCCCCGGGCGGCCGGGGTGGACATGACCTCCGTGAGGACCTCTGAGGTTAAGTGAGTACAGAGGCGCCTGATCTCTGCGTCTGCTGAGTTCAAGTTCACTCTGGGAGAGGCTACAGGACTGGTGTGTGGCTCCAGGTCCCTCCCTCCTTCCCTCCCCCTCCCTCCTCCCCTCCTCTCTCCTCCCCTCTGTCTTCCCTCCCTCCCTCCTCTGGAGGCTCCTGCCTTGTGTGGGTCCCACCTGTCCCCCAGCCCGGGTCTCTCTGGGGAGGGCAGGCTCTACTGACCACAGAAAGAGACCCTCCTGGAATAGTGGGCGGCCTCAGCGAAGATCTGACCCCGCCCCCGGGGCGCCCAGGCCTTCGGAGCTGGCGTAGCCCAGGGCACATCTGGGGTGGGATGTGGGGACCACGTTCCCCTCTGAGCGGGGCTTCTGACCACTTAGTTTTTGAGGACTTTCTTTGCGACTTGTTTGGGGCTCGGGGGATTCTCGCTTAGGGAGGACCTTGTTTATTCGACTCCTATCAAGAAATGTTGGAAGGGGGGGGCCCCTCGGGGGGCTCAGTCGCTTAAGTGTCCGACTCTTGGTCTCGGCTCAAATCACGAGCTCAGGGTTGGTGAGTTTGAGCCCCACATTGGGCTCTGAGCTGACAGAGCCGAGCCTGCTCGGGATTCTCTCTCTCCCTCTCTCCCTGCCCCTCCCCTGCTCATGCTTTCTCTCTCTCTCTCAAAATAAATAAATCAACTTTAAAAAATACTGGATGACAGGAAGGACTCTGAGTGACCGTCACTGTCTTTCTGCAGTTGTCCGGGCTTCTATAGCCACTGTCACTTGTAGGCTTTCTCTGAAGGGACCCATGTCCACGTCCTTTCTCTGAAGGGACAGGCCTGGAACGCAGACACCCCCCGGAGGCTGTTAGAAAGATGCTTGTTCCTTGAGCAGACCAGGCCCCAGGTAAGAATTAGGATTTGAACGGGCTAGTGCAATTTGCACACTTGGGGTCAGAACTCCAAACCCAGCATCAAAACTGACCTGGGCCACGTTCGTCTGTGGTAAAAAGGGGCGGTTTGTCCTCCCTTCGGCGGGTGGGGGTGGCCTCTCTGAGCCCCTGTCCCCGGCACGATATGGAGAGCGTGCCGTCCGCCAAACACCTGCCCGGAACCTCGCGCAAAATCCTGAGGCGTGTCATCATTCCAGGGGTGGGGAGCCTGAGGCTCAGAGGTGGGATGTGACTCGTCCAAGACTCGGAGAAGGTGAGTTCACATCCGGGTCTCGAACCCATTTCTGTCTGACCACAAAGCTCAAGGTCATGAACAACTGTTTTCTTTAAGACTCTGAAGATATTTAGGGCCTTTAGGTGTTTGATGGCAGCGCATTGGAAACAAATGAAACCCCAGATATGTTCTTTGAAGTCACAGCCCTTCATGCATCCATTTAAAAATATTCAAGGGTCTTCTGGAACATTCTGGGTGGTCAAGGTCCAGGTCTGCCAACTCAAGACGATAGGTCAGCTCCATGACCTCTTCATGCCTCAGTTTCCCCTCTGCCGGCAGGGCTGGGATGGGCAGATTCTGTCTCAGAGGAGGTTGTGAAGGTTCGACCAGACCACTTAGAACGTCCCCTGGGCTGGTGAGTGCTTCGCAAAGGTGACACTATGAACGTCGCTCACGCACCCATGTGATAAATCCCTCTCGTGATCCAGAACCAGGAGGGAGCTCGCTGATCCTGAGACAACGGCCAGTTCCCTTGTTAGTCCAGATACAAATTAAATACAAAAAGTGATTCCCTTTTTTCCCTGGCTGCCAGTAAGCTCAACTCTAGATCCTGGCAACCTCTAGGTGAGCTGAAGTTTTTCCAGGTTTCATCTCTTTACTCATCTAAGGATTTTGATACTTTCAAAAGGCTTCAGTGAAGATCGTCCCCTATGAGACTCAGCCTCAAGGCCTTCTCAGAAATCCTTGATTATGCGGACCCTTCTGACATGGGACGGAGTCAACAACATGCGATTATGCAAATTCGGGATGTGCGGATGGCCCGTGTCCACAACCGGTGAAGCCTGCTGGAAACGAGGGTTGCGGCCCAGCTCGCGGCCCCAGACTCGCCTACGTTTTATTTGCCTCTAAATCAACCTTAGAAGTATCTGAACTACCAGGAGGAAAGAAAAGACTTAAAAAGACAAAGTATATTACAGGAAAGCAGTGATTTCTCGGGCTATTTGTCACTTCAAGTGCAATGCATTAACACAGTGCTGTAATAAGGGGAACTACTAAAAAATGATTTATTGATACTTTAGACCTGTTAAAACAGGTTAATGTCAATACAATTAGCTCCTGGATCAAGGCAATCCCTGCAGAGGGAAAGTTGATAAAACAGCATTAAAGGCCGCTCCATCCACGGCGGGGGAGGGGCCGGGGGGACTCTAACCGCGGGGCAGGGAGAGACGGGTGCTCCTTTCCACCCTCCGACGCCGGCCCCTCCGTGGTCCCCACGGGACTGCGCCCCCGGGGACCCCCCGGGCTGGAGCCGGAGACCTCGGGGCGGCTCCGAGAAGCGGTCAGTTGATCTGGAAGGGACGCCGGCTCGGCTATTTCACGGGTGGCCGAGTCCAGAGTGACTTGGGAGGATATTGAGCGGCTGCGGTGCCGGGAAGTGTAGGGAGACAGGCCAGGCGCCAGGGGCCTCCTCAGCAAGGAGCAGAGCTCAGGAAGGTGCACGGGGCACACAGGTCAGGGCCCGCCTCCTCCTCCGTCTGGCCGTGTGGCCGTGAGCGCTAGGCAGGCGGCCGCCGGGCACGGGTGGGCCCTCGGGACCTGCCGAGCCCGTCAGCGCGCCTTCGGCCTCCGCGGCCGCCGGTTCAGGGAGTCCGACGGAGGCTGAGCGGCCTTCGGGGTCCTCGGGCTGGTCCTCGGGGTCTCTCTGCCACCGTGCGTGTCGGGACAACTTCCCCGTCACCATCCCCCGCCCTGAGACAGGTGTTTAAGACGGTGGCTTGTCCCCACGAGGTAGGAACGGAGACGACACTTAGGGGAAGTGTGCGGAAATGTCCATCGGCCTCCCCGCCTGCCCCAGGCCCTGCTCATGCCCCGGAGGCTGCGGCTGTTGGGGGCTGTGCGTCGTGGCTGCCGCTGGCTTTGCTCCGCCGGCTCCGGCATCGCAGCGGCTTTCCGGACTCACGGGCTCCTGCTTGCTGGGATCGGCCGTCGTGGCCGCCCTGGGAGCCGCTGCTCAGATGCGACCCAGGGCTCCCCTGCTCGCTTTTCGTCGGCCACAGGGTCACACGGCCAGGTGGGTGTCGCCGGGTGGGGACGTGCGCTGCGTCCTGGGAAGTTCTTCAGATTGCAGACAACCGGCGGGCGGGGCTGGTCATTCTCTCAGGGAGGGGAGGCGAATAATTAGAAATGATAGAACATTCTAGGCAACTGTGGACCAGGGGAGCTTTCAGATGCACAGAGTCGTGGCTCGTTTGCCCCGGGACTGCGTGGTGCCCGGATGCAGCCGTGAAAGGGTTTCTTCAGTCTTTTCATCATGTAGGTGCTTGGGATTCTCGGCAGCCGGAGCCCAGAGCCCAGGCCGCTGAGCGCCGCGTGTCCGGCCGCCCAGATTCCCCGTTACGTTCCAGAGGGAGAGTGTCGGTGCTGCTAAACCCACCCGCTCCGGAGTCTGTTCTGGCCGGGCTCTCTGAGTCGGGTCTCTCAGCTCTCGGAGCCTCTGTTCTGGAAGGGTCTTATGAGCCTGCATCACGAGGCGTCGATGTCGAACGCGCTGCCAGGGTCCTGAGCCCGAGGGGCCGTGATTCCGACCACCACCAGCAAGGCCCATGAGCAGGCCTGCGCTGGGCAGGGGCGCCTGTGGGGCCGAGAGGACGGCTCGCTCCTGCTCCCCCTGCACGGTGCCCACCGTGGAGGTGGGTGGGTCTCCGGGTTCGGGCGCTGCCTCCTGAGAGGGACGGGTCCGCGGGAGGTTCCAGGCTGTCGCGGCCCGAGTTCAGGTCTGCGTGTGCAGTGACAGCTGCCTTCCTCCCGGGACATGTGAGTGGGCACGGGTGGTCCCCGAAGATGCTGGTACCCTAATCCCTAGAGTCTAGGAATATGCCCCCATAGGTGGGCGAAGGGGCTTTCTAGATGTGGGTGAGGGCCTTGAGATGAGGACATAGCACAGGAGCGTCTGGCTGGGCCCAGGGTCATCACAAGACTACTTCCCAGCGAAGGAGGGAGGCAAGGGCTCAGGGCCCGGGAGACGTGTTGTGTGAACGACAACTGGCCGCCGCTGGCTTTGAAGCCCGAGAAAGGGGCCGGGAGCCCAGGACCCCAAGGTCCTCTTCAGGTCTGACAGTTTGAGTGACCATGGTTCTCTCTCCCTCTCTGTACGTGTACACGCGTGTGTCGTGAGGGCGGGCGTGCACGAAAGGGAGGGCTCCTCCCCAGGGGCCATTTCCTCCCTGACCTCCTAGTGCCGCCCTTAGCGAGAAGCCCTGGCCATTACATCCTTACTTGAGCTGTGTAATCAGGGTGTCGGATCAGTAACTGGGATCAGGGCTGAGTCCCTCCAGGGCCCAAGCGCCCTCATTTACTCACCTGGCCAGTCTCCTGTCCATGCTTCCATGCACCCATCCGACCAACTTTCTGTCTGTCTGTCTATCCATTTATTTGTTCATTCAACCATCTCGTCCNCCCACCCACCCATCCATCATCCAACCATCTTCCCGGCAAACCCCTGCCCTGGCAGTGTGCACTTTTCTGACCAAAGGGGTGCAAGTCGAGTGAGCCTGACTCTCTCTTCTGTGAGTCTTGGTGAGGGAGGGGCGGTATGGGGCCATCTGGGGGCGGTGCCAAGATAGGGGGTCCCAGCACCCTTGCTGCCCTGGTCCCAGAGCTGCCTGGGATTCTTGACGCCCCCCCCACGCCAGCGTCCGTGAATAAGCTCCCCTCTCTCCCCGACTCTGTGCGGGTTTCTGCTGCTTATGTCCTCAGTGACCTCAGTGACGGAGTCACTGGCCCACGGAGCGCCCCCTCTACTTGAGGGAGGGAGACGGACAACACACTAGAGGGGAGGCGGGTGCCCAGGAAATCCCCACAGGGGCCGAGGGCCCCACAGGCGGCGGGAGGCGGCGTCTCAGATCAGGTGGGGGGAAGGCAGGGGAGGAAGGGACTGCTCAGGAGTTTGCAGGAGCAGCCAGAGGCTAGTTGGGAGAGCGATTCGGTGGCACAGATGATCCTGATGCTGACTTACCCTGAGGCGAATGTTCACGAAGGCAGCTGCCAGGGTGGGCCGCTTATCCAGGTGCCCACCTGACAGCCCTGCGAGGGACACAGGGTGTGCGGAGGGGTGGCCAGGGGACTCCGGCCCGCAGTGTCCAGGCCTTGCCTCACCGCAAGTGGGAGACGGGTCTGAGGCTGTGAGAGCCGCTCTGCACGTGCTGGAGGATGCTGACACCCTCCCCCAGGCCTGGGGGCTCAGGACTGGGAGGGACATCGTCTTTGGCCGGACAGGGGCCCCGGGGAGCGGCCGCCGTGGCCCTCACTCTGCCATTCCCCGTGTTCCCAGCTCCCGTGTTGGGAGTGGCATCAGGGGCTGTGGCTGAGGGCCCCGACGCCCCCAGGCCGCAGGGGAGGGTGTCAGCAATAATCACTTCTTATTACTAATGAGTAACGGCTGATCTGTGCCTTCTTTCGCTCCAGACTCCACTAGAAAGCTTTTTCCTTTGAGAAGTTACGATGTTAAGATGCGCTCCTCGTAGAAAAGGTGGTGTGGTCGGAAAGGGTGGCGTGGCTCACAGACCATGGGCGTCTGGGTCAAACCGCATCACGCTAAGCGCTGCGTGGGCCTCATACTGCTCTTCGTAAAAGCCGCAAGGAATGTTTCACTGTTATTGCCCCATTTTCAGATGAGAAAAGTAAGGCTCAGAGGACTTAAACCACCTGCCCAAGGTGGCAAATGCAGTGCTGGGTGGGGCATTTGCAAAATCAGGCATCTCCACACATCCCCCCCCGCCCCCCGCCATGTGCGCCCCCGGGAGAGAGACCCATCACCGACCACGCCTTGGGAGAGCCACCCAGAGCCTGAGCGGGGACCTGTTACCATCTCAGCCCCAGCAACACAGCCTCGCCGCCCATGCGGTCAGGTGCCGGGAAGGCCTCCGGGGTTCCTCGTGGATCACGCGAGAATAAGCGTGGAAGCGCCGCCCAGAGCCCGGCCCGGAGCTGCGCTCCACCCGCGTCGGCTTTGGCTGTGACCCTGCATGTCTCTATTCCTCTGGACTGGAGACCCTGAGGAGCAGACAGCTCGTAGCGCACTATTTATTTCCTCAGAGGAAGGTGGAGGTTGCCTGCTCCTGTCCCTGCCCCTCCGCTGGGCTCCCCTGAGGCCCTGGAACGGGGCGCACCGTGCCCGGGATGGGCAGTCGCGCAGAGGGGCCGGGCACAGACAGTCCCCTGCTGGGAGCACCGCCCGGGTGCTGACTCGGGGCCAGGAAGGGAAGGCACGCGGGCGGAGCAGGGCCCCCGTGGGAGGAGTGTGGAGGCTGGGTCCCCTCCTCCCGGCACGGGGACCGTGCACCGTGCGTGATGGGCACTTGGAGAGCCAGGTGAGCAGGGAAACGTCCCGGAGACCACAGCATCTCTGCTGGGGCTCAGGAACCTGGACCACTTCAGCAGGGACCCAGGGTGTCCCCTCAGAGGGGTGAGCAGGCTGCCGTGGGGGTTCTGGATGCATCCAAGGCACAGAGCGCCATTTGGCTTTGGTCTGACGACTGAAGGTGATAGGTGGGGGCCTAGGGAACGGTGGCTGTGTCCCCACCATGGAGGGCCTTGTATGCCATGGACAGGGGACTCCTTTCAAATACCTTTGGCCAATTGCCTTTCTCTCTGATTGGACAGCCTGGAGTGACTGAGAGGTTGTTTGGAAGGCGGGCTCTTCAGATGGGCGGCTTGGATACAGGAGAGGATGGGGGCTCAGCAGAGTCTGGAGCACGAGAACCCCATTAGGAGACCCCGTCAGCAGCACCCGGGGGCGGGGAGGCTGGGGCGGGGGTGCAGAAGCCCNCATTTCAGCTTTAAGTACCCTCCACCACTCGGAATGTGGGTTTAGCTCTGGAGAACTCATCTGAAATAGATATTTCTCTCCACTGCTGGAGGGATTTATTGGCAAAACTAGCCATCTATTAACATTATCTGGGGACTCTGCACTGGTGAGAATAGATACTATAAATCTCAGTTGTATAAAAACCCAGGAGCTAGAAGGCTTTAGTGGACGGCAAATGGAAAACTCCAATGAGTTCAGACCTGTTTATTTTACTTAGAGGGAAAGAACATTCTGTACCCAGCCAGGCAGGAAATGGGTTTTGGGGACGGCCACTTAGCCCAGCTGCTGGCCCTGAAACTGTGGGAGTAATCGCTGTCTGCAATTAGAGCAGACGGCTCAAAGGACCACATTTTGTAGTTGGAGGCTTGAAACCTTTGGGCAGGTGGCCGTGGGGGCTGCCGGGAAGGAAGATCCCAGTGCAGTGTGCGTGTCGAGGCCCTAGGGTGAGTCGGGGGTGTGTCTGATTAGGGTGACCCTTCGATGCGGGTCTCCCTGGCCTGAGTCTGGGGCGAGCAGGAGCCCACAGCTCCGACCGTCAGGTCCTCTCTGCCGGCACGTTGCATCCCGAGTGTCTGCCAGCAAACGTGGTGGAAACGAGTGGCTTCGTCCCCGAGTTCATTACCTGCTGAATCGCATGCCCGGCACCAGGCAGGGACGCCGAATAAAGTAGTGGTTCATCTCGGGTTCCTGGGGTGGCAGTGGAGTGGCCCCTGGTCCCCGGGGGCGGCTCTGCCTCCCCTGCCCCCCCCCCCCCGGCTTATTCCTGGACACCAGGTGCTTGAGCAGCGGGTTACAGGTGTGGGGGTGTGAAGGGCCCACAGGGGAGGAGTCTGCACCCCCCTCGGGCCCCAAGGCTGTGCCATGAGGCCGGGATCAGCGCTGGTCAAGCCTGGAGGAGTTCTGACCCGGGGACCTTGTGACCACGGGCTTGTGGACAGCGGTTTGTGCACTGGGCGGCGGCAGGGGACACTGATGCCGCTTGTGAGCTTGTGGTGCCCGCCCCTGGCTGCAGGGTCCTGGTGGTGCCCCCGCTGGAGTCCTGGGGGGCCACGGCTCTGGTCCCGAGGCCCCTGCCCAGACCTGGCCTCAAGCTTTGTGGTCGTTTCAGTGTCCTCCCCCCGAAAGAGGCCTGGCCAGGCGCCCTCTGCGGTAACTGAGTTATTGCCCTTCAGAAACGTCAAGAGGGGCTCCTTGCAAACTCCTGAGGGATGCGAGAAGCTTCCAACATGGACACGGAGCTGCCCTGTGCCTCCCCCTCCACCGCGCCTCCACCTTTTCTATGGGTCTCTTTTCCCATATGGGAAATGGGTCTTATTTCCCATCAAATGCAGGCGTGAGGCACGGGCCGGATCCAGGGCACCGCCCTCGGCCTGCTCCGAGGCTGCAAGGCCCTGGACAGGCACTCTCTCTCCCGGCCTCAGTTTCCCCGGGGCCAGTAGCCAGGACTGGACTTGAAGACTCAGAATTTCCGAGGTTGGTCTCGGCCGTCGTGCTCTGCAGCTCTGTCCTCCGCCCCCCCCNCCCTTTCCTGGGAGAGACGGGACTCAGAGAGGCAGCGATAATTAATATTGATGTGGCTTCAAATGTGAAAAGTTAGAATTAAATAGGAAACAAAAGGAGGTGGGTCACACATAACCAATTAAACAGACTTCTCCCCGGCCTCTCAGCCCCTTTGGGGGCAGAACGGACCTAGTCTGGCTCCACCAATTAATCTCACCTCACCTTCCTTCGCCGGGGAGCCAGGGCTTTCTGCAAACGGAGGGGAAAGGCGAAATCAGCAGTCACAGACACGCAGACCGTCTCCCGTGGTGCAGATGCGGGGGGCGGGGGGGAGGCCCGGTCTGGGTGTGAGCGAGGCCGCGGCGGCCCTGGGTGGCCCTGGGTGGAGGCGGGCGGCGGGCCGGCTCCGGCNAAGAGCAGGGCATTTGAAATGAAGCCCCGCAGGCTTCCCCAGCTCAGCGTGAATTTCAAAGGCAGGGATGCCAGGGTCGCGGACTAATTACCTTGCAAGGAGCGAGATCCTGCATCTGTGCGGCTCCATCTGTGCGGCTCCACAGCGTTCAGGTGCGAAGTGAGGCAGGCGGCCCGCTGGGGCGGGTCCCTGGGGCAGAGCGGCCGGCGGCCGGGCCCTCTCATCTTCCCGAACCCGGTCCTTTGGCTGGAAGGCCAGCATTGGACGCTCGTTCCCCTGAGTCCCCAGTGTAGACTGTGGGTTCGCGAGGGGCCTCGAAGCCCGGCCCAGAGGGCGAGCAGGGATGGGGCTCGATCGGGCACAGCGTCCTTCAAGTGCACAACCGTCTTGTCACAATGACATAGCAGGGGAGCTTCCAGAATCATGTCCCTGCTAGAGATGGGGAAACTGAGGTACAGAGGGGCTCGGTGAGGCCACGAGATCACCAGGCAGGTCAGTGGCAGAAGCGGTGTCCCAGAGCGGGCTCAGGTGAGTCCGTGGGGACACACTGGGGACTAACTGTGGCCGAGGGCCATCAGGCCAGGTGGTTCCGGAGGCTGGACCAGGGGTGTGGGGGGGGCGGGGGGGGGGGTGCGGGGGCTGTTAGCACTGCGCCAGGACCNCGTGGGGTCGGGCGGTGCGGACGGGTCAGGGCAGGTCAGGAAAGGCTCAACATCCTGAATGACAGGCAGGACCTCATGTGGGGCCTGAGGGGCCCGGGGGTCACGGAAGGCTTGTGTGGGGTCGTGGCCAGCTGTGTGCTTTGGGAAACTCTCCCCTGTGTCCTCCCAGGAGGTGGGTGAGGCCACCTGGGCTGGAGACCCACGCTCTCTAAGAGCTGTGGCCTCAGATGGACTCGGGAGGGTTTCAGTGACGAAGGTCTGGGCTCTCGGTGACTGTCCCGGGCTGGGGTGGGCATCGGTATCTGCATTTCACAGCGGAGGATGCAGGCTTTCGGCTTCTGCATTGGTGAGCTCCCAGCGGGGAGCAAGCTACCTGCACATTTAATACGTGGAAACGACAATCACTTCTCGGTGCCTCTAGGTCTACGGGGCCGCCTGGGCTCATTCATGCGTCGGGGGGTCAGAGGGCAGGCTGGCTGAGGTCAGGTCCCCCGGGCCATCTGGCTTCTGGTCCGTCTGGTCCCTTGTTCCCCAGCGGGCCGCCCGGGCTGTCCGCACACAGCTGGGCAGGGAGTGGAGACGTGCGAGGGTCCCCGAGGCCAGGCTGAGAGTATGATGCCGTCACCTTTGCGGACTCTGTTGGCCAAAGCAAGTCTTGCCGCCCTCCCATATTCGAGGGGAGGGGGTCCCCCGTCCTCCGGGAGGAGCCGCCAGGTCTAGGGCTGGGTGCCCAGGGAGGGCTAGACCCTGGGCCAGGGATGCAGGCAGTAGGTTCCCTCAAAGCCCAGAGAAGGGACCCCGGGATGGGCTTGGTCAGGGAGGACTTCTTGGGGGAGGTGGGAGTCTCCTGTCTCTAAGCAATAGTGTGTTTTATGAAGCTCATTCCTTTGCTGAAGCCCAAGGCTCATTAAAAACGGTTTTTCTCGAAGCCGGGCACGGCAGAAGGCAAGCCTCGTCACATCTCAGGTGCGTTTATGAGCAGGCCAATTGCAAATTCATAATTAAAGGAATTTGACAGGAATCAAGGAAGACTGGCTTCCAGCAGAAGTCCGGGGAGTTAATGGCTGTTCCGCACGCCGCCGTGATGGCGCAGGTGGGGGGTGCTGGGGATCGGCTGCGAAGAGGCAGCGAGGACGCCAGAGCGGGTACCGATTCTGTCAGCAGAGGTCCACCCGCCAGGCGTCCCAGAGATGAGCGACGGTGCCCGGTGCCCGGTGTGTCGTGTGCTCAGTGCTCTCCACGAGACCTTGTAGCACTGCCACGGGGACCGGGCCTCAGAGGGCGACCCCCAGGCCCCGTCTGGAACACAGCAGGGTGCTGAAGGCGCTTTGGGTCAGATGAAGACGGGGCTGGGGTCCTGGAATCGCACAAAGAGGCGTTCCCACTGGACTCTGCTTCTAACCCCTGTTCCCGTCTGGCTTCCCCGCCCTTGAAAGAGAGGCCGAGTGCTGGGACATGGCATCAGAAAAACCGTCTGCTTCCTCCTCGCCCACACTCTAGACCTCACCCATTTCTGTGCTTTCTACTCTTGCTGGTTCTGCTCTCTGGAACTCTCTGGAACATTCTTCCTAGTCCCCCCCCTCTTCTCCCACCCCAGGAATGGCAGGCCAGCAGACCTGACATGGATTCATGTGTGTGGACTTGCTCTGGGCTTGTGGCCCCATTTCTGGGTGCCTGGGGAACAGCCCTCCACCCAGCCTGCATCGAGGACCCCAGCCAACTGCATAAGGGCCATCCCCCCAGCCCTGCCTAGTCAACCTATCTGCAGTGTAGACCCAGGAGCATGAGAATCAGTGCTGGTCCCTCACACCTGAGAACACATTGTGCTGGGTTGCACAAACCAGATTTTCTTAAAATCCCTGCTTTTTGGCCGCACCTGTGACATGTGCTCATCGTGTGATGCTCAGAAAACACAGCGAGCAGCCGAAGGAGATGCAGCCGCTGCAGCCCCGCCCAGGGACAGCCGCACCGGGGTGCACGCGGGAAGCACACGCAGTCCTGGGACCTCGATCACAGACGATTCCAGGCTACGTCTTTCTCTTGGTCACATTTTCTGAGCGTTTCTCTGCCCTGGACGCCGGCTGCGGCCCCGCTGCATGCGCCCTGTGCATGTGCATTTCAACCATCGCCCCCGTTTCACTCTTGGGGAGAGTGCTTGGTGCCACTGCGTCATTGGTGCGTTTTTCTGCAAATCCTGAAGGGTCTCTGTCTCCAGGGCAAGTTCTTAGACTTGGGTGTGTGGGGATAGCAAGTATGCGGCTTTGAAATGAGACCTTGCCCGGCTGGCCGCCCGTGGTGGCGCTGAGGGACCCTGCCCGTAGCAGGGACCTGCAGCCCGCAGGGGGCTCTCCACCACTATCTCGTGGGCTCCTCGCAGCCCCTGCAGCCCGGGCGCGGTCACACGTGCCTGCGGCACGGATAGATGCTGTTCTCTCCTCCAGGCCCTGAGCCCCCAAGGCAGGGGCCCTGTGCCGTGATCGCCTCTGCTCCCCGAGCACCCCACGCCCAGGGAGGCGCTGGTCACCCGTTAGTGCTGAGCTGGCGGAGGTCACCGTCCCCCTGGTGAGGCCCGGCCCCAACCTCTCCCCTCACAGGTGAGGGAACGCCAGGCTCGGAGTCAGCACGGAGGCCAGCCAGCCCTCTGGAGCCCTGGGCTCGGTGGGAGTTTAGCTAAACAGGAACCACCTCTGCTTAGCAGATCATAAAGTTGTAATTTTTAAACATTTGTCATAAAATTTCAGCCTGTTGTACCAAGCGGATGAGCAGCAAGGCCGAGGGGGCACAGGTCTACTAGCTGGGGCCTCGCCTTTGCTGTGTGACTGTGAGCAAGTGGCTTGGTCTTTCTGTGCCCCCATTTCTTCATCTGGAGAGGGGGTGCCGTAATAATGCCCAATAATTCACTGGTTATTGTGAGATCAGAGCTTAGGCTGCAGTAAGAGCCCCACAGATACTGGATGCTTCTATTATCGCTGTTGGGTGGGACCCTCCCCCTGGAGAGGCAGGTGTCTGTTGGGAGGTTCCCTGAGGCCCCCCTGGAGGCAAAAAGGCCTGGGGAGAGGCACTCAGCAGGGGCCTGGGGGGGGGGGAGGGGGGCACTCAGCAGGGGCCCCTCTCCTGCAGGCTCCGCTGGGGCAGAGGTGGGGAGGGAGTCTCTCTGGGTGGGGTTGTTTGCAGATGGGGGACCTGGCCCTTCCCACGGCTCTGTGCCCATTGCCAGCCTTTGCCAACTTAAATAAAGGGGGAAGGTGAGCCCGTCTAGAGCCCTGGGTGCCGGGCTAGCACCGTGCAGGGGCCTCACGCACGAACCATAATCCTGAAGTAGGGACTTGTCTGCATGTCTGTCCTGCCGGTGAACTAGCTGAGGCCATCAAGACATGTAAAATGTTATGCTCATGAGTGTTAGGGGCTGCGTTGTGCCCCCCAAACCCATATGTTGGAGTCCCGAGGCCCAGTGCCAGAATGGGACCCCGCTGGGAGAGAGGTAATTATGTTAAGTGAGGCCCTATGGGGCGGGCCCTGTGATGTGACGAGTGTCCTTATAAGAAGAGGAGATTGGGACAGAGACACGCAGAGGGACGGCTGTGTAAAAACACGGGAGAAGGCGGCTGTCTACACATTAAGGACAGAGGCCTTGGGAGAAACCAGCCCTGTCCGCGCCTGTGAATCAGATTTCCAGCCCCAGAACCGTGAGAGAATAAACATCATTGAAGCAGCAATGGTATTTGTTACACAGCCTGAGCTGACTAATGCAATGATGCTTGCTTCAAAGAGCTGAGCCACAGCCTGAGGCCAGAGCGGGGTGGGGCCTTCATCTGATTGACTTGAAGCTCCTTCCTTTGTGTGGCCTGTGAGGCTCAGGGGTTAGACTGGGTGGTGGGAGGGGCGTTAGACACCCTGCTAACCTGCTGTGACCGCCTGTGCCTGGACGTTCTGGGGCCCCTGCAGCTCTCTGGGGGCTCTGCTGTTCTAGAAGCACCTGGGCCCGGTGACCAGGCAGAAGCTACTTTCAGTGGCTCTTGTGGCCGCGGTGGGTGTGGGTCCCCCCAGGTGGCTGTGAGTCATGATGAGCAGATAGCAAAAGCAAATATACGTGAGGCCTGGGGCCTAGGGCCCATGCACTCCTCTAGGGACGGCCGGCTCACCCCCACATCCCGGGCGGCCTGCCTCCGCTGCTGTGAATCAAGGCTGGGCTGTTTGTCATGAAGTCTGCAGAGAAGCGCGTTCCTGGGGGACGCGGCCAGTTCTCTGGCGGAGTGCCTGACGGATTCAGGTGACTGCAGGCTGGGGACCCACTGCCACCAGGAGAGACCACCCCCCGCCTGCCTTCTTCTGGGACCCTGGGCCTGGCTTTGAACAGAGTTGGAGACCCAGAGAGTGTCGTACAGGGTCAGGAAGGGATGGTGTGGAGGGCAAGCCCTCAGTTACTGAGAAGGAAACTGGCCCAGAGAGGTTGAAGGGATTTTCCAGGTCACACAGGAAGGTGACACTAGCTGGGGTCAGTGGCTGGTCCTAGGACCCGGCCACCCTGAGCTGGGTTTATGGCCACAGTGCTGCCCTGGTGGCAGGAAGGTCCAGGCCCCAGGCTGGGTTCAGGGGCTCGGCCGGGTGGGGCTCCATGGAGGGGGTTTCTGCGGTAGGAGGGGCCCAGTGGCAGGGAGGCTGGTCCATGGTGTGTCCCCTCTGCAATCCTACTGGGAGGCGGGTGGACCCCTGGGACTCGAGTACTCGGGAACTGTGAGCAAGTACTGGGCTCTTGGCAGCCAGGGGCTCCAGAAGCCAGCCTGCCTCCTAAATGCCCCCACCCCCTGTCTGGATGCAGGGGACCTCAGTGCCCCAGTCAGGGGACAGCCAAGGGTAGAATCAGCAAGGCCAGGGAAGTCTACCCCATGGGGACCAGACACCTGTCCATACGGGAAAGCTCTGAAATGTGGGCTTATTGGTGACTGCACTGCCTATACAAGTTCATGCTCAGGGGCTGGCCTGCAGCTGCGGGCTCGCCATGGGAGGAGGGCCCCAGGGACCGCACAGAAGGACTCCGGGTGAACAGGCAGAGGCCTGGGTTCCCTGGGGTGCTGGGGAGGGTTGATATTTACAGAAAGGCTGAAGACTGGTTATTAGAACCAGAGCCACATGCAGGGCAAGAACAGAGCCTGGGAGGGGACAGGCAGTGTCAGCCCTGGGTGACTTGGCTCAGGGGTGTGAGAAGCAGTGAACATCCCCACCAGGTCCCCTTCTGATGGGTGTGGAGGGTGGATGAAAAAGTATCTACTGTCCAGACTTGTTTGGATTTAATAAGATGACAGAGAAGAGGTGCCTGGCAAGGAATAGCACTGCCCTTATGTTCACTTAGTACCAAATGTTTTCTTTCCTCCGTGCCTCTCCTCACATGGGACCCAGGCCCCTGCCATTACTTGTCACCATCCTATAGGGCCTTGTAGGCCCCAATCAAATCCCAGCTCTGGCAGCTTCCCAGATGGGCCCAGTGAGGTCTTCCAGCCCCTGGGCTGTCTGCTGTGCTTTCTTCATGGGGGGGTGGGGGGGCAATTATGGTAGACGGTAACTGCAAAGCCCTCCATCCCCTCACTCATCTACCCATCCACCCATGTACATATCCATCCATCTGCCCATGTACACATCTATCCATGCACCCATCCACTCATCCATCCATCATCTATCCATCTACCCATCTACACATCCATCCATCCACTCAACCATCCACTTATCCATCCACCCCATCTACACATCTATCCATCCATCTATCCTTCCATCCATCCATTCACCCATCTACTCATTCATCCATCATCCATCCTTCCATCCACCCACCCATTCACTCGTCCATTCGCCCATCTACACATCCATTGACCCATCCAACCAGCCATCCACTCATCCATCCACCCAACTATACATCCATCATCCATCCACCCAGCCATCTGCTCATTCATCCATCATCCATCCATTCACCCACCCATCCATCATTAATCCACCCATCTACCCATCCATCCATCCACCCACCCATCCACTCATTTATCCACCCATCTATAAGTTGATCCATCTATTCTCTACCCATCCACTCATCCATCTATCCATCATCCATCCATCCATCCATTATCCATGCACTCATCCATCCACCCATCTATGCGTTCATCCATCTACCCATCTATACATTCACCCATCCATTCACTACCCATCCACTCATCCATATCCATCCATTCATCCATCCATCCACCCTCTGCATACTGGTGTCTGCTCTAAGCCAGGTACTGAAAGCCCCTCTGGACTTTCTATGTAACTTAGAGCTTTCGTTGCCTATACCAACTTGTATATGTGGGTGAGGCCATCTGCTACCTGCCAGCTGCCACCACCTGCCCTGCCTCAGTCCCGCAGTGTCTGCCAGTGGGCAGGGTGGTGGGGAGGCCTGGGGTAGGAGGAGCCAGGCCAGACAAAGACAGGTGTGTGGGCAGCCTCAGTGGGCAGCTGGCCCTGTCAGGGCTGGGTCGATGTCTGGAGTGTTCAAGGCAGACAGAAGGCGTCACCCTGCAGTCACCTTGGGCTTGGCTTGAGACCACCGAGATGGGACCCTCCTCCCAATAGTCCCCCACCACTGTGGCCCCCGTTAGCTTTTCCCGTAAAGTGGCCAGTGTATCTCTTTAGCAAGCTGTGCCACCAGTGGGGTCTGTGAAGAAGACAGAGTGGCACTTGGGGCCCTGGTGGGGGTGGATCTCCTTGAAACCATGGTGCAAAACACGAACAAGATGTGTGCAGGCACACAATTGAGGGGGCGCCACCACTCAGTAATTAAGACCCTCAGCCAGTGACGAGAGCGTCAGGGCCCACGCCTGGCACTGTGCACCCAGGGCAGGAGACTGAGGTGCAGTCCCCTGGGAGTGGGGGCCGGGAATGCGCCCATGCCGCCAGCCCTGCTGCCCAGGACCTGTGGCCACGGGCACCCCGTGTTCCCCGAGAACCCCAGCAGGGGATGTGCACAACAGGGTCCAGAGGTGTGGCGTCGGGGTGATGCATGCCCGTCCCAGCCCGGAGGTCAGGGCAGGTACCAGGTAGACTGAGGCTCCGGAGGGAGGAGGAATCTCAGGGATGAGCTATCCTTGCCCACCTTGCAGGCTCATCTCTGCTGCCCAGCCAGGATTTCTGGATCGTTCCTTGGTGAGGTGTGTGGTGCGTGGCACTCCCCTCTAAAGCTAGGCTGTGTGACCTGGTTGGGTCAGTGAGATGTGAGTAGATGTTGTATGTGTATGTGTGTGGTGTGTATGTGGTTATGGATGGTGAATGTGTGTTGCGTGTGTTGCGTTGTGTATGTGGTGTCTGTGTGGTTGGTGTATGCGGTGTGTGCGAGTGTGTGGTTGTGTAGTGTGTGTGTTGCGTGTACGTGTGTGTGCGTGTGCATGTGGTGTGCATGTGTGTCTTCCAGCACAACACAGGCCCCTGCCGGGGGTGGGGGGTACGTGAGTGGCTCCCTTAGCCGGAGTCCCCTCCGATTCCTGGGGTCCCGCCACCCTCCCCTCAGTGGCCGTGGAGTCTCCTCCGGTTGTTGGGTGAGGCTCATGGTGACACATGGTTGCCCGTCCTCACTGATGGCTCTCCTCTCTCTGCGGTGCCTGGGCTGCGCCCGGTCCTGGCAGCGGGGCACGCGGGAAGGGTGGTGCAATCTTGAAGGACATCTGTGCTGACCAGAGCGCTGGTTAGGGCTGCATGGTGCGCCTGGCAGGGACCCTGGAGCTCCCCACGGCGTGGCCCGGGCTCCGTGGGGCTGGCCCTGGCTGGAGCAGGGAGAGCTGGCGGTGAGTCAGGAGACCTGAGGAGAGGCCGCTGCCGCCCGTGGGCCCCTCCCCCTGAGCAGCTGGGCTCTGCTGTATCTCAGGTACCCACGGGAGCCCCGGGGTTGGTGGCCAGATGCTGCCCAGAGACCCTTGCTGTGCTGGCGGCTCCCAGATGGGAGGGGCCCTTCCCTCAGGGGAGGCCACCCCAGGGGAGGAAGCAGGCCCGGGTGTCCCCACAGCAGAGCAGCGTGTAGAGGGCGAGCTCCTGGTGGTGGGCAGAGCCCAGGCCTGGGGCTGGGCCTGGGGTCTCGGCCGGCTCTGCCCAAGGGCCCTGTCACCCAGAGGCTGCTGCGGCTGGTGGCCTGGGTCTGCCCTTTGGGCCTGTTGGCCTCCTTTCCACAAAGTGGTTTCGGACAGACCGAATGGTCATTTTGGGTCAGGATTTTCCTGTTTAATGTTGATGAAATGCTCTCGGGTATTTGTCCCATTTCACAGACGGGGAAACTGAAGCTCGAGGGCTGCCAGACGCCTGTGCACAGCCTGTGGCTGGAGTGTGGGTCACGCCCAGGCTCTGTGTGTCTAGAGCCCTCCTTTCTGACCCCGGGCTGGTGACCGAGAAGATTCTGAGCCCCCCTCCCGTCCCGGCAGACACAGAACACGCGTCTGCGTGCCGCACTGGGGCAAACCACCGGCGACTCGGGGCCGTAAACGTGGGGCTTGGTGAAAACGTCCTTTTGTTTTCATATTATATAATTTTAGGCAAAGTAGCAAGAAAGACATTGAATGTTGAATTTATGTAAAACTTCACAACAAAACGCTTGGAAAAATTAAAACTCAGAGACCGAGCTTGCCACACGGCTGTCTTACCGTCAGGTTCGTATCTGAAATGGGCTCCGGGAGCTCCTGGGCTGACGTCCTCCGGGTGCTGAGAGCTGAGGTCCCTGTGACAGGACCCCAGGCAGCGACTGCGCACACG
>NW_027529175.1:6640647-6642407 GCF_008692635.1 Crocuta crocuta
CCCCACCCCTCCTTCCCAGGCCCCGTGCTCCCCAAAGATAACCAGTGTCCTGACCATCAATGCCTATTCTTGCCTTGTCCTAACACTTTGCCATCGTCAAATGGGGAGGCAGTTACCCTAAGCGAATAGAGTTTAGTTTTGCATTTCCTCCATATTTATGCCAACAAAACGTAGAGTACGCAGTTTTGCGTTGACTTACATTTCCAAGATTATCCACAGTGCTGTGTGCAGCTGTGACACACGCATGCTCGTTGCCTGATATCAAGACTCATGCATCTGTTTTGCTGGTGAAGCACATCTGGGTCTTGGTGCATTTGTGCACATTTTCCTGCTGTGTGCATACCTGGGAGTCAAGTTCCCGGTCATATAGAATATGTGCATCTCTAAACTTCCTAGAAGATCCTGTCACCTGCCCGTGGCTTAGGGTCGAACGGTGTGTAAGATGTCGCGCATTTCTGCCATCCGTGTGATTGTAGCTCCATTGGTGGGTGTTTTGTGATTGCTTGTTGGGGTTTTACTTATTTTGTTTTTTAAACAAAAGGGAGACACAGAACCCAAAGCAGGCTCCAGGCTCCGAGCTGTCCTCACAGAGCCTGATGCAGGGCTCGAACTCACGAACCACAAGACCATGACCTGAACTGAAGTCGGACACTTAACTGNCCTCCCCCCAGCCCCCGCCCCCACTTCCGCAGCCTGAACCCAAGGGGGACTCATTCGTTGGCTCCAACCACGCGCCTCTCTCTGTGACAAGTGCAATGTCGGAATTGTTCTGTGATCATACAAATGGATTTTGAATCTAATTGAACTTTTTCTATCAAATATTTCAAAATCATGACGACACTTTCCTCAGCATCCACAGATGCCGCTCTGACGGCCTCCATCATTCTTCTTTAGGATTCAAATCCTAACCCCCACCGGTGAACATCGCGGGTGAGCCGCCTCTCACTTCCCTTCTCCGAAGTGACGCTTTTGCGCTGAAGCCATAAACGTTATCGTTAAACGTTACCGTATTTTCATGTGATTCTTACAGTGTTCAGATGAGTTCGTTTCAGCGCTCAGAATGTCAGTGAAATAAGCTGTTTGCGGCCCGTGACTTGGCTTCAATAAGTCGGCGACTTGAGAACTCACAGCGTCAGCGTCTAGACTCCAGACTGAGCCTCTGTCTGCTGAGGAGCAGGGCCGGGGTCTGAGCCCACTGCTTCCCCGGAAGCTGAAAATGGCTGGCCTTCACCACGTTCCTCAATTTCATCCTTTCAGATCTACTTGCAAATTTTGCATCTGAGACCTTGAATTCTGGGGTTTTCAAGAGGAGGCTCTTTCCAGTCACCGCAGATACACGGCCTGAGGAGATGTGCTCAGCGTTTCCGTGATGCGTTTGACGTGATCGCTGACCCCTCAGGGAAGTTCACTAGCCTGGTTGAGTCCCTCCCCCGCCCCCCAACACAGATGATGTCGTTTGAAGCGATTGATCTCTGTAGTTTCAGGTGAGGCTCCAGCCCCTTGCTTGGACGCGGCCAGCAGCGCGGGCGTTAGGTATCTCGGGGTCCTACCATTTCTCCGTGCGGAACCCTACGGTTCCCGGTCAGACGCTGAGCCATTAGGACCTCAGTAGATGGAGGCCAGAGGACCTGGCTGACCTGCTCTCCGGAGAAGGAACCAGACAGGAAATCCTGTCTATCAGCCTCCTGTCCGGGACACCCTGTTCTGTTGGATGAGCTGCCCTGGCACCTGAGTCCCCCCTCCCTGTGCGCAGACCCCCA
>NW_027529175.1:6642432-6662211 GCF_008692635.1 Crocuta crocuta
CCCCACCCCTCCTTCCCAGGCCCCGTGCTCCCCAAAGATAACCAGTGTCCTGACCATCAATGCCTATTCTTGCCTTGTCCTAACACTTTGCCATCGTCAAATGGGGAGGCAGTTACCCTAAGCGAATAGAGTTTAGTTTTGCATTTCCTCCATATTTATGCCAACAAAACGTAGAGTACGCAGTTTTGCGTTGACTTACATTTCCAAGATTATCCACAGTGCTGTGTGCAGCTGTGACACACGCATGCTCGTTGCCTGATATCAAGACTCATGCATCTGTTTTGCTGGTGAAGCACATCTGGGTCTTGGTGCATTTGTGCACATTTTCCTGCTGTGTGCATACCTGGGAGTCAAGTTCCCGGTCATATAGAATATGTGCATCTCTAAACTTCCTAGAAGATCCTGTCACCTGCCCGTGGCTTAGGGTCGAACGGTGTGTAAGATGTCGCGCATTTCTGCCATCCGTGTGATTGTAGCTCCATTGGTGGGTGTTTTGTGATTGCTTGTTGGGGTTTTACTTATTTTGTTTTTTAAACAAAAGGGAGACACAGAACCCAAAGCAGGCTCCAGGCTCCGAGCTGTCCTCACAGAGCCTGATGCAGGGCTCGAACTCACGAACCACAAGACCATGACCTGAACTGAAGTCGGACACTTAACTGACTGAGCCACACAGGTGCCCCCATTCATTGGGGTTTTAAATGTGCATTTCCCTGGTGACTCGCGGGAGCCATTTTCTATGTTAACCGGCCAGGTGGTGATATACTTGTTCAGGTGTCCGGCCTGTTCTTTTTCTGGATTAATGGTCTTTTGCATTTGTGCTTTTTGTATATTTTGGATGATTTCAGATGTTGGTAGTCATGTGGGTTACAAATATTTTTTGCCACTACTCCTCTTGCCTTTTCATTCTCTTACTGGTATTTTTGGGTGAACAGAAATACTTAATTTTTATGGGGCCACATCTGTCCAACTTTTCCTTTATGGTTATTGCATTTTGAATCCTGTTCAAAAGTCTCTCCCCATCCAAAGATCACGGAGATGTTCTCCCACCCTGTCTTTTAAAAGCTTTGTTACACGTTTTGACGTTCACATTGGGACCTCCTTCTGCCTGGAATTAATGTTTGTGTATCCTGGCTGCAGAGGAGTCAGCTTACTCCCCATCACTGCTTTTCAGAACCACCTATGCTCTAAATCAAGTGTCCACATACCCGTGGCCTGTTCCTGCCTCAATTACGGGGCTTTATAGTTAAGTCTTGGTGTCCGGTAGAACAATTGTGCTCACATTTTACTTGTCGACAATGTTTTAGCTACTCTTGCTCTTTGAATTTCCATATGCGTTTTAGAACCAGCACAGCGAGATCCCCAGAAATTCATTTGGGGACTTGCCTGGTGTTCCATGGGTTCTGTATGAAGGCAGCATTAACATGCACATACTTTTGTGTCCTCCGATCAATGCAAATTCTAGTTTCTCCATTTTTAAAAGCTCCTTTAAAAGGCTCAATAATGTTTTATAGTTTCCTAAATAAAGACCTTTTACATCTTTGTTAGGTTTACTCCTTAATATTTTTAGGTCCGATCATGATTTTTTTCCCCCTGAGCTTTTCTCATTGTGGTGTAATTTGTGTACAATAAATTATACAGGATGTAGAGTAGAATGCAATGAGTTCTGACGCACCAGACGCTCAAGGAACAAGATCTCAATCGGGAAAGTTCCCTCGTGACTCTTTCCAGGCAATTGGCCTATCCCTCTTACTGAAGCAACTACTATTTGGATTTCTGTCACTGCAGATTAGATCTGCCAGTTTTAGAGCTCCGGGTAAATGGAATTAGACAGTATTTACCCTTTGGTGCCTGGCTTCTTTCGCTCAATATAAAGTTCGTGAGATTCATGCTGTTTTGTGTATCAGTACTCCCTGCTTTTTTATTGTGGAATGGTATTTCATTGGATGGCTGCACCAATTTGTGGCATACCAAACTTCTACGAAAATTATCGTTCCCTTATTGATGGGTATTTGGGTTGCTTTTAGCTTTTGGCCATTAGAAGCAAGACTGCCATACACACGTTGGAAAAAGTCTCTGGGTGGATGTGCACTTTCATTTTCTGCGTTCCTAGCTAGCGGACAGATATCCGGTTCATGGGATGGAGACGTTTCACTTGGTGAGAAAATATAAAAGAGTTTTCAAAGCAGTTGTACCATTTTACACCCTCACCAGCCAGAGTCTGAGAAACCCCCTCACCCCACAGCCTCACAATTTGTTGTCAGCCATGTGCATTTTAGCTTTTGTGAGTGCCCAGTGCTATTCATTATCATTTTAATATGCATTTCTCTGATGACTAAGGATACTGAGCCTCTGTTCATATGCTAATTGGCCACCATATACCTTCTGAGGTAATGAGTCTGGTCAAGTCTTTCATCCATCTCGAGAGAAACTTCATTAAGTCACACACGCGATAAAATACAGTCACTTCACGTGGACAGCTTGATGAATTTTGGCAAATGTACATGAGTGTAACCGCCGCCACATTCAAGATACAGAATATTTCCCTCAACCCAGATCTCTACCTGCTTATTTTCAGTCAACTCCCACCCTCACCCCAGCCCTATGCCCCTACTGATCTGCTTTGCGTCGCTGGAGATGACCAGAGTGTATACAGAAGGGGTCATATGTAGGCACTCTTCCCTGGGCTCTTTCACCCCGTGTGACAATCCTAGATTCACCATGTCGTTGTGTGTATATTGTATGATCATTCAGTTTTGTGGGTTCTTTTTGTGGTTTTGTGGTATGTGCTTCTATAATATCTCATTGTGTGTTTATATCACAACTTGCTCACCTGTTCACCTGTTGATGGTCATTTGGGTTGTATTCGGTGTTTGGCTCTTAAAATAGAGCTGTTTGATTATTTATGTATCTTTTATGTATGTTTTTAATGTATTTATGTATGTGTTCCTTTATCTCAGGTAAATAATAGGAATAAATTTTGTGACAGGGAAGGTATATGATTAAGATATTTCAGCATGATTTAATGCTACTCCCAGCATTGTGTGAGAGTCTGGTTACATCATTCGGTATTACTTTTTGTCATTGCAACGGGTGTGCAGTGGTATTTGATTGTGCCTTTAATTTGTGTTTATTTAGTGACTAGTAATGTTAAGCATCTGTTCATGTTCTTATCGACTATTTTTTACCTTCTTTTATGAAGGGTCTTTTCAAATCTTTCTCCCATTTTTACTTGTCTTCTTCCAGTTGAGTTGTAGGAAGGAGTTCCTTACGTGTTCTGGATGTCAGTTCTTTGTGAAGATATATGGTTACAAATATCATCTTATAGTCTGTGGCTTGCCTTTTCATTTTCTCTGTGATGTTTTTGAAGAATAGAAGTTTTGAATTTTATGAAGTCCAATTTATCAACATCTCCTGTGATGTGTGTGCACTTTACATCGTATCCAAGGAATCTTTGCTATCTCAGGGTTGCAAAGGTATTTTTTCCTTAAACTTTTATAGCTTTAGTACTAAATGTAACTTTATGATTCATTTTATTTAATGATATCAGATATGAGTCTGTTGTCTGTTAATGAAAACATCTTGTTTCTTCTTTTCTAATCTGGATGCTTCTTACTTCTACTTCTTGCCTCATGGCATCGGCTCGGACCTCCAGGACAATGCTGGACAGAAATGATGAAAGAGGTCATCCTTGACTCGTTCTCCATCTTAGGGGGAAAGGATTTGGTCTTTCATGATTAAATATTATGTTAGCTGTATGCTTTTGTAGGTGTTTTTTATTATTTTGAGGAAGTTCCTTTTTGTTCCTGGTTTGTGGAGAATTATTAACACAGATGGATATTAAATTGTGCTGCGTGCTTTTTTTCTCCTATATTCTGTTAGTGAGTCACTGAGTTTTTCTGAATGCTGAAACAACCTTACATTACTGGAATCCACCAACTTTCATGTATATGGTGGATTTGATTTGTTAAGAATTTGTTAAAGATTTTTGTATCTATATCCATGGGAAATATGGTCAGTGGTTTTCTTTTCTTGTAATGTTTTTGTCAGGCTTTAGTAATTGGTAATGCTGGCTGTAGAAAATGAGTCGTGAGGCATTCCCTCTTCCTCCATTTTTTGAAAGTAATTGTGTAGAACTGGTTTCACTTTTTCCTAATGTGTAATATAATTTGTGAGTGAAGCCACACGGACCTGGAGTTATTTTTGTGGATAGATTTTTGTGAATTTAATTTCTTTAGTAGTAATAAGGCTATTCAAGTTTTCCATTTCTTTTTGAGTCAGTTTAGTAATTTGAGTCTTTCAAGAAATTTGTCCATTTCATCCAACCCATTGAACTTATTGACATAAACATTTTTCATACTATATTCATACTATCCTTTTAATGACTGTAAGATCTATAATGATGCCACATCTTTCATTCCCAATAGCGAATCTGTCTTCTAGCTTATACCCTTCATCAGCTTTACTAGATGTTTATCAACTTAGTCAATTGTTGCTGAGAACCAGATTTTGGCTTTGTTGATTTTCTCTATTTCTCTTTCCCCCCCCACTTTATTTCTGCTATTAACTTTATATTTTTCTTCCTTCTAGTAACTTTGCATCTTAAACTCTTTCTCTAGCTTCTTAGAGTGAAAAATAGGATAACTAATTTTAGACCTTTCTAATTTTCTAATATAAACATTTAAAGTTCTAGGGGTGCCTGGGTGGCTCAGTTGGTTAAGCGTCTGACATCAGCTCAGGGTTTGATCTCACAGTTTGTGGGTTCAAGCCCCGCGTTGGGCTCTGTGCTGATAGCTTGGAGCTTGGAGCCTGCTTCTGTGTCTCCCTCTCTCTCTGACCCTCCCCTGCTCATGCTTTGTCTTTCTCTCTCTCAAAAATAAGCATAAAAAAAATAAAGCTCTTTATTTCCTTCCATGTACTGCCTTAACTGTATCCCACAAATTTTGATAATGTCCTTTTTATTTTTACTCGTCATAAATTATTTTCCAGCCTCCCTTGGGATTTCCTCTTCGACCTAGAGATTATTTGGATGTGTATAATTTAATTTCAAATATCTGGGGATTTAAGATACTTAAAACTATCTTTTGCTGTTACTGGTTTCTAATCTAGCTATTTTTACAAAGCTTCTGTTTGATATAATTTTTGTTCTTTTAACCATATTGAGACTTATTTTTTAGTCCAGTTTATGGTACACCGTGGCGAGTGTGTTATGTGTATTTGAATAGAATGCATACTGTTGTCACTGGGTGGAGTGTTATCTAAGTGCCAACTAGGTCCAGTTGGTTGATAACACTGTTTAAGTCTTGGACACCCTTGCTGATGTTCTGGATATTTTGTCTTCATGTTCTATTAATTGTTGGGAGAAGAGTGTCTAAAGTTCCAATTGCGATGTGATTTGTTCATTTCTCCTTTCAGCCCTCTCGGTGTTTGCTTTATGTCTTTTGAAGTTCTGTTATTAGGTGCAGTCACATTTTGAGATCATTATGCCCTGTTAAAGAATTGGTTCACTCGTTATTATGAAGTGTCTTCCTTTGTCCCTGGTAATATCCACCTTACTTGTGCTTAGTGTTTTGCATCACATGTAATCCCTTCCTTTTACTTTTAACCTTTTGCTGTGCCTTTATATCAAAGTAGGTGGGTGCAGACAGAACAGTGTTGATTTTTACTTATCCATCCTGAGTCAATTACATGCAATATATTGTCCATGTGATTGGCTTCAAACTACCATCTTCCTGTTTGATTTGACTCTCCCCACTGATCCTTTCTTCTTTTCTACTCTTTTCCTGCCTTCTTTTGGATCAATTAATACTTGTGATTGCATTTTATATGCATTATACACAGTGTAAGCACCTTATAAGGATATACTTCCACTTGTTCCTTCTGTTCCTTTTTACAATAGTTGTCCTGCATATTTTATTTCTCTTTGTTTTAAGTCTCCAAATATGTGTTTTTCCTTGAAACAGCCCATTTTATTAATTTTTTTAATTAGTAAAAAAGCTTTTATTTTTACCACCTATTTACGATTTCCACCGCTCTTCATTCCTCGATGTGGGTGCTCATCTCCACCTGAAATCATTACTTCACCTAAAGAGGTTCATGTAAGTTCTTAAAAATTTAAGTGCAGGTCTGCTGGGCACAGGTAAAGAAAAACAGGTGTAGCTGACCGGCTGTTACACCCAGTTGCTAGCCTTGGTTTATTAGCCCCATGTAAATCAGAATTATCTTACTCATTTTCCTCTTCCGGGTTTGTGTGTCTCGCACGTCTGAATATTTGCTCCAAAAGGTCCTTGTCTTCCCTGCTCACCCCACTGCCTAGGATAGTGTGAGCCTCAGAGCTGGTGTTCTGCAACAGCTTGTCTCATCAATAAGCAAAAGGTTTACTGGGAGCCTGGAGGGGGTCTGGGCAAAAGGGAAAAAAAAAAGTCTAACTAACAGGCGGGGAGCCAGCACGGGCTGAGCTAAGGTGGCTCAGGGTGAAGCTGTGATCCAGGGATTAGAGGCTCCATCACTGGGGACTGAATGGATCCCTGAGGCCAGAGATGGGCCTGAAAATTGATGGTCATTATAGAATAACTGAGCTATTTCCTTTGATACCAAGTCAAAGTGCAGAATTCTTTGACGTCATCACCAAAGAGGAGAGGCAGAGACAAACCTGGTTTGGGAAATTTCATTCAAAATTCATCGTAATAATTAAAATCCCCTCTCGATGAACGGCTCAGCCTCTGATGTCCACACAGGGAGCCAGAATGGAGCGAGAGGCGCCACGGAGAAGGGGGCCTACGGATGCGTGACGATGCCTGGTGGGTGGGCGAGAGGCTTAAAAGGGCGTGTGGTCAAGTCAAAGTTCAGATGCTTTTGGTCCTGAGCTGTTGTGACTGGCACAATAAAAGGGTATTTAGTCAATTTGAGGAAGCACTTGCTTCTGATTTATGGCTTCGAAGAGCCCCATAGAAGCTATTCTTGATGGGAACATAAATATCTATTTCTGTACGTTCCAGAAGTTGGTATTCAGCCTGTGTCACGAGGGACTCAGCACGTGCGGTGAGCATCAGCCATCAGCCTCGGGAGCTCTTCTCATCGGGGGTGGGGGTCCTGACTCCCCTGACCCAGCCCCCGAGGGGCAAAGAGGATCCACACGGCTTCGGCCATGTGCCACTCGTGACTCAAGGGATATTTTTGAATTTATTCTTCTTCCCTGTTCACTCCAGTTAATCAAATCAGTATTTTGTTTTTTGGAGCAGTTATGAAGTCATATGGAGAGATGATGTGGCCTTGGCTCAAATTCCAGCCACTTCACTTTCAAGCTATGTGACCCTGGGCAAGTTTCTTAGCCTCACTTTGCCTCAGTTCTCCCGTCTGTGAAATGGGGCAGGAGATGAGCTCCCCCAGATATGCTGTGGAGATTGTACAGGTAAGGCTTTTAGGACTTGTAAACATTGTGTTATGTATCTGATTTGTGTCTTCACGGAAGCAGCGAGGCTCCAGCCAGAGGGCAGGGCTCAGGACCAGGACACCACCCACCCTTCCTGTTGGCTGCTACCTGCCTTCAAACCATCCACGTGACCTCACTTTCTTCTCCACAGAAGTCTGGACCTGTTGGGGCGGGATGCGTCCAGCTAGAAAATAGCCCTGTGGTGCCCTGTGGCTCGGGCCACGGGACAAGTTCTCTCATACATAAGGAGCAGTCGCTGGTTGGGCCTCTCAGGCGGCTTTTCGATGGGAAGGCAGCCTCAGTGAGCAGGCGGGTCGCTGTTACCCTTTGCGCTTCCCCCCTTCCCGCCCCCAAAGCAGATGCCATGCAGGGGGGGAGGAGCAGCCGCCTGTGACCAGTGGACAAGCACCCGCTGGGTGTGGAGTTCCCTGTGCTGCCCTAACAGAGCGCACGCACGGAGCACCTAGGGAGCACGGTCTGAGCACCTAGGGCGCACAGATGGAGCACCGAGGGAGCACAGATGGAGCACCGAGGGAGCACGTACTGAGCACCTAGGGAGCACAGATGGGGCACCTACGGAGCACGTACTGAGCACCTAGGGAGCACAGACTGAGCATCTAGAGGACATAGACTGGCTCCAGCAATCTGGGACCAGTGTCCAAGGTCAAGGGCTGGCTGGCCGTGCTCCCTCTCTGCGCTTGGGCCTCCCTCTGAGCCGGGGCACCTGCAGTGGGTGCACATGGGCAGCTGCGGGCTTCCAGGGCTCCTCAGTCTAAGGAAGGAGCCCCACGGGACGCCCATGTCCTCTGCTGTCGTCCGGGCAGGATTTGTCCACCCGAGGCCCAGGCCGCCTCCCGGGTCAGGAGCCCCAGCTGCATGAAGACTCTCCTTCCAGAGCCTTCTGTGATGTATATGCGTGGTGTGTGTGTGTATGTATGTGTCTGTGGTGTGTGTGTACACGTGTGTGGTGTAGGTGTGTGTCTGTGACATGTATTGTGTGGTGTGTGTATCCGTGTGCTTTCTGTGTATGTGTATCTGTGGTGTGTGTGATGCTGATGAGAATATCTGGTGTGTGTTGTGTACGTGTGTATGTATGTGCTGTGTCGCACGTGTGGAGTGTGTGCATGTGTATGTATATGTGTGGTGTGTGTGAGGCGAGCTGTGAGCCCAGCAGGCAGCACTGACGGAGCTGGGGAGCGGGGCCCAGGGGCCCTGCTGACTCGGACTCGCAGGGGGACCTTGCTCAGCACGCTGCTCCCGTCCTCCCACTCCGACACATCTGCCTCGGTTTCCCCTTCCTCCGTCGGCCTCACTCTCCCTCTCGCCCACACCGGGGGGCTGGGCAGGGACCAGTAAGGATAGACCCCCAGGAGCAGGGCCGTCCCCGACGTGGGTGGGGGGCCGCGCGTGTGGGGAGGGGGCCCGGGGCCCGCAGAGGCCGAGGGGGGCGTTTGTGCAGCCCCCAGCCCCGCACAGCTGCAGACTCTGGTACTTTCCCGAACTTCACTGTTGAAACTCTTCCCCCTCCGAGAAGCAAAATAAACCCTGACCTGACTTAGCTGGTTAATCTATGTTAAAGCCATCAGAAACGATTTATTGATTGGCTTAAAAAGAGAAATCCCAGAAGGAAGATACTATCAGTTTTTCCCAGCAAATCTCCAAATGCCGTCTGATAATGAAAACTTTTTCAAGGTAGGACTTGAAAATCAGAATTTCAAACTGTGGTAACTGCTTCCCACCGTCCTCGTGTTTGAGGAAGAAAATTGTTTGATGATTAAAAATCTCCGGCGGCAGCAGCCCCGCAGCCGCCAGCCCCGCACTTTACTTCTGTGTCCCCTCCCACGTCCGGGGCCTGCAGGGACCAGCTCGGGCCCAGACACGGCTTCGGGGGGGAGGGCGGCGTGGTGACCGGGGGGCGCTGAGGACAGCGCAGGGTCCCGGCCGGGCGACGGGGCGGACGGTGGTGCCGGCTCAGGGGGCGGCTCCTGGGGGGCCCACGTGTGAGCCCCGGAGACCAGGCCTGAGGAGGGGGCTGGAAGCTCGGCGTCCAGGCCGCCGTGACGGGCGCTGTGCCCCTCGGGCCGGGGCGCCTGGCCGTGCACCGGGGCGCTGCCGCTGAGAAGCTGTGTGGGTTCCGTCACCCTGTGCCCGGCCTCCTTGTGCCAGGACAGGACAGCTGTCCCTCCAGCTGGCACAGCCCCACTCGGCCCTGGGCTGCTGTCCCGGCTGCTCGCGGTCTCCCCGGGGGAGGCGCACGAGGGGGGCCTCAGGCGGGAGGGGGCGCCTGGGAGCCACGGTGCTGGGAGGGCCACGTCCGCACGCCCCACGGGCAGAGGTCCCTGCCACGAGGGAGGGCCCCTCCACGGGGGGACAAAATGGGCAGCAGGGCTGGTCAGCCCCAGATCCTGCAAAGTGAGCCCAGAGAACCGCCCGGAATGTGCCAATAGCGGCCTGCTGTGCCCTTGGGGTGCGACCTGGGGAGGGGCTGATGGCAGGGTTGGGACGGGGCATCTATCGGGGTTCCCAGGGCACCAGGACCAACAGGAGACACACACACACACACACACACACACACACGTACCTATACCTACACACACATATATATACTTACACACACACACAAATACCTATACACACCCCCCCACATATGTACCTACACACAGATACATATGTACCTACACGTGTACACATTTACCTATACACACATGTACACACATGTACACACACACACACCTCTGCACACATATATACCTGTACACACTTATATACACACACATACATATATATATACCTATGCACATATATACTTACACACACACGTAAATACCTAAATACACACACACACAGATCAAGATTGGTTTTAAGTGGCTCATGTGGTTGGGGGCTGGCGCATCTGTAACCCACAGGGCAGGCTGTGTAGACGCTGGCTGTGGGGCTGGCGCATCTGTAACTTGCAGGGCAGGCTGTGTAGACGCGGGAAGAGCTGATGTGCGGTCTTGGTCTGCAGGCTGTGGGCAGACAGAGCCCCTCCTCCTCGAGGGACCTTGGTGTGTTTGCTCTTAAAGCTTCAACCTGCTTTACTCAAGGTCAGCTGACTGCAAATGTCCATGACATCTACACGTAGCTCCACAGACACCTGCACGGGTGTTCGGGCGGACCTGGCGCCTTAGGCCGGCCAGAGAGACATGCAAATGAGCCCTCCCGATGGCGAGTGGGAAGCCTGGCTGGGGGGGTCAAGGCCGTGTGAGCGCGTCTGTGGGTAACGGGGGCGGAGCCGAGGGGAGAGGGGAGGAGGGGGGCTCTGGTGGAGAGGGGGAAGCCGGGACGGTCTGCAGAGCCCCGGGAGGGGACCACGTGACGGGCCGACACGATGCTCCAAGGACAATGGGTAGGAAGTCGCACAGGACAGTGTGTGGGCTCCGGGCAGGGGTCAGGGCGGGTGGAGCGTCCGCGGGCTCGGGGAGCAGGTGGGAGGCCGAGGGACGGGACAGCAGACCTGCCTCTGTGAGGACCCTTCCCAGGCTCCGCCTCCAGGCTGCCCCCACCGCAGGCAGCCTGGGCTGCACTTGGTCTCAGCTCCCCACCGGGGGCCTCGCACACAAAGTGGGTCGGGGCCCGTGTGTAACAGGATGAGTGACAGTCCACGGGCTCCTGGCGCGGGAGCCCTGTCCACGGGTGAGGCCCCTCGGGGCTCGGGGGCTGAGGACCGAGCGCCGGGGTGAGCAGCCTCCGGCGGGGCGGCCACTCACCCTTGGACGCGCCTCACTTTCTTAGCAACCAGCCCGTTCTGTTTTTCCACGGCGATAAGCCTGCAGGGAACACCCCCAAATACTAATCTTGATGCACTTCTCGATTATTCCCTTAAAATAGAATCGCAGACACATGTGAGCGGGACTGATGATTCCTAAGGACTGTGACGGTGTTTGGCGGCACTCCTGGTGGGGACCCGGGACCCCCACGCTCAGCCCCGAGGCTTGGCAGAGCCGGCCAGGAAGCTGTGATGCGCGTGGTCAGCCACGGATGCCCCAGGGCCGGGCTCTCTTGCCGTGGCTGGTTGGGGCATGAAGCTTAGGCTTGGGCTTCGCAGGGGTCTCCGTCTCCCCTTGACCACGGTCTGGGTCTTGGGGTCTTCTAAGCCACCATCCGGCTGCTGGGGGTAAGTGCGGGGCAACGGCCTGGTGTGTGGGGACACAGGGGATGCGGGCCGGGACTGTCCCTCAGCTTGCTCACCCCAGCCCTGCAGGGAAGGGGTGGAAGAGGCAGAGGAAGAGTGGATGATGCTCTGGACCCCACCCAGTAGTGAACCCACACGAGTCCGGTAGCTCACCAGAGCCTGGTGCTTCACCCTGCACCCCAACACGTAGCTCGGGACTGCGTGGGCTGGCCCCGCGGGCCGGGCTCAGCCGGAGGCTCTCCCGGCCTCGATGGGCTCCCCGGGGCGCTTGCGGTCAGCCTCAGGCCCACCAGGGAGCCCCGCTGCTGTGGCGAGGGGGGCGTGGATGTGGGGAGACCAGCGGCCACACAGCCCGGTCCGCACCACGGAGTTTGACCCACCAGACTGGCCACCCACTCTTCGCTGTGGGCCGAAGGAGAGGGACGGGGCGGGCGGTGGCCGCAAGATGCTTCCTCATGCGATCTTCGGGCATCGTCCCCACGGCGGACGGACAGACACGTGGCGCCCCCCCGAGCTAGCCGCCGGCCTCCGGGCCTGGAGAGCCCGTCTCCGCAGGCTCCACAGAAGCTTCTTCCCCGCTGTCGCTTCTGTTCTCAAATACATCGGAATCACTCAGCAGCCAAGCTGGGGGCATGGCCGGCCTGCTGGGACCCAGCCCGCGGGAGTGAGGCTCTTAAATCAATTTGGAAACTGCTTCCTTGTAACACAATCGGACACGGTGGGGGAATAGAAATCCCGGCCAAACCCCTACCCGGAGTGGGATGAGAAATGAGATTCACGTGAGGAAGGCAGTCAGCAGGCACTGCTTGCCCTGTTTCGGGTAGCCAGGAAGACAGCTGTGTGCGGGGCGGGCCGCAGCTGGGCGCTGAGGTTCTGACGCTTCAGGGCTGACAGTGCCCACAGCCTTGCTGGGCTGCTCGGGGCTCCGTGGTTACCTGCAGGGGGCAGTTCGTGCGCAGAAGGGCCGGGCGGAGGACAGCCACAGGCACCTTCCTTCTTTTATCTTTCTTATTTATTTGTTTATTTATTTTGAGAGAGACCAAGGCAGCCCGAGCAGGGGAGGGGCGGAGAAATCCCGAGCAGGCTCCGTGCTGCGAGCTGGGAACCCCGATGTGGGGCTTCGAACCCACGGACTGCAAGATCATGGCCCAAGCTGAAGCCACGTGTCAGACACTTAAGCGCCCGAGCCCCCCAGACACCCAGGCGCCTTCTTTCTGGACGAAGTCTGGCATTTGAGGGACTGCCAGGGCCGTCGGCCCGATTTCTCAGAGGGCAGGGGCGGCTTCCTGGGTCTCACCTACCTCATTTTACTGCACAGATACGAGCACTTGTTTCACTTAATACTGCAAGCGTTTTGCACGTAGCTGTGAACAGTAAGACTGT
Source organism: Crocuta crocuta (assembly GCF_008692635.1). Taxonomy (NCBI): domain Eukaryota; kingdom Metazoa; phylum Chordata; class Mammalia; order Carnivora; family Hyaenidae; genus Crocuta; species Crocuta crocuta. The sequence continues at coordinate 6,655,419 of NW_027529175.1, forward strand.
CCCCACCAGGGGATGTTTCCGATACTGAGGTTGCTTTTCATTGCTCGTGGTTAGAGGCAACCTTACGATAAGCCTCCCCTGCACCTTGCCGCATTTGTACCGTGATGATTTCCTGGCCGATTCGCAGAAGACATACGCGGGCTTCCGTGATACTGAACTTTATGTCCCAGTTGCATGCTAGGCCCGCACCGGTGCGTGCTGTCACCGATAACGTACGACTGCATCGATGTTCTTGAACCCGGGCCAGGATGAAGACTCATTGCTCAGTATTTTTAAAGTGGATATAAAATGCCGCCACGTTATTCTTTTTCAAAGCGTGTGGTTTCGTGATGTGTCCTTGGCTAGGTGACCTATGCGTCACGGAAGTCCTTTCCCCGCGGCTTCCGGTCAGAGCTGCCCCAGGCGGGGTCTCACGTGAGCCCCGAGGAGACGAGAACCGCAGACGTGGTGGCTCCCAGGCACTGTCCCTTAGTGGCTGCTAGGATTGCACCTTATCCCCCGGCTGCTGGGCTGCTGTGTGTTCACGTCCCTGATGAAGGGCCCGGCTTCTGAGGACACCCACGCCGCCGAGGTCCGAGGCGACCAGACGCACGTGCGTTCTGTCCGTCCCCCTGAGCTCCAGAACACCCTCCCTGCCCCCCAGCCGCCTCCCCTCCACCGAGCCTGCCCCGTGGCCTGAGCTCCCTCGGGGGCTGCCCGAGTGGCCCCCACGGTTGTGTGAGCTCACACCCCTGCAGTGAGCCGACCTCCGCTGCCCCGGACATCTCCTTGCCCCCGTCGCCGCCGCGTCGCTCTCTGTCTCCTTCTCGGAGTTCCAGTTTGCTGTCTGTGGATGAGGCAGCCCACGGAGGGGCAGAGGGAACGGGCAGAGCAGCGGGACACTCCCGGCCAGGCCCGTCCCCCGTCCCCCGCTCCAGATGTGACTATACTTGCCGCTGCTTAGGAGCCTCGGAAAGCTGATCGTGCACAGGGAAGCTTATTTATACGTGGTTGTTTTAAATGTTTATACAACGGTATGTTTTTCACACAGGAGGGAGCGCATTGCACACCCCATTTCGCTTCATCCCCTTCCTGGCGTTTCTGGGAGGTGGAGCCACACCGTTACCTGCAACTGCCTCATTGTGTGTTTTTGTTTGCTTGTTTTTTATTTTTTTAATGTCTTTTCTATTTGAGAGAGAGAGAGAGAGAGAGAGACCACCAGCAAGGGAGGGCCAGAGAGAGAGGGAGACACAGAATCCAAAACAGGCTCCAGGCTCCAAGCTGTTAGCACAGAGCCCGACATGGGGCTCGAACCCACAAACCGTGAGATCATGACCTGAGCAGAAAGTGATGCCTAACTGACTGAGCCGCCCAGGCGCCCCTCTGCCTCAATGTGTTTAACGACTGCCCGGGTTTCCATCACGAGAATGAGGCGTGGCTGTGTCAGTGGACTTTGTCACCATTTCCTATCTTGGCGTCACAACAGGCTACGAGCGGCATCTTACACACATGCTCACTCTGGTGCGATTACTGCTCAGAGGGTGAGTGTGACGCTGCTCTTGCTCAGGGAGGTTTTGCCAACGAGCACACTTTTCTGGATAATCTGCTGCTTTCCCTTCCGTGTGCCCCTCTGCGTTGCAGCAGGAGGAGCCCGGAATCTCCTTCCCCCAGATCCTCCCCCAGCAAGCATCTCTGCCAACGAAGCCACTGGTGTGGAAGTCAGAGGCCCAGCAGCCGGGGGGCTCGACCTTTGCCAAAGGTGTGAGATGCGAACATCTGCCAGGCAGGGGCAGATTCCTGCAGATGCCGCATTCCTGGATTCCAGAACAGTCCGGAAGCTTCCGTGATCTCCACTTTTTCTGATGGCTCTGTAAGCCTGTAATCGCCTGTATTAAATCCCCTCTTGACTGAAGTACGTGGAGCGTACCTGCACATAAGTGTGCCCGCGGCTCCGGCCCCTCCCCACGGTGCTTGCCAGCCTGCTGTCAGACTCGGACAGCGTCGCTCTGAGCATGGCCGCGTGCCGCTGGACACATGGCTCACTGCCCTGGTTCATTTCAGAAGTGTGTGTGTGTGCGCACATGTGTGTATGCATGTGTGTGCATGTGCATGTGTGTGTGTAAGGTTGAACCTTCTTTATATGCTTATTCCAGTCGTATTTCCTTTTTTGTAAACTGGGTTCATACCCTTGGATTATCTGTTGGTCTTTAAAATATTTTTTAATGTTTTTATTCATTTTTGAGGACGGAGAGAGACAGTGTGACCAGAGGAGGGGCAGACAGAGAGGGAGACACAGAATCCGAAGCAGCTCCAGGCTCTGAGCTGTCAGCACAGAGGAGCTGGACGCAGGGCTCGAACCCACGCACTGAGCCTGTGGGCTCAGACCACGCCCCGTCTGTGGTCTTACTGACTGAAGGAACTTTTTTCCTTTGAAAAGAAACAGCACTGGGGCGCCTGGGTGGCTTGGTCGGTCAAGCGTCCGGCTTTCGCTCAGGTCATGATCTCGCGGTTTGTGGGTTCGAGCCCCGCGTCAGGCTCTGTGCTGACTGCCAGCTCAGAGCCTGGAGCCTGTTTCAGTCTGTGACTCCCTCTCTCTCTGACCCTCCCCTGCTCACGCTGTCTCTCTCTCTCTCTCTCCTAGAAATAAATAAAACATTAAAAAAATTAAAAAAAAAAAAGAAAAGAAACAGCACTTGGTCTGGGACACATGTTGCAAACGCTTCCTCCAGTTGCAGCTTGCCTCTCCACTTAGTGTCTATGTATTTCTTGGAGACGAAAACAATGTTATATGTACTCAAATCTGTTGTCTTCGATGGAGTCCGGGCCTCGCGCTACACTCACCGCGGCTGCGGCAGTCGGCAGGACTGGATCCCAGCGCCGATCCCGACCCCACACGGGCTCCCTGGAAGGCTGCAGGCTGCGTTGGTCATGTTCTTGAGCTTCTGTGTTCTGACCCATTTTCCTGCCGTGAGCTGTCAGGGACGGGGAGCTGTGTGTGACGGCTCCCTACCCTAGCGCACCCCTGCTTCCACGCTCTCCTCCAGCTTCTGGCTGCACGCAGGGATGCGTTACGACCCACAGCCGCCACACCCTCGTGCGCTGCGCCCTGTCCCACTGTTTTGCTCCGTGGAACGCCTTTCGCCCCCAAATAAACCCTGTCCGCTGTTGACTGCTGGCCCTGCCTTTTTCCAAACGCGCTTGTCTCGTACGTTTCTATATTTAACCTGTCTGCGCCGCTTTGTTGCTGAAGAATCTTGGGATTCAGCCCCTGTGGGGCCTCCTTCTGGTTTTACCCTGTGGAGACGTGCAGATACGTCGGAAGCTTCTTACTGTTGTATTTTCCACTTTTGACTGTGCCTTAAGGACGTCTTTCTCTGTAGGTTCTTCGTGTCCTTCCCTCCGTCGGGTCTGTTTATGTTTATCACCTGGAAGGGCGGGAAGTTTGCTTTGTGTCTGTCTCACCCCCGTGGCTTTCTGTGTCGCACGCAAGCCTTTATTGACCCCACGTGATGAACAAGCATAGAGCAAGTACATCTCAACTTCCTCTGCTCATAACTTTATTTGGTTTACTTTTAAAAATCTCAGTGCTTATCTCTATACTTCTACGTAGACAACTAGCAAGTGACTTATCACATCAGAAGGTGTTCTGTCTCTGGCTAAGGCAGAGGAGGTGCCGCTGCTCCAAGGTCCTGGTCCTTCCTCTCCCAGTCTCTGACCTGGTAAAACCCTTCTAAACGGATCCCATAGTTAACATTTCCATTTTCTTTGGTAACGAAAACACATATTTGTTTTCATCTTCCTTTTATAGTTAAATGTGGTAACATGCCCGCGGCCAGTTCGTACGCCATCTGCCTCTCCGTTGGCCAAAGCTGCGTTCCGGTGGTTTCTCCGGGATGGGCTCATTTTAGAGATGTTCCCCTAGATTTTGAAATTTCAAAACATATTTGTCTTTCGTCTTTGTGTTTGAAAGACAGACTGGCTGGCTGTGAGACGCTCGGGTTGCCGTTTCCTTTTTGAGGACTTTGTAGGCATTAATCTCTGGATCTCAGCATTGGGTGTCGTCATGGTAACAGGGGCGGCCGGTCTAACGGTTTCCCCTTCTCCACGACTTGATCCCCCCCGCCCCCCGCCTTGGATGCCAAAAGAATCTCTGTGTATCTTGAAAATCCTGCAATCATACCACCACCTTTTCCCAGTGTTTCTTCCTTTCCCTGAGACACATACCTTTTGATTTGTAGACATAAGTCCCTTTTACTTGTTAAAATTGCTCTGGGTGACTTCATGGTATTTCTTGTGGTTCGTTACTCTGGTTCTCTACAGAGACGCCGAGTCCACGTATGTTGATACCTCTGGTCCGTTTTCCACGTCTGTGCTTTCTCTCTCATGCTCCCGCCCTCGGGGGCTTCTGTTTCATTTACTCACTGCCTTCAGATGACGCTCCCTTCTGTCACCATGTCGCCCGGGTTCACTGTCTGTCTGTCCGCCTGAGCTTGAGTCCGTCTGGGATCTCATGCTGTTTCCTGAGCTCTGTCGATTTTTGCTCCGTCCCTGTTTGCTTGTATTGTGTTGATCTCTGCTCTGCGTCCTTATCTATAGGATTCCTCTGGTAAGCCTTACACTTCCTTTGACCCTGGTGACTCCTTTGGCGTGAGCTGCAGAAAGTCCTTCATGTCACCGACTGTTTATTTGCATTTGCTTCCCCTGTGCCGTCCGTTCGTGGCACGGCCTCTCCTCTCCGGTATCCAGCTCTTTAAGAAACTGCTTCCTGCAAATGCAGATCCTGGACAGGAGCCCTGCCCTGCCCATTCCCGGCTTCCTGCATGTCGACACCGCCTGGGCCCTTTCCCCTGGAGCCCCTTTCCCCACCATTTAAAAATTGCTTTAATTGTTATTTAAATTCGCACTGTGTTGATTCAGTAGTGAGACTGAATATTGAAATGTATTCTAAGTCAGGAATTTTTGGAACATCCAGTATAAGGCACAGTGTGGGGGCGCCTGGGTGGCTCAGTTGGTTAAGTGTCCGACTTTGGCTCAGGTCATGATCTCATGGTTCGTGGGTTCGAGCCCCACGTCGGGCTCTGTGCTGACAGCTCAGAGCCTGGAGCCTGCTTTGGATTCTGTGTCTCCCTCTCTCTCTGACCCTCCCCTGCTCACGCTGTCTCTTTCTCTCTCTCAGAAATAAATAAAACATTAACTAAATAAACAAACATTAAAAAACAAGGCACAGCGTGGCCGCAGGAATTGCCCCTACTTACCGTCCATTCTGCTGTTCCCCAAACTCTCAACTCCCTTGCCAGGAACCAGGACTTGTGGCTCCACTCGGACCACGTGAGCACTTAGAGCCAGAAGTAGGTCCATTTGCTTCGGTCTTTTAAAGACAACCAGGAGAGGGTTTGCCGTCGTGACCAAACCACACTCCAGCTAATTAAATATCGTTTGTAGCCGCGAGCTGACGTCACTGGGCACCGGCCGGCCTCCGTGGTGTTCAAAGCGCGGTTATGTCTCCTCGCCAAGGGGCATTTCTGTGTCTCGGTCCTGGTTCCCTTTCCCCACTGTGACTCTGAGTCCCATGCTGGGCCCCCCGTGCCGCCTGCTCTCGCGAGCTCGCGGATGCCACGCGGATCTGCCGCGTCCTGGCTCTGGGTGGCTGCCCAGCCCCCGATGCTAATCGTGGACACTCCCAGCTCCGCTGCAGGGGCCTGACTGAGTCTTCAGCGCCTCCCACGTTTTACCATCACCTGCTTCCTGCGCAGTGAAGGGCTTGCCGTCTCCACTGCCTGCTCTGCGGGCATCGGTGCAGACACCTGCTTCTTGGGCTCGTGTGCACACATGTGCATACCAGGCTCCACAGTAGCCACGGGAGGGTTCCGCCTGCTCGTGGGGCTTCGGTAGGTAAATCCGTGCCTTTCCCCGTGGCTCCCGGCTCCCGGCGGTGTGGGAGCTGCCCCTCGAGGTGTTTCCTGTGTCCCCGCGTCCCTGCCTTCCCAGGCGGCAGCCTGGGGTTTATTGTTGATGCGTGAGGCGTGAGGCCCCCGCTGTTGGCCGCGGCTGGGCTCCCACCGCTGCCCTGAAGACACAGGGGCAGAGCGAGAGCGTCCTCTTCACCCCACATGTAAGGGTCCGGAATCCCCATCCGTAAGCCCCAGAGCGTGATGTTTCGGGACGCTGGACCCCATCTGTGCCCCGAGCGGGCTCATGCTGGGAGGCGGGACAGAGGGGCCCGGGCCCTGTGAGCGAGGGGGTCCCCGCTTGGGCCTGGCCAGGGCTCTGGGGTGTCGGGCCGAGGACGGCTGCTGGGGCCCCTCGTGCGGTGGTGAGCGGCTCATGCTCGCTGCAGGGGGGACTGGGGCCGGGAGCGGGTGAGGGCCCCCGTTTCCCACAGTGCTTGCGGAAGGCCTGAGGAGGGCGGGGCAGGCGTGGGGGTGCTCCTGCTCCGCTGAACGGGGCGGGGGGCAGGCACTCCCCGAGTTCCCTCACTTTCCCCGCACGCCCCGCTGCGGGTGAGACATGAGTGGGGGTGGAGTGGGGCCGTCAGTGGCTCTGGACGTTTCCCACCAAGACCAGGACGACGGGGGGCTCGGGGAACCCCGCTGACCTCGCTCGGCCGGTAGGATGGGCCCAGCGCCCTCGGGCAGCCGCGCGATGGAGCCGCCCCGAAGCGCCTCCGGCCTGTGCTGCAAACATCACAGACACGTCCGTCCCCAGATCTGCAGGCAACAGGTGGGGGGCATTTCCTGTCCTCTGTGCTGACCCCTCGTGCGGAGCCCCCTCCCCAGATACAGGGGTGCAGGAGGGACTCGAGAGAGGTCCCCCG
>NW_027529175.1:6662224-6664032 GCF_008692635.1 Crocuta crocuta
GTCCCCCGGAGCCGCCGTTACTGGCAACAGAGGGTGAGGGGGCACCCCGGCTGGGCCCCTCGAGGGCGAGAACGCCGCTTCTGCACCACCGCACGCCCTTCAGGTTCACTTGTTTCAGTGCGAGGGGAGGCGCTCCGGCTCGTTCACGCGCGGTCCCAGCCTCGGGGGGGGGCTGCAGGGACGAGNCTCTGGCTCCGATTTCGCCACCTCGGGCAGGCAGGTCAGGACACACACCGGCTCCGGCTCCGGCGCTTCAGCTGAGCCCCTGTGCGCGTGCCCAGGTCATGCATCCCCCGGGCTGGGTGCCCTTGTCAGCACGGGACGCCCCCTGCTTCTCTGCCCCGGATCACTGCGCTAGAGTGAAGAGTTAGGAAAAAAGAGCTTCCCTGTGGCCTGAGCCCCGGCCGTGCGCCGCCACCGTCCTCGGGACAGGGCCCTGACGTGATTGCGGCCAAGGTTGGCCTCCGGGGTCCAGCCCTCTGCTCGGATTGCCGCTGTGAGCAACTTTGGACGTGAGCACCTGCCTCCCTTTGAGTCCCAAATGGTTTATCCTTGGGTTTTGCCTCAGAGGGAGGCTGGGGGTGCGTTTCTCCATCTCGGGGTCACTTGCTGGAGCGCAGGAGGTGGGGCTCGCCAGGCTCAGGAAACCCCGCTGTTGCCTCCATCGCGAGGGAGGAAAACCAGCCTCAGGGATTTTAAATTCTACCTTCAAGCAGAAGAGCGTTCTAGGCCAAAGGCAGAGTGTGTGCAAAGGGCCTGTGGCTGGAGACGCTGGGTGGGATGACACACCGATGGGTGGTTGGAATGGCCTGCTGCAGGCAGAAAGGGGGGGTGTGGGCAGGGAAGGCTGGTGGGACTCGACCGTGCGGGGCTGGCTGCCGGGTGAAGGTTCACGTGTTCACTGGGAGAGTCCCGGCAGGCCTCACACGGGGGGGGGAGGGTCCTATGCTGGGACCTGCATGTCTCAGAAAGAGCCACCTGCAGGGGTCCCGCAGGTCTGAGGAGGGGCTGTGCCTAGGAGGGGAGGCGGGGAGGCGGGGAGGCCCTAAGGGGCAGGACTGGCCTCCAGGAGAGCGTGTCGTTCGATCCAGTGCCTGACAGGCAGGGGTGCCGGCAAGCGGGTCCAACACCAAGCCAGCTCTGCACGTAGGGACCCACAGACCACTGTCCATGCTCGGAACCCGAGTGCCCCTTGGGTAAGAAATTCGTGAAATCGATGGATATCTAGAGACTCGTCTGTGACTTCAGGTCATAGGAGGCCAGAGTCTCACCTGCAGCCTCTGGGATCCCCGGCTTCCTGGGGAAACTGAGTCACATGGAGGAAAGGGGCGTGCCCAGGGCCACGCAGTGAGGTGCGCTGGAGCAGGTGTGAGCAGCCGTTCCCGGCACCCAGCTCCTTGCTGTTCCCGCCGTCCCAGCCGGCCAGGTGTGCGCTGGTGGCTGGCGTCGGGCGGGGGTGGTGGCCTAGGAGGGGCCCACGTGGGGTCGCAGAGGGGCTTTGCTGGAGGAAACAGGTGATGTTCACCTGGCCCTCAACCAATCACTAAGTCGTCCTAAAACTGTTCCTTCTGGGCTCTGGGGCCCGAGGGATGAGGGTCAGGACCTCTTTCGCCAGTGCCAGTGGGGGCTTGGGGTGCTCGGGCTGGCGGGCGCCCCGGGGTCAGCTGGTCATGCCCGGGGCTGCAGGGGCGCGAGCAGGTGGGCGTGGGGGCTGAGTCCCCCGGGTGGCTCTCCTCTCCCCTCAGGAGTCTGTGTGATAGCCAGGCCTCCAGGGCTGCTGCTGGAGGCGGGGGTGTCTGTTTTCCATG
>NW_027529175.1:6664080-6664248 GCF_008692635.1 Crocuta crocuta
ATCCTGGGGCCTGAGCTGCGCCCCCTCCCAGGCTCCCAGGGAAGGTCCTTCCCGCCTCTTCCCACTCCGGGCGCCTCCCGGGTTTGTGGCCGCGGGTCCCTCCCTTCTCAGCCGCCCTCTTGGCCTGGCTTCTCCCTGGGTGTGGGTCCCGCCAGTCGGAGTCGGGGC
>NW_027529175.1:6664354-6697307 GCF_008692635.1 Crocuta crocuta
GGAGTCGGGGCCCGTCCTAATCCAGGCGGCTGTCCTCTGGGGACCCTTAATTATATCTGACAAGCCCTGCTCCCCTATCAAATCACAGCCTGAGTGGACACGAATTTGGGCGCATATTCAATCCACCACGGGACACTTCTACCTCTGAACTTTGCGGCCACGAGTCCCCTCGTGTGAGCACCGGAAACACTCCTGCTGCCCCTGGTCGGTCCAGGCCCCAGGCCGTCACCCTGCTGCATGGCCCCGGCCTGCTCACTGATCTCCTGGCCAGCCAGCCTCCTCGCAATGGCCACCTCCTTTGTGAAATCATGGGGGCCCCCGCTGTCTGGGTGGGTGGGCCGTTGTCCGGGTGGGGGACCCACTGTCTGGGGGGGCCACTATCCAGGTGGGGGCCCACTGTCCAGGTAGGGGAGCCCACTCTCTGGGTAGGGGGGCCCACTGGGCAGGGGTGCACCACTGTGTGCATGGGGGGCCCACTGTCTGGGCAGGCGGGACCAGAGCCCATGCTCCCCTCCGTGGTNGCTTGTCCCATGGATGGCCCCACCCTGCCTCCCCTGCCCTGTGTCCCCGTGTCCCCGTGTCCCTGTGTCCCGGCCGGCGCCGCAGGTACATGAGCTGCTCGGAGGCGGCCTTCCCCCAGGCCTCACGCTTTGGAAACGTCTCCTCTGTCTGGAAGGCTGCTCCTTTGTGTGCTCACATGGCGCCCGCACATCCTGCAGCCTCAGCTCGGTCCGCTCTGCCAGGACTGCCTCCCGGCCCCGGCCTCTCCCTCCCGCCAAGCGGGGTCGGGGCCGGCCTCCGGGGACCCGCCAGCCCGTGGGCACCTGTTCAGGGGCGGCGTCTCTGAAGCCCCAGGGAGGGCTTCCTGTCTCTCGTCTGCAGCCCCTGCAGCAGGGCCCCGGGCAGAGGAGCGAACGCGCGAGCCAGCCACCCTGGGGGGCCTCAAACCCGCCCAGCCCGTAAACCCCGGGCGCCGCGCCCTGCGGAGGCTGGCGGTGTCCCCTTCAATCACTCCCTTCCCTGACAGGGGCGCCGGGTCGTGTCTTCCCTCCTCCGCATGGTAGTTAAATCCTCCCCAAATATTACTTGCAAAATGATGAAAAGCCCGAGAGGAGGGTCTCGGGGAACACAGACCGCAGCCCTGCCGTTACCCTGGACGATAAATCTCTCTCTGACGGCAAACAGCGTCTGCGGTATTTCATAATTGGTGAGATGAAGAGCACCTTTTTTCTGAGATGTTCGGGAATAACTCAGTTTTAAAGACCACGTCCTAACAACCGGAATGGGCCGATTATTCCGGGGGAACCCGCCGAGGATATTGCCACACGAGGTAGGAAAATGTCCCTGAATTATCGCTGAAATCTGCTACGAGGCGCACGTCCTCCGTTGCCAGGAGAGATGTTAATGCCCATTTAATAAAAATGTTTTTGAGGTTTTACTTGCAATAGAAGGATTTGTTTTCCTTAAGTATGTCCTCTGCAGCGCTTTCCACGACAGGGCCGTCCGTCTGCCCGTCCCCTGACCCAGCAGAGGCTGGCGGCCGTGTGCTGGCGGAGGGCACGTTGGCCGGGCGGGGGATGGGTACCCAGCCTGGGGCGCCTGGCGGAAGGGAGACGGCATGAGGTGGGTCAGCAGCACGTTTGGGCGAGAGGAGGCACCGCTGCGCTCCGTCGTCCACGTGATGACGTGAACGTTCGGTGCGTCCATGATGAGCCCGTGGGGGTCGTGATCTTCACGACCAAGATGAGTTGGCATGACAGGAACTCCAGACCCTCAAGGGGACTCCAGAACCAGGGAGTGCCACCCCTGGGCTCTCGAGAGACGAGCAGTCAGGAGGCTCCCCAAAGAGGGCACAGCACGCCGGTGACGTGGCCAGGCCCGCGTCCTTCCCACTGTGGGGGCCCCTTGCTGAGTCGTCTGTGCCCTGGGCGTGGGGGTGCTGGCCAGGCAGCCTGAGCTGGGAGCTCTCCTCCCTGAGCACCAGACGGTCCCCCGCTGGCGAGCCCCTCGCCAGCCTAAGCCCCACGTCCCCCTGTGTCCAAGGACCCTCCACCCTTCCACCCTGGGCGGACCAAGGTGACCTATTCTGGGTCCCTGCAGCGCCCTGGGCTGCTGTTTTATAACAGCTCTCTGTCCAGCAGGTAAAGGGGCTGCATTTTTCCTCCGGGGACCCCTGGCGCCAGCACGGTCTGGGCCTCGGGGACACACAGGGCGATGGGAAAGCAGGCGTCACACCCTGGGTCTCCTTGTGACACTGCCCAGCTCCGCCCAGCTTCTCCCTGCACCGATTGTGATGAGCCTGGGGCCTGAGGGGGGGGCGCAGGGGCGTGGGGNAGGCCCAGAGTGAGCAGGAGCGCCACCTGTCCAGGGCTCTCACGCTGAGACGCCAGGTGGGAAGGCGCACACACGTCGTGGCCAGAAGGTGTACTTGTGACAAACGAGCACAGACTGGGGAGGTATCAAACGACAGACCTTGATTCCCTCCCGGTTCTGGAGGCCAGAAGTCTGACATCAAGGTGTCAGCAGGGCTGTGCTCCCTCTGAGGTTTGGGGGGTGCTCCTTCCTGCTTGTGTGGCCACATGCCTCTCCTCTGAGTCTCTGTCTTCTGTTTCTTAGCAGCTGGATTCAGGGCCCACCTGGACAGTCCAGGACTTGATTACTGAGCAAACTCTTGTTTCCTACAAAGGTCACATTCACGGGTTCTGGGGATGAGGGTGTGAACATCCCCTTGTAAGGGCCACCATTGAGCCCATTCCAGATGGGGTGCTCAGGAGGGGAGGTGCTCGGTGAGGCTGGAGTGCTCTGTGGCTCTGGCCAATAAGGCTCACGGCTCTTGGAGGCACGGTCAGTTCCCTCTGGAGTCTGATGGACTGGGGTCACTGAACCTAGGAGCGGGGACTCAGGGATGGGATGAGGCTTTTTCCAGGAACAGGGGTGGGGGTGTAGACTGAGTATTTCAGAGAATGTCTGCAGGTCAGGGCAGAGGAGGAGGGAAGTGCTTGGGGAGCACATGGATCCGTTCCCACTCCGTCTCCACCGTGCACACTTTGCAAGCCATTTAGTCTCTCGAGCCTCCATCTGCCTGTCTCCACGCTGGGCTGGCAGTGTTGCCGACGCCCTGCTGTTTGTGAGGAGACGGTGAGATCCAAGCTCTAAAGTGGCCCAGCCACCAATCACAGCAGGTGCACACGCTGGCATGAGACAGGTGCACACACTGGCACTGTGGACGGACACAAGTGTACAGTGAGTGCACACGCCGACACATCAATAGGCAGTAGCAGATGCACACACAGATGCGTGGTGAGTGCACACACACTGGTTTTATGGATGCCACACTGACACAGCAGGTGCACACACAGGCGCACAGCAGATGCACACACACAACAGGTGCACACACACAGCAGATGCACACACAGCAGGTGCACACAGACACACAGCAGGTGCACACACACACAACAGGTGCATACACACAGCAGGTGCACTCACACACACAGCAGATGCACACACACAGCAGATGCACACACACAGCAGATGCACACACACAGCAGGTGCACACAGACGCACAGCAGGTGCACACACACACAGCAGATGCACACACAGCAGGTGCGCACAGACACGTAGGGGCACACATGCATGCTCTCCCTAACCCTCCATCGAGTTTCCACTGCCTGCCTCACAGGTACCTCGGGACATTTCCCTCTTTGCTACCGCAGAGTTCCCTACAGCAGGGCGGGACCCTCAGGGAGAGTAGGTGGGAACTTCGGGGTGGTGTGCAGCGTTGGGGCATCAGGTGACCCCTGGTCCACACAGATCTGTCCGCAGAAGCCCCATGCATCTGTTTTCCTGATTCCTTCCTCACGGTCATGGTTCTGCGGGGGAGGCAGGGATGTGACCCTTGTGCCCTCGGGGAAAGGGGCTCAGGATGCAGCACAGCGGGGGGCATGTGCTTTCTGCCACTCCCTGTGGGGGCCCCTGTGACTGGCATATTTGGCCTGGACGTCCATGGGGTAACGTGCCCCTGGAGATGAGCAGGCTGTGCTCTTGAACCGGGCCAGTGGTGTCAGGTTCATCGTGGTCCTGTTGCCTACGGAGCGGTGTTGATGGTCCGGAGCCTCGGCCAGGGTTAAAAGGAGTGGCGTGGACTGGACCCGAAGCCGGAGCACAGAGCAAGTAAATATTTGTCCCAGAAACTCTTGTGATGTCAAGTTTTATTGTAAGTACATTTGGTGAGTGACAGCCCGATAAATCTTGCCCGTGTTGAGATTCTCCGTGCGGGGAGCCCTCACCCTGGCCTGCTGGTCATTCCGCGGCTGTGTGGCTCTGCCTTCGAGACACTGTCCCCTCCCCTGTCTCAGCGCCAACCCCAGCAGGAATCCCCAGGCCCGGGAGCTGCTCGGCAGGGACCCCACTGCCTCATCCCCTTTCTGCTCAGGAGTGAGGCTGCTGTGAATGCAATGGCACCAAGTTGGGTTGTTTTTGGGCCCCTCCCTGTCTCACGCAGAGCCAGGGGCTGGGAGGCAGCTGTCCCCACAGCGGTGCGCCCTGTGATGCCCGCTGCACACCCTCCCCGTCCTCTGGAAGAGGCTGTGCCTCCGCCTTCCCCTCTCCCGGGATTCCTGGCCCCTCGGCAGCCAGCAGCACTGGGCTTCATACCAAACCCTGAAAGGTCGACCGGGCTGCCAGTCCATGGCTGAGATTCAGGTCACAGCGGCTGCCCGTGACTCTTCAGTTTCTTCCTTCTCTGGGCCTCTCATTCTCTGGCTGCAGGCTTGCATTTATTCTGGAAGCATCTCACAGGTACCTTTGGGATTCTGGGCCTGTGACACGCAAGCTTCCATGAGCAGAGCTGACCCATCAGTGCAGCACTGGGGGTCTGCTGGGGGCCGTCCGGGTGCTGGGTGAGTGGGGTCTGGTGCCAGGGGACACCCTGGGGAGTCCCTCTGGGGAGGGGCAGGGAGGGTGCAGGTCTGCAGTCCCGGGGATGAAACGGTGGCCCAGAAATTGGCGGTTCTCTGTTCCCAAGATCTGGAGCTAACTTTCCGTCTTCTGCTTTGAGGACTTGGCGGGAGGCAAGAAAGAATGCTCTGTCATGTGCAGAGTGAAGGTGTTTGAACGCTGCAGGCCTGAGCCAGACATACGAGAGCGGAGAATGCCCGAAAGCCAACTAGAAAGTACCGGAGGGGGCGGGTCTGGCCGCTGATGGGGACGGCAGCCACTGGTGGGCGAGTGAGTGGGTCGGCGCCCTCGTTCTCTGCTGCGTGGCTCCACCGCGCACGGTGCCCAGGGATGGGTGCCTGCCCTTCAGTGAGGCCCATCCGTCACTGTGGTTTGCCTCGGAGCAAAGAACAGGTTGTAGGGAATTAAAAAAAAAAACCATTGAAAATTCCCAGGCATCTGGACTAGGGGTTGGCAAATCAGGCTGCCTGTTCTTATAAATAAAGTTTTATCAGAACACAGCCACACCCATCAGCTCAGGCATTTATAGGAGAAGCTGGCCAACCCCTAGTCCAGACGTGTAGGGAAAAATTTACTGAGCATCTGTGTATTCGCTGCTGGCCTCAGTGAATATTTTCGCAATACTGGCTTCAGATACTTTGTTTCTGAAGGAAAAACATCACAGTTACCCTTGAAGCTCCCTTATGCTGCTCGCTCTGGAAGCCCCTCCTCTCCCTCATCTGCAGGGGCATCTACTAACCCGAGCTTGGCAGGCATTACTTTTATTTTTTTACTATGTGTGTTTTCGTACACAGATTGTTTGCATCGTCTGAATGCTTGAGATTGTTCGTATGCTTGAAATTCCACGTGGACGGATCTCCGTATTCTATAATTTTTTCACGATCTGCCCGGTAGCCTGTTGATTTTCGCCGCTCTGTGGCACTAAGAAGGTCCCTGCTCTGCTGGGCTTTGGGCTGTTGCAGCGCCGGCCTCCTCTCTGTGAATTTCCGGGCCGAGCGCAGTACCGGGAAGCATCTAGAAACGGACAGCTGCGTTGTAAGGTATATGCCCGTTTTCTGGACACTGGTCAGCGGTGGGCGCTCACGGGAACCAGGGCCCCTCACGCGGATTAGCCTGCGGCGCACAGGCTGTCTTAGCCCCGCGTTCCAGGTGGGGCATTGCGGCCCACAGAAGCCACGTGCCGCCCCTGAGGCCACACGGCCGAGAAGTGCCAGAGCCAAGATGCAAATCCTGGCGGTCCTGCTCGAGGGCCGGAGGGGTAAACCCCAGCGTCCAGCCACTCAGGAGCCATCCAAGGCCTCGGACCCGTCTTCGAGGGTGCCGCCGCCATGAACGCGAGGCCTGATCCCTCCACAGCAGGTGGGTGGTCAGGCTGGCCCTCTGCCGTGCTGACGGATGTCGTGCTGGGTGTGGCGTGCACTTCCATCCCCGAGAGCAGGCCGCTGGGGGCGTCTGACCAGTTTGAGGGCTGCGACGGTTAGTTTGCACATATCGACTTGGCTGGCTTCTGGTAACCAGTTACTGAATCAAACCCCAGCCCAGGTGTTGCTGTGATGGTGCTGTGTAGACGTGGTTAACACCTACAATCGGTGACTTTAAGCAAAGGCGATTACCTTCCATAGGGTGGGTGGGCCACACCCAATCAGCTGAAGGAATTATAAGCAAATGCTGAAGTTTCCCAGAAAAGAAGACTCTCCATCCTAAGATTGCAACATCAGCCCCTGCCTCAGTTTCCAGCCTGCTGGCGAGGCCCAGGGGACTTCAGACCTGCCAGCCCCCATACCTGTGTGAGCCAATTCCTTAAAACAAATGCTACGTATCTCCTAGGAGTTCCGTTTCCCTGGAGAAGTTGGATTCATGTTTTCCCTTCTGTGACGTGTCTGTGTGTATCTTTATAGACTCCAGGTACCGATGCCTGGCTAGTTATATCAGCCTCCCCGCCCCCCAGGCTGTGACTTACCTTTATGCTGTCTTTCTGATGAACAAAAGTCTTTTTCTTTACAGTTTGTGGGTTACTCTGTGTGTGTGTGTGTACATGTGTGCACATGTCTGTGGCTATTAAGAAATCTCATCTGCCCCCATATTTTCTTTTAAAGGTTCTGGAGTTTTCTTTTTACCCCATAGGTCTTTTATCCGATAGAAGTGGGTTTGTGTGTATTGGGTGAGGGAGGGGCTGGGCTGGGCGCAGCCCACCCTGGGTGTTATTGAACACTCACTGCACACATCAGGGCGTCACTGAGAGGACCCTGTGAGCCTTGGGTTTCTGGTTCGTATTGTACGATATTTGGAGAGCGCAGCCCAGGGCGGAGGGATTGGTGATACGGGAAAACACTGCCTAGAAGAGGATTTAGATTCTGGAATGTAGCTTCTTAAAGGAGATTTTCTTCCACCACATAAAGTATTTATGCTGGAGTCTCAGTGTGACATGATTGGAGATCTTAGGGGCCTTTACGGGGCCATTGACGCCATGGCGGCTCTTACCTGGGGACACAGCAATGCAGTCGGCCACCATCACAAGTCCCCAGTGCAGAAGCAGACGTCCCGAGAGTCATGCTCAGCATGCACTTCCAGCTGTGCTTGCCGGCAGATCCGCTGAGAATATGTAATTTGAACGTACAAAAACAGTCTATTACTCCTGTAAAATATTTTAGCCAAGGCTCCAGCCTCGTACTCTGCAGGACTGCATCAGGGCTCAAATCTTACTTTCTGTACATGAACACTCATTCCAGCGACATTTACAGAATAATTCACTTGCTCCCTACTGGTCTGTGCTTTGCCTTGCTGTGTGCTTGGCTAATATTGATTGGAATGATGTTGGGCATCGTATATGGAAAATAGTAGAAATAGTTTTAAGCCCAGGGTCTTGCTGTCTTCCTCTAGAAGAGGCTTCCAGAGCCTCTGGCTAGAAGCAGGGGTGCTCAGAAGCAGGGCACCTCACTCCCCACTCAGAGACTCATCCCTGGGAGGGCTCAGCTCCTTACCCACTCCCAGGTATGGGGATGAGAGAGGGGCCCCCGCCTACAGATTTTAAGGTCAGTCTGTTAACATCAGGTTTTCACAGGTGCCTGGGTCTGTTTACGTGGGTCCCGTTTATTTCACTGACTCATTTTTCTGTCCCTGTGCTAATATCTGCCGCCTTTATTTTTTTTAAATATTTTTTATTTATTTCTAGGAGAGAGAGAGACAGTGTGAGCAGGGGAGGGTCAGAGAGAGAGGGAGACACAGACTCTGAAACAGCCTCCAGGCTCTGAGCTGGCAGTCAGCACCGAGCCCGACGCGGGGCTCGAACCCACGGACCATGAGATCATGACCTGAGCCGAAGTCGGACGCTTAACCGACTAAGGCCACCTAGGCTCCCCTATATCTGCCGCCTTTAATGGCTCTGCTCTTTGACAGGACAAATCCTGTTCCCCTGGTTTGTACTTCCGTGTTTTCTTAGCCAGTTCTGAGATTTTGCTCTTGTGGAGGAATTGTAAGGTCAGCTTCCCAGGTCCCACAGCGCCTGCTGTGGAGGTCTGATTGGGGTCGTGATCAAAGTGTGCACTGACTGCAGAAACGACACCTTCCTCATGCCAACCCTTCCTTGGATGAGCAGAAAGCACTCTCCAACTTAATTGCATTGTCATGAATGTCCTGTGTATATTTTTGTTTTGTTTTTAAATTAATAGAATTTAGATTTTCGAACAGTTTTAGCCTCACAGAAAAGTTGAGCAGATAGTACAGAGTTGCGATATATCTCTCCTCCATTTTTTCTGTTTTTATTATCTTGCATTAGAGGATACATTTGTCACAACCAATGAACCATTATCAATGTAGTATTGCTAACTGAAGCTCATGGTTTACCCAGAGGTTCTCTCTATGCTGTACATGCCATGGGTTTTGGCGGGCGTATAACGTCATGTATCCACTGTGATAGACTCCTAGAGACTGGGTCCCCAGCCCTAAAATCCTCTGTGCTTCTCCAGTTCCTAACCCCAGGCAACAACTGATTTGTTTTTTGTTTTGTTTTGTTTTGTTTTTTGTTTAACTGTCTGTATAGTGTTGCCTTTTACAGAATGTCCCATTGGAATTATGCAATCTGTAGCCTTGTGAGATAGATTTCTTTCTTGTCTGATTGCATTAGCTAGTACCTCTGCTACAATGTTCATAGGGGTGTGGTGACAGGAACATTCCTGCCTAGCTACGAATCTTAGGGGTGAGCATCCAGTTTCTCAACATGAAGTATGAATCAGATGTAAGTTTTTCATAGATGTTCTTCATCAAGTTGAGAAAATACCCTTCTCCGCGGATTCTGTGGAGAGTTTTTTTTATCATCGATGATACTCTGAACTTTGTCAAAAGCTTTTTCTGTTATTGGTATGACCATGTGATCTTTCTTCTCTAGCCTGTTGATGTGATGGTGGACACCCACGGAATGTGCATCTGGGATATAAGTCCTACGTGATGGAGGCTGAGAACGCTTCTTACGCAGTGTTGGACTCAGTTTGCTTATATTTTGATGAGGATTTTTGCCTCTTTGTTCATGATGAATATTGGTCTGTGGTTTTCCTTTCTCGCAATGCCTTTATCTGGTTTTAGCATTAGTGCAAAGGTAGCCTCATAGAATGATTAAGGAAATTGTCTTTCTGCTCCTATTTTCTGGAAGAAGGTGGAGAGGAATGGTATTATTCCTTAGTAATATGTTTGGTAGAATCCACCAGTGAAATCATGTGAGTCTGGTGCTTTCATTTTGGAATGTTTTAAATTATTGATTCAACTAATTTAGTAGATTTAGATTCAGAGTGTATGTTTTCCTTTGTGTGGGTTTTGGTTGGTGTTTTCTTTCAAGGAATTGGTCCATTTCATCTGCGTTATTAAATTGGTGGGTATAGAGTTATTCGTAATATTACTTTACTATTCCTGTATGCCACGGATTGGTAGTCCTGACTCCTCTTTCGTTATTGGTGTTAGTAATTCGTATGTTCTCTTTTTCACTTTGTTAGTCTGGCTACAGGTTTGTCAATTTTAATCATCTTTTCAAAGAACCAGCTTTTGATTTCATTGACTTTTTCCATCGATTTCCTATTTCCAGTGCCATCAATATACCCTCTAAATTTTATTTTTTCTTTTCTTTTCCTTGTTTCAGGTTTCGTTTGCTCTTCGTTCTTTCGCAGCCGTAGGTGGAAGTGTAGATTATTGATTTTAGATTTCTCTACCTTTTTAATACATGCACTCAAAAATTCCCCCCAAAGTAAGCACTGGGTCATTGTATCCTACACATTTCGACATGTTGTATTGTTATTTTTATTTGGTTCAAAATATTTTTAAATTTCTCTTGAGACTTCTTCTATGAAGATAACCCAGGCATGTCATAAACATTATTTAGTCTCCAAATATTTAGAGATTTTTCAGCTGTCTTTCTGTTGTTGGCTTCTTATTTGACTCTATTACACCTGCAAGCCTAGTTTATATGATTTCCATTCTTTAAAATGTCTTAAGATATGTCTCATGGGCCAGCATGGGATCTATCTTGGTGAACGCTTCATGCGAGGTTGGACAGAATGTGCATTCTGCTGCTGTCAAATGCCCTATGCTATAAATGTCAATTAGATCCAGTTGATTGATGGAGCTGGTCAGTTCAACTATATCCTTACTGACTTTCTGCTTGCTGGATCTGTCCATTAATTGACAGAGGGATGTTGAAGTCGCCAACTATAACAATGGATCTGTCTGTTTCTTGTATCGGTTCTATCTGTTTTTGCTTCACCTGTTTTGAAGATCTGTTGTTAGATGCATACATGTTAATTGTTATATCTTTTGGGATAACGCTTTATCATTATGTAGTGCCCCTTTTTAATCCCTGGTATTTTCCTTATTCTGAAGTCTGCTTTGTCTGAAATTAATATAGTTTCTCCAGTTTTCTCTTGATTAGTGTGCATACTGGATCTCTTTCTTCCATCTCTTTAGTTCTAATTTACCTGTGTCTTTATAGTTAAAGTCAGTTCTTAGGGACAGCATATAGTTAGTGGGTCTTTTTAAATATATACTCTGAAAATCTCTCTCTTTTTTAAAATGCTTATTTATTTATTTTGAGAGAGAGAGACAGAAAGAGGGAGAGAGAGAATCTCAAACAGGTTTCACACTGTCAATGCAGAGCCCAACGCAGGGCTCGAACCCCCGAACTGTGAGATCATGACCTGAGCTGAAACCATGAGTCAGACACTTAACCGACTGAGCCGCCCAGGCGCCCCTGAAAGTTTCTCTTTTAATTGGTGCATTTGGACCATTTACAGTTGAAGTGATTAGTGATACAGTGGCTTAATATCAACATGTTAGTAACTGATTTCAATTAGTCACGCTTGTATATTAACTGCTTCTTCCCTCTTTCACTGCTTTCTGTGGTTCTCACTGAGCATTTATATGATTCTGTTTTCACTCCTCTCTTGCTGTGGCAATTGTGCTTCTTTTTTAAACTTTGAGGTGGTTGCCCTAGAGTTTGCTGTATACATTTACCTCTCATCTCAGTCTATTTTTAATAACGCTAAACTACTTCATGGCCAATTCAGGTCACTTTGAACAGAATATTCCCAGTTGTTCCCTCCCATTTGATGAAGTCAAATCATTGTCATTATTTTATTCATCCTTGTGCAATAACCACTCAGTACATTGTTCTTTTTATTACTTTGAACAAATCATTATTTATTTGATCAGGAGAGATTAAGGAAATTTTTTAAATGTTGTCTTGCCTTCATTTATTCCTTCTCCAGAGTTTTTCTCATTATTTTGATCAATGGATACGGCCCGTATCAGTTTGTTTCTCTGCAAGGAACTTCTTTTCAGTATTTCATGCAAGGCAGGTCCACTTTCAGCGAGTTCTCTGTGTTTTCTGTTTGATCCCCCTCATGGTTGATAATCTCTCTGTACAGGAACCTAGGTTAATGCCTCTTCTTTCCAGAGTTTAAATATTTTACCCCACTCTCTTCTTGTTTGCACGGTTTTGTTTTCCCCAAAGAGGACATCCAGATGGCCAACGGGCACATGAAAAGATGCTCCACATCATTCATCATCAAGGGAAATGCAAATAAGTGGAATTCTATTTCTCAGTATTTATCTGAAGAAAATGAAAACACTAATTCAGAAAGACACACGCACCCTGATAGTCATGGCAGCATTGCAGATAATTGCCAAGACACGGAAGCCACTTGAACCTCCATCTCCACATGAATGGATAAGGAAGATGTGCTATGTATACCCGGTGGACTGTCACTCAGCCATAAACAAAGAATGAAATCCTGCCATTTGCAATGACATGGATGGATCTAGAGGGTATTATGCTAAGTGAATAAGTCATACAGAGAAAAGACAAATACGTATGACTTCACTTATATGTGGAATCTAAAACACAAGCCAAATGAACAAAGAAAACAGAAACATATACGGAGAAAAACTGATGGTTGCCAGACGGGGGGTGGGGAGATGGACAAAACAGGTGAAGGGGATTGAGAAGTACAATCTTCCAGTTATAAAACAGATAAGACATGGGATGTAACGAACAACATAGGGAATAAGTCAATAACCCTGTGACAACTCTCGCCGTGACAGATGGTGACTACACTTACTGGGATGCCTGGTTCACAGTGTGTATAAATGTTCACTCACCATGTTGTACACTTGCAATGAAGGTAATATTGTATGTCCATTATTCTTCAATTAAAAAAGAAAATTAAAAAGAAGGGAAGTACCAGCAAGTGTTCCATGGTGAGCCTTGAAAACATGATGAGATATGAAAGAAGCCAGGCACAAAAGACGACCTATTTTTGTGATTCTCTTGCAGCATTGTGTCTGCAATAGAAGGATCTATGGAGACAGCCAGTAGGTTGATGTGTTTGTCCAGGACAGGGGTGGGGCGGGGAGGGGTGGGGCTGACTGCCTGCGGGTACTGGGTTTCTTTTTGTCGTGATGGAAATGTCCTAAAAGTGACTGTGGCAGTGACTATCCAATTCCAAATATGCCCCCAATCATGGAACCGTTCACTTATCCAAGTGAATTATCTATCGACAAAGCTGTTCTGTGAACAAGAAATGAAGATTTTTGTCCCTTCCTTCTTAATCTAATGTTTGTATTTCATGAGTTTTCCTTGTCTTTCCTTCCTTCCTCCCTTCCTTCCTTCCTTCCTTCCCTCCCTCCCTCCCTCCCTCCCTCTTTCTTTCTTTCTTTCTTTCTTTCTTTCTTTCTTTCTTTCTTTCTTTCTTTCTTTCTTTCTTTCCTTTTCAAGACTTCTAGAACAAGATAAAGCAGAAGCAGTGGGCAGCAGTATCTGTTTCTGGTTGCTAACTATAACGAAATGGCTTTTCAAATTGGCTCTCAGTTCTGGAAAGTCTTGTTTCCCTTAAAGAAGTTACAACCTTCTAATCTTTGCTAAGCCCTTTCATCCTGCGTGGGTACTGAATTTTATCAAATGCTGTTTCTGTATTTATTTAGGTGATTGTATGTATTCTTTTTTATTCTGTTACCCTTGTGGATCATAATAATAGGTTTCCTTATATTGAGATGTTTTAGAATTCCGGTGAAAAACCCGACTCAGTAATGATGTATTACAGAGCGCTACGTATGAATTCTTGGTGCCCCACCCCCACCCCCTTTTTTTTGGTATTTCTGTCTCTATTTTTATGTAGGGATGCTTTATAATTTTCTCCCTTTATAGTATCTTGTCCAGCTTGGGTGTCTGAGTCGGATATATTTTTCCTCCCAGATAAAGAAGATTACCTATGCTAAAATGAACTTCGTATTGCACATAATGGTGAGTTTTGGCAAATACATCGTCAATTTAAACCTTTCAGTGAGGACAGAGAAAAGTTGCGACACCCCCAAGGTCCTTTGTGCGGCTCTGTTGCAATCAGCCCGTCCCCCTCCCCACACGCCCTGACCACAGCTGGCCTGTTTTCTACCCCTGGCCATTTGCTTTTTTAAGAATGTTGTAGAAATGGAATGATGAATACGGCCTCTTGAGTCGGGCATCAGTCACGTAGCAGAATGTACCAGAAGGCGGCCCATTTGTTGGTGCGAATCAAGAACTCATTATCTTTATTTCTGAGTAGGATTCCGCCATGCGGGTAGTCGCTGGCTTCGGGAAAGTGGCTTCTTGAGTTTGCTGCAGGTTTCGCAGAGTCCTGATCTGGTTGGAGGAGCCGCCTTGTCTGTTTCTTGATCTGCTCACCCCTGGAAGGACATCGGGTTGTGTCCATGTTGGGGCTGCTGTAAATACTTACATTCTTCTGTGTGACTGTATACTCTCATTTCTCGTTACACCAACAGATGAGATTGCGGGGTCGTTTGGTGACTGCTCATTGAACTTTGTAAGGAACTGCCTTTTTTATAAGAAGCCACCTCTTTTCCACAATGGTTGTACCACTTCGCATTCCCACCAGCAACGAAGGGGGAATCCAGTGGCTTGGTCTCCAGTCCTGGTCTGCCTGCCACTTGGTATTGTCATGCTGTTGTGTTTCAGCTTTAGTGACTCTGCTGGGTGTGACGTGGCATCTGTTGTGGCCCCCGTTCACATTTTCCTGACAACGATGATGCCGAGTGTTTCCCCTGTGCCCACGGCCATTGAGCTATCTTCTTTGGTGAAATGTCCTGTTTGATATTTTGGGTATTCTTATTTCTCAGTCTTCATGGCTCTAGCTGACATACGGCAGATACAAGTCTTCTGTGGGTCATGTGATTTGCAAAGATTGGTTCCACATCATTTTAAAAATGTTTTTAAAGTTTATTTATTTTGAGAGAGAGAGTGTGTATGATCAGGGGAGAAGCAGAGAGAATACCAAGCAGGTTTCAAACTCAGCACAGAGCCCGACATGGGGCTTGAACTCGCCAACGGTGAGATCATGACTTGAACTGAAACCAAGAGTCAGATGCTTAACTGACTGAGCCCCCCCGGGGCCCCTTGCCTTTTAATTCTAACCGTGTTTGGTCGAGAGCAAAAGTTTTTCATTTTTGCGAAGTCTGATTTACATATTTTTTTCTGTTATGGGTCAATCATGCACTTGGAATTGTATCTCAACATTCTTTGCCCAACCCAAGGTCACAAAGATGTCCTTCTTTAACTTTCCTCGGGAACTTTTATAGTTTACGTTTTACATTCAACTTGACCGTCCATCTTTAGTTCACTTTTGTAAAAGATGCAAAGTGAAATCCAGCGCCTCCCACCCCCATCGTCTGCCTGTCCCCCTCCTGGCCTGTCTGTCTGTCTCTCCTCTGGCGTCGGGGTGTGCAGGGTTGGAAAGCTTATCCTTCATCCACTGAGCCGCCATTGCCCACGTGCTGGACCCCGGCCCACCGTATTCCCGCGGGTCTGTTGCTGGGCGCCGTGCCCTCCCCGCGATCTGCCCACACCACGCTCCCCTCACTGCTGCGGTGATATCACAAGTCTTGAAATTTGTGAGAATCTCTCACCTTTCCCTTTCTGTCCTCGCACAACCATTTTGGTTATCTGGTTCTTCTGCTGTTTCAAATGAATTTCAAATTCTTCATAGCTTTTATTTGTTTGATACATTCATTTCTTAAGTAAAAAAACTCCTAAAAATTGTGGATTTGGAAAATTCTACAAGCTCTTGGTTTTTATTATTTTCTGTTTCTTCTTTTTTCCTACATGATATTCCTTTTTAGCCTCTATTAAAGCTTTAGCTGTAAATCATATTCCCTCTGTCCTGCTACCTCCCCTTCTTTTATTTAGTTAATTTTACTTGTTTTTTACTTAATTAATTTTACTTAATTTTAGTTTATTTTACTTGTTAATATTTTTCCATTCCTTTATTTTCCACTTTTCTATGTGATTTGCTTTAAGTACATTTCTTGAAATCAGGAATTAGCTGAATCTAAAAATCCAATGTAATATTTGGGGGCTTTTATTCCACGATTTTACTCCTTCTGCGTTTATTATGACCACTTACAGATTTAGGCTTGTGTCAGATTACTCCATGGTTTTCATCTTCATCATTTTCATTTCTTTCTCTTTCTTTCCTTCTTCCTTTCCTTTCCTTTCCTTTCCTTTCCTTTCCTTTCCTTTCCTTTCCTTTCCTTTCCTTTCCTTTCTTTTGCCTTCTATTGATTAATAGTAGCTCCTAATTTTCTTCCCTTTGTCGGTTTGGAGGTTGTATATTGCAATGATATGACTTTAGTGGTTTTTCTGTACATTTTTACATTTTAAACATTTTAAGTGTGCATTTTCCCGGTGAGATGCATGTCCTCGAGTCCAGGGTCTCTCTTTTGGCTGCTCATCCGTGAACTCCTGGAAACTGGTTCTATGCAAACGTGGTGACCAGGAGATTTGTTCCCATTATTCACTTGAAAGGGAAACATTTATTATGCATTGCATGCCAACCCCAGACTCACTGCCGATTTCCTACAGTGTGTCTAAAACACAGAAAAGGGCCTAAATAAAACAGAAAACCGTGCATATGGGGACACGAAGTGCTCAAGCATCACTTCCAGACCACCAACGCTCGTTATGGCTGCTGAGAAGCCGCGGCTCTGCAGGCAGTAATACGTCTATTTTATATGCCATTCTGCAAACATTATGTTTGCCACATAGCACAGCAAATAACATCCAGCAATAAATACACTTGTTAGAAAAATGCCGACTAAGTCAAGGCAAGTTGGCTGAAGCTCCAAGTCCAGCCGAGAGTAAGACGGGTGCGAGGCACCTACGGGCACAGGGACTGGATGAGGAGGCAGACTCGGGTCCCCGAGGTGGGGACTTGACACATCCTCGGGGGGCTGGCGAACACTTGTGCGTAAAACAGTTGCAAAATGCCATCTCGCTCTGAGCCGGGCTGTTGACTTTGGTGAATTTGTTGACACAGGGCTTTGGGAGACACAGGCAACTTTCCCCTCCCTTCATGTTGCCCTGAAACTCAAGGTTAGTGTTTAGCACCATCTCTGCACAGACTGCAGCAGCCCCGGCGTCTCTCCTTGACCTTGGCCCTTGGGGGGCCTTGAAAACCTTAAAGCGTGTGACTCCAACCTTCTGCCATTTGTGTCTGGATCATAAGCCTGGAGATTGTTTTGCTGGAAATGTTGAACTGAGCTTCAAGGGGATACATATAAAGTTTTCCATATAAATGATAGCTGAAAACATTGCCTTGAGAACTATTTCACTTCCATGACGTTGGCGTATTAAACCCAGGAGCGGTTTCCCGGGGAGGGGGGACGCCGGGGGATGGCTGAGTGTAGGGTGGGGACCAGGCGCTCCTCTTGTTACCTGCCCCCACCACGTGACGTGGACGCAGCACACGCTGCCTGCCCGTGGGCCGCTCCGCCATCACCCTTTCTGTTACTGTGACTCGTGATGTAATCTTGCCTTTAAAGCCCCCAAACCTGCTGCCGTTGTGTGACAAGTCGAAATTTAGGTCAAGTCATCAAAGTGTGTCTCATTAGTGTCAAAGCCTGCTTTTCGCCCCGCTGTGCTGTGAGCGCCCTCGGGGCCCTTCTCCCCTCGAAAGCGTTCTTCTCTCAAGGGTTTTGTCGAGAGAGGCTTTGGCGGTAAATCCGTGTAGTTCTTGTGGGTTTTCACTTTCTCTTTCTCCCGAATAATGGTTTTTCTCGGCACGAGATGTAGATCGGTGATTGTTTTCATCTTTTGGAGACACTGGTGGATTTTCTTCTGATCTCTGTTGTGGTCCATAAACCTACTGTCCGCGAGATTCTCTTTCTATCTCGCTGCTGTGTGGTTTCGCTGCCACGTGCCCACGTGTGGACGGCGCCCTGCTTACCCTGCTTCGTGCTTACACCGCAAGTTTGACCTGAGGACTCCTGTCTTTTCTCTAACCTGGAAAAAATTGAACTATTCATTTTCAGAGAGTGTATTTCTTCTCTCCTTCTGAAATGGTGAGCAGATAGCGATGAGATCCCGTTGACTGTGCGCGAGTGTGTGCAGGTGTCGTGTAAACACACCTCAGCCGACCTCGGACACCGCTGACGGAAGGAGGGGCCGCTCTTGCTCGTGTGCCTCTAAGACACACGCCACGGGTGAGGCGTCTGACCGGAGACCCCCATCTAAGGCTGGGACCCCAAAGGGTTGTGGGAGGAAGTGACAAGTGAACCCATGAGGTAGAAAACATGCCCCTGAGATTTGAAGGCCCACATGTCTACACACTCAGGTTTGTTTACAATTTGGATTGGAGTCTTGACCACAGATTTTAACTCTAAGTGGTGACCTAAGTAACAGGTCACTAAGTAACTTACTGACCTAAGTAGCAGTTTTAGGAGCCTGGTGGGGCCAACGCCAGTTCTCTCCAGGAGGCGTCTCCAATCTAGACTCAGCGTGGTTGTAGGTGACCTTAAGCTGTAACATGTATTCCTATTCAGATGTGTCGAGTGTGAAAAAGTGCATATGGAGCTGATGATGTGCAGTGTGTGTGTGTGTGCATGTGTGTTGTGCATGTGTGTGCATGTGCACGCACGTGTGTGCATCCACATCTGGGCACCTATGTAAATTGTTTGTCTGTCTGCGCTGTACTCCAGCTGAGTTCCTCAATATTCTCTCCAATTCACTAATTTTCCCTTTAACCCTGTTCTGCCTAAAATGTGTTCTTTTTATCACATATCTTATCTCAAGAACTTTAAAACTTTTTAAAATGTTTTATTCATTTCTGAGAGAGAGACAGAGAGAGACAGTGTGAGCAGGGGAGGGTCAGAGAGAGAGGGAGACACAGAATCGGAAGCAGGCTCCAGGCTCTGAGCTGCCAGCACAGAGCCCGATGCGGGGCTCAAACCCACAAACTGTGAGATCATGACCTGAGCTGAAGTCAGATGCTTAACTGACTGAGCCACCCAGGCGCCCTTTACTTTTCTAATTTTTAAAAAAATAAGCATTTATTATTATTGTCTATTTTGTTTTTCTGTAGTTTCTTGTGCTTTTAACAGTGTATTCTCTTATTCACCTCTGTTACTTCTTTATGCACCGTGAGCATAATTATTTCAGTCTTAGACAAATTGTCCCTCACAGTGAGTTTCATCTGGAGAAAGTTCATCTTCTGGTTATCGATTTTGTTTGCCATCTTTCTGGGCATTAGAACATCCTGTGCTGTGGGTGGGGAATCTGGGCTTCTCTTCCCCACCCCGTTTTTCTTCTTTTTCTTTTCAGCTGCCCTCAGGGGTCCCCAGGGCTGCTCATCCCACGGCTGGTCCCGTGTGGCTCTGTCTGTGGCACAGCACACGGATTTCTCTGCTTCCTCTTGTTTCCCAGCCACGGCTCCTTGTTGGACCCACAGACCACCCCCACCCCGTGTCTCTTATTTACTCGTGAATTTTTGAGCACCTGCTATGTACCAAGCTCTGTCCTCTCTTCCTTCTTTCGTGAGATGGATCACATCTTGTTATTTATTTGACATTAAGTAGTTTTATGAGTTCTGTTTTCATTTACGAGAAAGAGGAGTAGCTTACATCCCTCTGAAGAGCCCTTCTCGCTAGTCCGGTCCCTGATGCAGCACTATTTTCTACAAGTCGCTGTCCTTCTATAATCATTCAGTGCCTTATTCTTGTACAGAACTTCACAACCAGAAAGTGCTTTCTTATTTATCGCGTCCATTATCACCTCAACCAGCCACAGCGCAGATATCGGTCCTGTTTTACGAAGCATGACCCAAGGCTCAGTGAGGTCAGCACGCTCCAGGGCCCCCCGCCAGCACGGTGCAGCGCAGAACCACCCCTCAGATCATCTCGTGCTTCAAACACCTGCATCAGGCTCTGCAGATGGGACTTGGGGCGTTGCCTGAGCAGGGGCTGCGTCTCCTCTCCTGGTGCCCCTGGTTGGACCTGGTACATGCCTGCATGTGACGTGCTTACCTAAGTGGGGCGTTTGATGAAGACGCCCGAGGGAGCACTGACTGTGGGCGTCTTGGGTACAGGCTGTGGCTGGACCCATCCTGCAGGCCACCCCCACCCTGACCCCAAGGGCCATCGGCCCTAAAGGAGGCCCATGGGATCTACTGGAGAACAGGTGCCTACAGAAGGGTGTGGGGAGGAATGGGTGCTGCCAGGCCCTCATCCTCCGGCGGTGGAGGATTTATGCCCCAGCCAGAGTAACGGGGCTTCAAGGACCTCTTACATGTTCACGTTTGAAAAATCAGTAGTCATCGATCCACATTACCGAGATGACTGAAGGCAGAGGTGGTATTTATTTGGAGTGTGCTCCTCGCGTAATAGCATTTAGATTACAATATTTTCTGTAATTACTTAAAAATGACAATGCATATTGAGTTAGTGATAAATCAGAGGCAATTTAAATAATGTCATCAAGGATCGACGAGCATAAATTCTTCCGGTTTCGCCCCAGCCAAGGAGCCATTGCTTCAAAGGGCACGTGGTGCCTCGGCATCCCGCACCCTCCACCCCGGGCTCTGACCGCAGCCTGCGGTGCCTGTCGTCTCGGCCTGGCTGTCTGGGCGCGGTGGACAAGCACCAGCCAGAGCCTGGAGCGTGGGGGGCAGGGGGCGCCAAGGGGCATCGCCACCCTAGGCGGCAACAGGTGAGGGAGGAGGAACCCCAGCAGGTGATCTGGCTCCTGAAGGCTCAGGCTGGGCTCCGGATGGGCCTCTTCGGGCTGCGGGCTCCTTGCTGAGTGGGTCTGATTTCAGGGGGTGGCGGGGAAGGAGGAGGGGTGCCCGTGGAGGCCCGCCGTGAGAGGAGAGCTCCGCAGGTGCTTCTTTAGCGGGGTGAATTAAAACGTTTGCCGTAGGGAACAGAAACGGAGTCAGGTCGGCGAAAACAGGAAGTAGGCACTGGTTATGGGGATTCTGAGCGTTTCCCGTGACCCGGGGCTGGGGTGTGGACAGGGCCTTGGGAATCGGCCCGGATCAGATCGGAAGAAATGTCTGGGGTCGCTCTGCACGTTCTTCCCGCTTCTCACGCGCCATCGCTGTCACCCTCCCGTCGGGGCTGTGCCCTGCCCCCTGTGGCCTCCCGTGGCCCCTCGCCCTGGTGGCACAAGTCGCCATGGAAGACATGAACTGCTCTTGGGCTCAGTCCCGTATTCCTGGGAATGAGTCAGGGACCCTGGGCCAGTCATCCGAGGGGTCCTGGGAGCTGGCACACATTTTCGAGGAGGCCACCTCGCTGCGTCACCCAGAGTCTGTAAGGTGGCCTTCGCACTGGTGTCACCAGAGAGCGCCAGAGAACCAGCTGCCATTCCCCGGGTGAGAAGGTAATGCCCCAGCAGGATGTGAACCCTCAGCTCCTGGATCCAAGGGGCGTGAACGGTCTGCCACGGCTCCACCTCCCACCATGCTGCTCTGTGTTCTAACTGGAGGACACGGCGTGTGCGAAGGGCCGGGGGCAGGCCGGCCGGCACAGCAGGCCAGCTTGGGCGCCTCCGGGGCGGCTCTGTGGAGCGCTCCCCCTGCAGGCTGGCTACGTAGGCGCGGCCCTCTGTGCTGCTGCTGGGGCCAGGAGAGCCCGTAAGACAGGGACCTGAGCAGAGACGCCCTGCACAGGGGCCGGGCCGGGACGGGGGAACGTGACTGCCCACCCAGCCCAGACAGGGCAATAAGGTGGAAAATGAAGACCGGCACCCAGAGACTTCAATAACAAACAAGATAGGAATTTATTTATTTGTTCAGTTTGTAACCAAACAGCCCAGCTTGGCTCCCTCTGTCCCCCCGGCTGATGAAGCTGCTGGGCCCTTGCCGCACAGTCACTCCCGGGGCTCAGATTTCTCACCCCAAACAGTTCAAGGCCAAGTGTGCAAGAAGCCAAGTCAGAGCATTCACATCCCCTCAGTCAGCCCCATGCGTGTTTTCCTGTCCCCGCCGTGATGCCGGGTGTCCGGGAGACGCCTCCACGCAGCCGGCCACTCCCTCATGGCACCTGGGCTCCCATCGGCGTGGCAAAGAGCGGTGGTAAAAGGAGCAAATAGCAGAAGGTTTCATGCCCTCAAAAATCAAGGTCAATAACCTGGTTATTTTTTTCCTCCAGTGTTCAAATTTTCTGAGCTCTTTAAGACTTTTTTTTTTAAGACAGAGAGAACAAGTGAGCAGAGAAGAGGGATGGAGGGAAGACACACACACACACACACACACACACACACACACACACACACATACAGAGGGAGAGAGAGAGAGAGAGAGAGAGAGAGAATCTTAAGCACGGAGCCTGACGCAGGGCTCATGCACAGAGCCGTGACCCTGGGATCACGACCTGAGCTGAAATCAAGAGTCGGACGCTCAACCGACTGAGCCCCCCGGGTGCCCTTCCTGTATAGTCTTAAAATATTAAAACAACTCTGGTTTTGAAACAAGCTTGTTGTTCTTGAAGATAACCGTGCGCCACACTGAGAACTAACCTGGTCTGGGACTAAGTGTGAGGACGTCTCACTCAAGGCGGTCCCTTCATTTCCCCTGGGATCGGGACCCCGTCTCCCTCTCACGGCTCACTCTCCAGTGCACTTGGAGTCGGAAAGACCAGGTTCAAGGAGGAGTGGAGGCCTGCCTCACACTGTGCGTTCTTGGGTGAATGACTTCGCGTCTGGGTCTTGGTTTTCTCAGAGGTGGTTGCGATGAAATGAAACAGCATCCAGGGGAGTGGTGCGTTTTGGGGAATCCTCTATAAATGTCCTCTCTTTATTAAAGATGCTAATAATTACTGTTGCTGTTCAGTGCTCTCTCCACCGTTGATTGGGAACCTACTGCGTGCAGACTCCCCGCTCCAAAAGATGGAGGAAGGAATGGGATTGAAATTGTCTACTTGCAAAATTTATGGTGTTTTTCGTGCAGGCTTGTGTTCCCGGAAACAAAATCAGTCTTCAGTACCTGGGACATTGCAATAATACATTTTAATGAAAACTTGATTAATTTGAAATGATTGCTTTGTTGTAAGTAGAAGGAGAGAAAAATCATTAAAAATTGGCAAATGGGAGAAAAAAATGCTTTTATATAAGCACGTAGGAGAGACATATAGAGGTAATGAATATTTCTAAAATAAGAAAACATAAAACTTAGTAAAGTTATTTCCTTAATTTGGAGGGCTGTTTCAGCTTGTTCCCCCAATAAAAAGAAAAGAATTGAGTTCTGCCATTTGTGCAGATGAACAGGGAAGTCAACGTAGGCTTCCCCCACTTTAATTAAAAAAAATTTTTTAGGGGTGCCTGGGTGGCTCAGTTGGTTAAGCGTCCAATTTCAGTTCAGGTCATGATCTCATGGTTCATGGGTTTGAGGCCTGCATCAGGCTCTGTGCTGACAGTTCAGAGCCTGGAGCCTGTTTCAGATTCTGTGTCTCCCTCTCTCTCTGACCCTCCCCTGCTCATGCTGTCTCTCTCTCACACAGAAATAAATAAATAAATAAAACATTTAAAAATTTTTAAATGTTTATTCATTTTTGAGAGACAGAGAGAGACAGAGCACAAGTAGGGGAGGGTCAGAGAGAGAGGGAGAGAGACAGGGCATCTGAACCAGGCTCCAGGCTCTGAGCTGTCAGCACAGAGCCCGACGCGGGGCTCGAAATCACGAACGTGTGAGATCATGACCTGAGCTGTAAGTCAGACGCTCAACCAGCTGAGCCACCCAGGCGCCCCTTTCCCCTTTAAAACTGTTTTCCAGTGGGGGGTAGCGATATGGGCTTTTGTGGGGCTCCAAGCGTTTATTTACTTGGTTTGTTCTCGTGGGAAAACACAGATCTCAGGGCCACAAGATCAGGGAGGCCACTTCAGGGTCCCGCGCACACCGCTAACCGGGTCATTACTCAGACATCATAAGGGCCTCTTGGCTGACGTCTGGGTCCAGCGCGAGCCGGCCAGAGGGGCCCCACTGATGAGCGAAAGAGGCAGAGGCCATGGAGTAGGGGGCTTAGCTCTAGGCCCGCTTCCACCGCTGTAATTCTCTCATCCCCAGCGGGTCCCGGGCCCGATGGGAGCCGTGGCTCTCCGGTCTCTAAAACAGGATGGGCCAAACCCAGCAGCTCAGCCTCCAGAGCCCACGCCGGCCCCTCCGCTGTGCCGTCTCTGCCACGTTTGAAGGGGGAGTGAGTGACTGTTGAAGGTCACGTGGTCTGACCCACAAGACTCCCACCTGCCGGTTCTTCCTGTGAATGATTCTAAATCACGGATCGTGAATAATGATTCTAAACCATTCCCATGCCTCTGGCTTCTGTTGGGTCCACAGATGCTCTGGTCCATGTTTTACAAGCCACTCTACTGAGAGAGAGAATAAAAAGGAAAGACTTGATGTATGACGTCCTTCTGTTTCTGTGGTCTAAATGCCCCCACCCTGGCCAACTCCCAGCCGCCCCCACGATGTCACTGATGGCTAAGAACGGAGGGGATGTCCCAGCCCACCCCTGGCTGGGTGTCTCGGGTGAAGGGAGCCCGCTCACAGCTGGCTGAGCGTGTAACTGGGCCGGAGACTATCAGCCAGTAGTCATCGCCTGCCTATTGTGAGCCAGGCTCTGTGCTCGCTGCTTTACCTGCACGGTCTCATGCCAACATCAGACAGTCAGGCCAAGGACGCGGTTCCTCCAGGCTGTGTGGTGGGAAGGAGGCGGGGTTGTAACGAGCACAGGGTGGCTGGCTTCACGGTCCTGGCTTTCCGGAAACATGCCACCCCAGATTTCAGCCTCGGTGCTTTCTATTCCCGGTAATTTTTCCAGCCTGCAGAAAAGTGCCTTGAACCACTAAGCAAATCCTTTTACATTTGGTTGTTTATTTTGAAGTCATTTATCAAATTTCCTGATGGTTATTGTGCAGCTCACCCATTAGTAAACATATTTGTAAACACTCTTTGATGGTGTTTCTCTTCACTCTGAGAACTGCACATACGTGCTATTTACGTTTTCTTTCTGCTTTGTTTTCGGGTTGGTCCCATTAATGGGCAGGAGTGCAGACATATGGGTCTTATATAAAAAAAAAAGCGAGTTTCTAACAGCTTTTCTGTGATTAGGGAAAGAAACAGCCCTAAGTAAAGGGAGCTATTTGGAGCAGAGAGGTTTTTAATTAGGGCGATATTCCAGCGCTGAGTGACAGAGCGGTTCTTGAATAACAGAAGCGAGGATGGCTTTCCCTTGGAAGGGCATTGACACACCGGCATGCCAAGCTGATTTTTCAGGGAATTAAGCCCTTCGCCCAAACTGGCAGAGGCATGAAGCATTTGTCCAACTGAGCCCCGTACAAAGTGCTTTGGAACACGAACAATTATCTGGAGAATCAGGTCACACGCATTGCCAAACGGGATAATCTGTCCTCACCAGTGGCAGCCGTATCTACGAGGGGTCTGAGTCTGACGATTACTCCCCTCAGCCCCGCCCACACTGCCCCCAAGAGGTGGCAATCTCATGCCGCCGAGCCAGGTTTTAAATAAGCTCAGACTCTGGAAACATGGATTCGCAGAGACATCGCTTCAGGTGGAATCCGCTGTCTCACGGACCGCAAAATGTCGCAGAAAGGGCATTTGCAATAAGCAATGACATTGTTGTTTTCATAAAAGCTGTACCTATTCATTAAAAAAAATTCAAGCGATGTAGAAAGAAGCAAGCAACAAATGACCTAAAATCCTACTGCTCATAAATAATCACACAGCTGGCGACGTCTCCGGCTACAGACAGCCCCACGCACAGTGGCACAAACCAACAACCATCTGGTCGTGCTCACAGTCTCAGTGGGTCAGGAGTTTGGACTCAGGGTGCGTGTCTCTTCTCCGTGGTGTCTGGGGCCTCGGTTGGGAAGACCCCGTTGCCTGGCGGTATATGCACTGGAATCTTCTGGAGATGATGTCACTGGGCTGCGTGGTGCCCGGGGGGTGAGGACTCAGTGAAGACCACCTCTGGGGGCATGGAGGCTGGGCTCCGGGAGGGAGCACCCCACAGGGACGGTCCACAGGGAGGGTCCACGGATGGTACCAGAGAGACAGCAAGCCCTCCTCTGACCCCCCACCCTCAGTCACACTGCATTCTAGCCCCTACAAGTGAGTCACCGACACCAGCCCAAAGTCAAGAGGAAGGGAATCAGATCCCGCCTTTTGCTGGGAAGAACAGGTCATGGTGTGAAGGGCATTTGGAGGAGGACATTACTGTGGCCATCTTTCAGAATACACTCTGCCCCGGGTGACCATCTTTCCAGAAAGCTCTTCAGGCATGTATACAAGTGTCAGATGGATAGGTAATAGCATCTACAATAGATGGGGAATCTACAGATTTATAGATAAAAACACTTTTGTAAGAATGGAAGTATCTCATCATGCTTTTAAAGGTACAAATTAATAAATTTAACTGTACTTGAATTTAACAGAAGAAAAAGAAACTGATGTAAAATGCAAAGACCTTTAACTCCAGTTTTTGAAGTGCCAGACATATTAACTCCTAAATGATCTCTCTAAGAAGAAGGAAATAAATTACAAAACCACTGAAACCATGAAGTCATTATGTTTTTTCATACACTCATCTCCCGGTTTCAGACGGTGAGGCCTGACTCCCTGTGAGGAGACGAGGCCACTCTGGCTTCCGACCACTCTTCCTGCCCCGCCCCTGCCATGCTCTGCGGCTTACAGGCTTTTCCCGCCGTGGTTGTGAGGCGGACATTCTAGGGCAACTGGTGCCTCAAATACTTTAAAAGTCTCAGTTCTGTGTTAATATGGATTCAAAGCCTGGTTGTTTCATGGATGCATGCATGTACATGTACGTGTGCACGTATATAGGTATGTATGTATGTGTGTGCACATATATGCAGGCGTGTATATGTATGCATGTACACATGTGTGCACGTATATATGTATGCATGTGTGCATTTATATATGTATGTGTGTATATACACAGGTGCGCATATGTATGCATGTACATATATGTATGCACGTGTGAACATCTATGCGTGTAAATATATGTATGCGTGTGCACATATGTGTGTGTACGCACACGTGTGTGCATGTGTAGCATACATGTGTGCATGTGTACATATATACACATGAGTGTACATATATATGCATGGGTATATGTATACATGTATGCATGCATGCATATGCTTGTATCTGTGTATACATGCATGCATCTGTGCACATATATGTATGTGCGCATGTGTATATGTATGTGTACATATATGTAGCATAGCATGCATGCATGCAGCGCACACATGTATGCATGCTTGCATGTGTCTATGCATGCATACATGTATGCATGCATGTATATATGTTTGTGTGTGTGTGTATATGTATGTATGTATACGTGCACCCATTGTGGTTTCTTTGTACCTAGTGTTTTTCTTTTTTATCTCTTGGTAGGATGCATTTTTCTGCAGGATTTTTATCAAGAAGGGCTCCTAAGAGTTTTAGTTCTTAAATTCCTTCTTTTTAATGTTTACTTATTTTTAGAGAGAGAGAGCACACTCGTATGAGTGTGGGAGGGACAGAGAGAGTGGGAGAATCCTAAGCAGACTCCACGCTATCAGCACAGAGCCTGATGCAGGGCTCAAACTCACAATTGTGAGATCATGACTTGAGCCAAAATCAAGAGTCGGATGCTTAACCCACTGAGCCACCCAGACACCCCGTTAGTTCTCAAATTCTTTAATGTTGGAATATTTGCGCATTGCTGGAGCCTGCAGTCCCCCTCTGTCGGAAGGGCCGCCTGGGCACACAGCAAAGCCCGCAGGCACGGGGAGTCGTGGTGAAGCACTCTGGGGCTGGCCCGCTTCGTGAGGCCCATTTGCCTGCCTTCTCTTGTGGCTACACTGTGAGGATGGCGGTGCTTTCAAACGGGGTCCTGTGGCCTGAGGACATGGGGCGGTGAAGGAGCGGTTGCTGGCTGGAGGGCTGGCCTCGGGCTCCTCTTCCACTGCCCTGAGGGTCCTCAGGGTGGTGTAGACACCGAGGCAGGGCAGGATTTAGAGGCTCAAGATCCTCTTTAACATGGCTTCGGGGTGGATTAAAACCTCACCTTCCTGCACTGTGTGCCTCGGTTTCCTCCTCTGTGTGACGGAGATCTGTGCAATCCCCACCACAAAGGGCGGCTGTGGGCCATGAGCGGGCACTCACAGGCGGGGTGCTCCCTGCACAGCCCGCGGCAGAGGAGCGCCTCGGACCCCACCCCCGGCGCGCTGCTGTGCGTCACTTGAAGGCTGCCCATCGGGGGCCCTGGCTTTTCCACAGGAGATAATGGCTGCTGAGGACGTGTGGCTCCGCCGGCCCCTGATCGGCTACTGTGGCCTTATTGCTATTTTAAATGATTTTTACTAAGTGTCTCTAACCAGTTACCCGTAAAATAATGGAAGGAAAAGTATTCCCATTAAAGAGGAGTTTATTTGGGTTGTCAATGCAGGGCTGCTAATTGTGCCCCGGATGACACAGGAAGANAACGCCAGGGGCCCTGTCTGCTTGCTCCGGAAGCAGCCCCGGCGTGGCTGAGGCCAGGGAAAGCCCAGACCTGGGATGGGGAGCCTGGGGCCTGGGGGTGGCGCAGGGCTGCCGAGCCACCTCCCATGTCCAGGGCGTGGGGCACAGGGAGCATCCTGGCCAAAATCTGAGCAGCCCCGTGGGAGGGTCATGACCCCGGTTTCTCTCTGGAGGCAGTGAAGCTGGGGTCTCTGGAAGGGCTCCCGAGCGAGGGGGTCTGGGGGCCGGGCTCAGTTCTGCACTCGGAGCCTCACTCTTCATCTGTGAAGTCAGGGAAGAATCTCTCTCTCAGGGAGACAAACCTAGAGCTTGCATGCAGTAGGCACTTAATAAAATGGCCCTTCTGTTATCAGTAGTAGCACATCCCTGTCCTTCATCCAACAGGTGAGTTCCCAGCTCACCCTGGGTGCCGGCTGTTGCCCTGTGTCCTCAGAGGCCATGTCAGCCAGGGGGTGACAGGTAAATGGTCATGTCATTGTAAGGACGCTCGTGATTTGGCTGAGGGGACAGACAGCTGTTTCAAGGGGACCTCCAAGGAGAGGCGCTTAAACCGAGACCCAGGGAGTCTGAGTGGGCACCTCTCCCCCTTGGCCCTCTGCCTGGGTCACCTGGCTGGCTGGCCGGCCACCAGCGAGGGCCTCCTGAGCCCCCTGGCCCGGGAGCCTCCCCTCCCCCCACCCGGCAGCCAGGCTCAGCCAAGGCTCTGCGACTCACCTTAGGATGTATTCAAGAATCTCTCATGGTTTGCCTCTCTCTATGTTTGAAACCGTTTTCCCCTTCCCTTCCCCCATAGACTTCTGTTAAGTTTCTCAAATTTCACAAATGATACGTGTCTTTCTCTGACTGACTTATTTTACTCAGCATAAGACCCTCGGGTTCCATCTATGTCATTGCAAACGGCAAGATTTCAGTTTTTCCTCATTACCGAGTAGTATTCCGCTGTATACATAAACCACATCTTCCTTATCCATTCATCTCCTTCCATAACTTGGCTGTTTTTGACAGCGCTGCTAGAATTACCCTGTGATCCAGTAATTATTGTTTCATATTGTTCATTGTTAGTGTATAGAAATGGCAACTAATTTCCGTGGGTTGACGTTCTATCCTGCTACTTTGGTGAATTCATTTATTTGTTCCAAGAGGTTTTGTGTGTGTGTGTGTGTGTGTGTGTGTGCGCGCGCGCACGCTTTAGGGTTTTCTACGTGTGAGATTGCATCATCTGCAGACAGAGATAATTTTACTTCTTCCTTTCCAATTTGAATATCTTTTATTTATGTTTTCGTGCCTCATTGCTCTGGCTAGAACCTCCAGTACTTTGCGAAATGTACTCTGATGAGCGTGAACGCTCTTACCTTGTCCCTCATCTTAGTCTTTCACCACTGAGTATAAAATTGGCTGTGGGTTTTTCACATATAGCTTTTATTATGTTGAGTGGAGGCGATTTCCCTCTATTTCTAATTTTGGAATCTTTTTCTTTATCATAAAACAGTGTTGAATTTTGTCAAAAGATTTTTCTGTATCGTATTAGATGAGATGATCATGTGGTTTTCCTTTATTTGGTTAAAGTTGTGTATTACACGGACTGATTTTCCAACGTTGAACCATCTTCGGATTCTGGCCGCGAGCCTCCAAGTCTGGATGGTGGACCCCGGGCGTCCCCAAAACATGTCTATAAGGGTCCACCTGATGAGGTGCTACTTGTGTTCTTCATGGTCCTGCATTTCAGTTGAAGTACAAAAATAATCATGGATAAAACTGCTAAAGCCCTTGAATGAATCCTGGTAGTAACTAAATTCCAACTAGTGGTGCTTGTTTTCTGTGCAGTAAAATGAAGCTGTCCGTTTCACTCAAGAAAGCACTTGATGAAGCAGGAGAAACTGCTAGTTTCGTTTGGTCTCCATCCTTGCATGCACATCGCATGACTCCTCCATGGGACCGATCGGGGAGAGCCCACCGGCCACTCTTGCTGCACACCGAGTACAACGGTGCTCGAATTGTGAGCTAAACTGGCTCCCGTTTTCACAGAGCACCATCTTTCCTTGAAAGAACCGCTGACAGACAAATGATGATCATTTAACCTTGGTTTCTTGGCACACATTTTCTCAAAAATGAAAGCAGCGAGACTGTCACTTCAAGGAAAACAACTGACAATATTAATTATCATAATATTGAGAAACTTGGAATTTTCAAATGAAAATTAGAATCTTGTAGCACTTGCGTCTGCGTCCAGGGGCTTGCCAGTGTCCGGGCGCTGGAAGCCGTGCCTGGTGACACCATGGCGACAGTAACTACTTCGTGAAATCTACTGACGTGCGGAAGATCTGTGTGGCTCAGTGAAGTGGCCGTTTCCAAACGGTGGGTGTGTCACGTTGTAAAACCACGTGTGGCCAGAGGACCTGTTCAGAGTGCAAGGTTCAAGAGACTTCGATCTGGTTCTGGTCAGGACGAGGTAGCCTTGCTTGACTTCCGGCTTCTTGAAGCTTCTCAGTTGATGTGAATGTGCAGCCAGGGCGAGAGCCACTGCCTTAGGCAAACTTTCGGTTTTAGAAACGAAGCCCCGCGGGGGGGAAAAGGGTTCCCCTGACCACATGCGCTGAGCAAGGGCAGGGCTGGGAAGATGGGTTCCCGGGCTCGTCGTCAGTAATTCTGGGAAATAAAGAGAAGGGCGGACACTGGTTCTTGCTGAGCCTCATGGGAGGCGCTGATGGACCTCAGAGCTGCAGCAGGTGGGGCCGAACTGGGCAGCGACGGTGGCAGACAGGCAGGGCTGGGGGCCCAGCTGGGGGACAGACCCCCGTCTCCCTCGGCAGGAGCGGATTCTCTGGCTGGCCTTACGGGGTGGGTGGGACATGGTACCCATGTGACGGCGGCATTCAGGGAAGACTGACCACAGAGCCGAGCCCGGAGCGGAAGCCTGAAGCTGGTCTTGGGGTCGGTGCAGTGGGCGGGATGGAGCATGTGGGAGAAGAGGGGCATCCGTACCCGGGGCTGGAAGGTCCTTCCTGAAGCCAGCAGTGCTGGTCCTCAAAGACCAAGTGATGTTCTAGGGACCTCAGTCTCTCTCCCCGGCACAGAACAGCTCTCATCGGAAGCTTTAACGGGCCAGGCCTTGAATATTTTATTGGATCATCTCTTTACAAACCCCGTGAAGTAGTGCTGGGCCCTTACATGGCTGATGAAGAAAATGGGGCTCAAAGGCATCCAAAGATTTTTTGTCAAGTGCCTGAACCTGGACGTGAACCCAGGTGCACCTGGGCCCCCAAACTGTCCCACAGCCTCCACCCTTTAGGCCAGCTGTCAGATGGTGGCGGCTTGGTTGGAAACAGCACTGAGTGCTTTCCAAAGTGGCTGCCGGTGGTTATTTTGGGGACACGGGGATGTGGCTGGGATTTAGGTGTCCAAAATATCTCCCATGAGGCCAAGTCGGGGCCTGAAGCTCTGAGCCCTGGATCTCCTCTGAGCCCAGCCTGGATGAGGGCTCCAGGCGGCCCCAGGCAAAGCGACACCCACCCCTCAGAGCCCAGCTGGGCAAAGGCTCTCATCCCCTGGCTGGCAGTCTGCGGCTTAACTGCCTCTTGTGGGCGCATTAAGGTATTAATCGCATCACGGTCTGGCTGTACCTTTCATCTCCTGCAAATAAGTGCAGTGTGATTCTATTTCACGGACAAAGGCCTTAGCAAGGCAGCTGACGGGGACGAGGGGATGCAGGGACCGCCAAGAACATCGATTGTGTCTGTGGCGCGCACGCATCCCGATGAAACATGCATGTGAAAGACCTTCCGGGTCCTGGGACCCAGCACCTCCATGCCGGGCCACCTCCTCACCCAGGAAGGGCTCCTGCTGGCTCAGGGAAAGCCTCCTTTTGAATCCGAGGGGCTGTGTGACCTTGGGCAATGACTTAACCTCTCTGAGCCTCCTCAGGGCCTGGGAGGGTGAACCGTGTACACGGCTTCTGCCTGGCGGCTGGGGTGCCACGGCGGGGGTCCTTCTTTCCTCATCCTGCTCAGTCCGTGGAGCCCTGCTCAGGTCTGTCCTATGGACTGAAGTGTGGAGGCGACCCCCGTTGGAGGGCACGTGGCAGGTGCCAAGGAGCCTAAAAAACCATTGGCAACGCAAGGGTCTGCTCCCCCTCTGGTGTTACTGGACACAGAGGAAAACGTCCTGCTCGGAAAGTGCTTGAGTGTTGTGAGGTCACCCCCAAGGGCGTCCGTGTCCTGGAGCCTGGACCCCGAGAACCCGTGTCACGGGACAATGGGGAGCTGTGCTCACAGATGTAATCGGGCTTGTCCGTCAGCTGCCCTGTGACGCGACCCGGTGGGGCCAGTGCAGCCGCGTCCTCAGAAGGGGGAGGTGGGGGCCAGAGGGCCGCAGGGACCCCACCTGCTCTCGCTGGTTTGGAGGCTGGAAGGGCCAGGAGCCAGGGCTGCGGGAGCCCCGGGGCCTGGAAAAGGCAGACGGGGAGCCTCCCGGGAGCCTCAGCCGGACGGCGGTCCTGCCGGCACCTTGACGTCAGCCCCGCGACCTGTTTCTCGCTTTTGGCCGCCAGAACCGCCAGGAAACAAATGTGGGTGTCGCTGCGGCAACAGGAGCTGACCCGACCGCTGGCGGGGTCCTCCCGCGGCCCCGGGGGCCCCGGAGGGCGCTGGCGGGCGCCG
>NW_027529175.1:6697322-6710659 GCF_008692635.1 Crocuta crocuta
CCACAGGCTGCCGGCCACGCCTCCCACCCCGCAAAGCCGGCAGCGTCTTCGCCCACCCTGCGGGCTGGCCTGGCGGCCCACAGTCTGCAGGCAGCTGGAAGGGAGCTGGCCAGGTGCCTCCTGCGGCCCCAGCTCTGTCTTGGTGGCTCCATCCCACGGTGTCCCCTTTCTCCAGGGCTGAGCTGAGCACTGGTCAGAAAGCTCGGGGGAGGGGGGGTCCCAGGAGGACTGAGAACCTGAGATGCAGTATTAGGGTATGTCCCTGAGTGAGAGGCCCAGACCGTGGACCTCCCTGGCACTGAGATCTCATGGTCCTGAGATCCTGTGTCCCTGGGGTCCTGTGGCCCTGAGATCCTGTGGCCCTGGGGTCCCAGAAACCAGGAGAAACACAAATCAGAGACAATCCAAAAATCAAGGGCTTCTGTGCTTTCTTATTCAATAACATTAAACAACAATTATTCATGTGGAAGGAAAACTTTTCAAGGCCAGTGAACTTGACGGAGACCATAGCTATGGGGGCACCAGGTGCCATAAATGTTTGGAATCTTTTCTCAAAGGCTTTCCTTACATTGCCTTTCCAGTCCAAACCAAGCCCACGTGCACACTCACATATGCACACGTGTGCCAACACACAGGCACACACAGTCACACATACACAGGTGCTCGTGCACGAGGCACACGAGTCATGTACACATACTCACACAAGTGCACATACTCACGCCCTTGCTCACAAACATACACCAAGCACTCACACATACCTGTGCACATGTGTGCACACACGAACACACACACGAACACACAGGCATGCACACACACATGTGCACAGGCAGCCTGACTGTAGAGCCTGGTTGGGACCCAGCAGAGCCCTCTCGGCCCACACTGGGTCCCACTGGGGGTCCCACAATTGAGGAAGGGGGTCAGGGGTGGCCCGTGGACTGCCACCCTCAGAGTCTAGGACTCCCAGGCAAGCTCTGGCCAGGGCGGGGCCACGGCCATGCTTGTCTGCATTTTTGTGGTCAGATCCGTGAGCTGGCCCCCTTGCAGAAGCCACACCACTGCCCTGCGTGGCCTTGGTGGCCGTGGCTTTTGAAGCCAGGCTGTCGAACCACAGTCTTTGCTTCAGGAATCCCCGCCAGCAAGGACAGGGTGCTCCCTGAGGGTGGGGGCAGAGGGAGGGGGTGGGGAGGCGGCCAGGCTTCGTCCCGGTGAATGAGGAGGATGGGGGGACATACCTCCCGACAGGACTGTGGGCCCCTCCCCGTGACTACAGAAGGGGGTCCCCACACTCACGTGGTCCTGTGTCTCGTCCAGGCCACGCTCCTTCCATCCCAGCTCCGGATGCTGGGAAGGAGCAGTGATCGGCGATGCTGGGCCACAGGGCCTGAGGCTCGCAGTGAGGACACACGGGGACGCAGTCTGGTGGCTCCTGCCTGGGCCTGCCCTCCGTGCTCCCTGTGAGTTCTCAGCCTCAGGGCCGGGAGAAGAGGTGATGTTGGGGGAAGGAAGATGTACATTGGCGTCCTAAGGTCGTCCACCGGAGAAGGGGTTGCTGGCACATTCCTGGGACCTGGTACAAGGTTCTGGAGCCCTTGAGTGCCTCTTCATAGCCCTCAGCATGAACAAGAGCATCCCTGCATGACCTCAAGACTCTCCTGAGTGCAGCCCCCCCTCCACTTCCGGCCTCAGCCCTCACCTCACCCGCTGCTCTCTGCGTTCCAGCAGCAACGGCTTTCCCTGGTGGGTTGTGGTGCCTCCAACCCCAGGACGTTTGCACGTATTGTTTGCATTCCCTTTCCTCTTGGTCTCAGGACTCCTCTCCAGTCCTTGGGTCTCCACTCACACATTACTTCCTTAGGAACACTTGTGTACCTCCCTGACGTGGCCACCCCCTCGAACGTCCTTCCCAGAGCCCTGTCTCTGTTACAACTTGACATCTGTTTGCATGATGATCTGACTGGTGACTGGTTCCCTTACCAGCCTGTGAAGTTTCATGAGAAAGGGACCCGGCTTGCTGGGTTGTTTCCCGCTGTGTGTCTCGGGGAATGACAGCCATCACGAGTCTAGCGCCTGCATTATAGCACCCCAGGTGCCATGCCAGTTCCGAGCGCCTTCCATAAGTTTCCTCACCACCATTGCAAAGCAACCCCCTGGCAGGCGCCATTATTATCTCCATTCTGAGGAAGAGAAAGAGGGGGCCCATTTTGGTCAAACCCAGTAAACTGAGGCGCGGCGGGGCTAACCAGGACATCTGAGGATATCGACGTGGGGCTTAAACTCATGAAACCATGAGATCATGACCTGAGCCGAAACTGAAAGAAGAACACTCAACCGACTGGGCCACCCAGGCGCCCCTCAAATGTCATTTTTGTGGCTCCAGATGACACATCAGCCTGTTCAGTCTTTGCTGCAGCTCATCACCTGTGATTTTGGGTGAGAAGGTGAATGTTGCGTCCGGTGGGGCCACGGCAGTCCAGCCAGGGGTCAGGATCAACTTCAGCCGCGGAGCCCTTGAAGCTGGGAGGCTTCTCGGCGCCCACATCCCCCGTGACGACCGAGGAGCTCCGCGGGACCCTGCCTACCCCGCGGGGGACAGCCGCTCCCCTCCGGCCGTGACAGTGCCCTCACGGATAAAGCCCTGCTGGGTGCCGACTGGCACACTCTGCGTTCTCGGCCCTGTTTCTTCCCCAACAAAGGGACCGTGATACACAGCGCCTGCGGCCGTGCTGGGATTGCCGTGCTTTCCGCGATGCACCTGCAGCCCGTGTCCGGCGTTCCCCTCGCGTGTCTTCAGCCACCGTTTGCCGACGGGTCTCCACAATCCTCTGCCCCACAAGAGATGCCTGCCGCCCACCGGC
Organism: Crocuta crocuta; assembly: GCF_008692635.1. Classification (NCBI taxonomy): domain Eukaryota; kingdom Metazoa; phylum Chordata; class Mammalia; order Carnivora; family Hyaenidae; genus Crocuta; species Crocuta crocuta. The sequence goes on from NW_027529175.1 coordinate 6,700,178, forward strand.
CGCTCTGGCTCACCTCACTGCCGTCCCCTGGGGGAGCCGAGGGAAGGTGCCCAGAACCCGGAAAGGCTCAGACTTCCGGGACGGGAGCCTGGTGACGCGGATGACAGGCTCCATGGGCACCGGGCAGGCCACCTGCTATGACGTCACGGCCAAGGCCACAGGCTCGGCGGGCAGACAGAGGTGAAGTCGAAGCACCTGTGTCCCCTCCCTTGCCGTGGCCTTTGGGCGAGACGGTCAGTGCTCTAATTCTCCTCTGTGAGATGGAGATGATTACAGCATCCGTGTCAGGCGTATGCAGAGGAGCTCAATCAGTCCTCAAAACAGCGGGCGGCTTCCTGCCCTCGATTTTCCCACGTCCCGTCCTGCCCGCGACTGCCCCGCCTGGTGCATGGCAGCTGCGGACCATGCTCCAGGCCAGGCTGTGTCGTGGCCGCCCCCCGGGGTCAGCGTGTCCCTCTGCCTCTTCCCACCCGCGTGACCGCACAGGGTACTGAGCTCTTTGAGTTTGTTTCCTGACTAGTGGAATTTCGGATAACACTGTTCACTTAGCGGTAGCCTCACCAGCCTTTGTGAAATAGCACACGGAGGGCAAGGTCACAGAGTCTGGGGTTCGGAAGAGGCTGTCTTTCCCCCGCGGGGTCGCCCTCCCTCCCGGCCGCCTCCAGCCAGCTCCGCGAGCTCCATTAGCGGGTGATCTGAGGACACGGAGGAAGCACAGATGCTCCCCAGAGAGAAGAAAGTGTCAGGTGATAATGCACTTTTTCATTTTTGCTTTGAGTTCTTAAAAGACACATTTGTCTGCTTTGATCTCGAGTGTGAGGGAAGTGCGTGGAGGGAGCCCAGCTGGGAGGGCATCTTGGGGGTCTGGCGCACCGTTTCTAGGCCCGTCTGCTTCCGGAATGTTCTGGAGATGCGGAGGAAACAGCCTGTGGCACAAACTGACTGTGGCTCCCACTCAGCCCTCAGCGCGTGGGTGACCCAGAGGCACCGGGGACAGACATTTTCTGGTGACTCAGGCCTCTCTCCCACCCTGCCCTGCTCACGGGGCTCTTCATTTCCTAATATAACCTGAAAATGGCAGGTTTCAGCCCTGTTGTCACTGTAGGTGATGGCCTGGAGCCCGCCATTTCCCTCATCAGAGACCTTGCCCTCCTTGCTGGTGTCTGAGCTGGCTTCTAACTTTCTGCAGAGATGGGGCCTGCTGTGCCCACGGCTGGGGGCTTGGTGTGCCCGCCAGGGCCTTGACCACACTGTGTCTCTGCCCCCAGGCGACCTGGAGGCTCTCCCCAGCAGAGACACACCCCCGCTGGGGACACGGGCGCCGGCTGGGAGGTCCCCGGCGTCCCCTTGAGCCTCTCGTCCTGGATGGACATCTTCTTTCACAGAACTGCTCCNGGTCAGCTCTCCCTGGTGTGCAGACGCCCATCTTCCCCTGCGTCTTTACGCGGCCGAGAGCCTCTTCCCCTCCTTACGGGGCACTAGTCCCACGGTGGGGGCCCAGCTCGCCGTTCCCCCAGGGGCCCCCACATCCTATACCATCCCCCTGGGGGTTAGGATTTCAGCATATGAATGCGGGGGGCCCGAGACGCTCCCCATAACCCCCTCACTCCCCATCTCTTCACATGGGCGAGGACGAGCAGGTAACCTTCGCTGACCTTGGACTGCAGGGCCCAAGACGGTCCGTGCAGGACGCAACCGTCCGCCCTCGCNGCCCGCCCCCCCCTCCCGTCCCAACCCCCACCCTGCGCCTCGTGATTGGGCGTGAGGACTGCATCTCCCTTCCGTTGGCCATCCTGCAGGTGCTGGGTTCCAGAATCTTCTCCACTGTTCTCTACAGAACAGAGCAACTCCAGGTTTTCCTTTTTGAAAAGGCAGGGAGATGTGAATTTCGAGTTCTGATTTTACTCATCGAACCTCGATTTCTTATCTATAAAAGCAAGTAAGACCACATCCCTGGCAGGATGCTTGTGAGGACCACACTCCCCGACCTCCAGTGAAGGAGCGGCCGTGAGCACGGCGTGCGCACCGCCCCGGGCACCACAGCTTCTGTGACGCCCCCACCATGCCGCACACGCTGCCTAGATTCCTTATGACTTACAGTCAATAAGGCAAGATGGACTGACGTGGGATACCTCCCTTGGCCTCAGCCGTGCAGAAATGATGGATAAAATAGAACCAAAAATTGTAAATCTGTGCAGAACCAGAAAGCAGGGGAAATATCGACACCAGAAGTAGATGGGGCTCGAAACCACAGTGGGGAACGAGACCTCCATGCTGGCAGGAGGGGTGGGGGCAGCGGGCACAGAGCACCCACAGAGTCAGGCCCTGATGACGGCTGCCACTTCCGTGAAAGGAACGGCCAACTGGGTCCTTGCCCCCGGCTGTGGGTTCCTGATTTTGGAATGACGACCCTCTGATGCAGGGGGCCCATATTTCCACTGCAGAAGCCCTGGGGTGGGAAGTCTGGGCTGGGTCTGGGGACAATGCATCCAGAACCGGTGGAAGCTGCTTGTCTCCACCAGACACAAATGCCAAACCGCCGCGCAGGGGCACCCCCACTGCCTGGGATGCTCAGGGCGCCCCCGGAAAACAGGTCTCAGGGAAGAAGCACTTAGAATAAAAATACAGGGGGCACAGAGCACAGCAGCGAATTTGCACTCCAGAAACACCGCTGATGGAGCGATCTGAGGATTTAAAAATAAGCATGCTTGGGTTTTTCAGCAAGCTTCGCTTTTCGGGACCACGTTGGCAAAAATAGAGCATTGCAAAGAAATGGAACAGGTAGTTTTAGAAAAAGAAGCAGAGGGGAACTCTAAAATGTAAAATATAATCGTTGAAAGAAGAAAGAGGTTTTTATAGCCTCTGTTCCCATTCCTAAGGCAATTGTCTTAGGCATATACACGTTTTGCTGCTTCCAGACTTTGGAAATACGAGGAAGAAGAGCTAGGACAGAGCTCCCATCTGTTATCTCTGTTGTGAAACCGTAGTCTGTTTGAGGGAGGTGGGTCTTAGAAATAAAAACATTTTTGGAGCGTTTCTGCAGAGCTCAGTCCAGCCAGGCACGGGGCTAAGCCCTTCGCAAGCGTCCGTTCTCTTGCCTGGGCTGCGGGTGGGGAAACTGAGACTCGGGGAGGAGACTGGGCAGTTGGGATTGGCGGAGCCGGGCCGCGGCCTGGGTCCGTGGGGTGCGGCGTGGGTCGTGGGATCCCTGGACTGTCAGCTCTGCCGCGAGATCTCACGCCTGGGAGGCACAAAGGTGCTGGCCACACAGACGGCTCGCGCTGTGACCGTGACCGCGTCTCGCGTCCCCAGCAGGGTCAGCGTGCCAACGGTGAGATCCGTTCCCTCGGTGGCTGACTCGGCAACGGTAAACTGTTCTACACAGGTTTAGTTATTTATTTATTGGCGCACATTTCATTTCGCTAACTCTCTGGCCGTGTACCTGCCTCTGCCTGTGAGACCTTGCACTTGACGATGCCGATAATGGAATCCCAACAACCTCCACACATCCCTTTCGGGTGGTATGACTTACTTTCAGTGAAAAGCTTGTGTCCCTAAAGGCAGATCCTGGGACACAATTCATGCCTGGCAACAGCTGCTGGTGGCCACCTCATGTCCCAGGGACCCCTGACTTGTTTGCGGGAGGACCCAGAGAGATGCCTGGGAGGTGGCATCCATTATGCGGATTGATTACACTTCAGGGAGTGGATCAGGGATGCAGGAGGCATAGCAATTGATGGAGTTAATTGTAATTAATGACTAAGGAGCTCTTTAAGAATTCAAGATTAGTTTTAAAAGACACCTATAAAGATACAAAGCAGGTCCAACCATCTTTAAATGCTTCTCATTTAATACATATTTATCAGAAGTCATTTTTTTCTTTTCTTCCAGATGTGCTTTTGGAAAAATAAGTGAAAGAATGTTCTAAGTGCGCCTTCATCCCCACCAAAGGGAAAAGAAGGGGTATGACTTGTGGATCCACACGAAATGTTACGAAAGATGCTGGATGCTGTACCTTAAGTTAGCTGGGAATCGTGTGACTGGTCATCTGACAAACTGCTTGGAGTTTGGTGGTTTTAGGTAAAATGGTGGCTTCTCTCCCTGGACACGCTGGGCATCTTATTTCAAAAAGGAAAGAGGTTGGGGCGCCTGGGTGGCTTAGTCGGTTAAGTGTCTGACTTTCACTTAGGTCATGATCTCGCGGTTCGTGGGTTCGGGCCCCACGTCGGGCTCTATGCTGACAGCCAGCTCAGAGCCTGGAGCCTATTTCAGTCTGTGACTCCCTCTCTCTCTGACCCTCCCCTGCTCACGCTGTCTCTCTCTCTCTCTCTCCTAGAAATAAATAAAAATATAAAAAAAAAAAAGGAAAGAGGTCATTTAAGTCCAGAGGAAGGTGGAAGAAGTCTAGACATTTCTAGTGAGAAGCGTGCTGAAAAACTAAGGTGTGGGAGAAAAGATGAAACATCTCTACCACTGTGGCCACCACGGGGGTTCTGAGGCAGCTGAAAATCTTGGATGGGCTGGCCATCCGGGGATGCCCAGAACCGCCCTCGAGTCCTTGTGGGCTCTGTGACACTCGCTGGGAGAATAAAGCAGTCCTTGAAGCCTGCTAACTTCCATTCCTCTCTGCAAGTGCTGCCTTTGACATCAGGCACCATGTTGTGAGGGAGCCCCGCCAGCCCCATGGGGGGCCCTGATCCCCAGCCTCTCGCTGCACAGACTCGCCAGCGGGGCCACGGAGCCACATCAGAAGTGTGTCCTCCAGCTTCCCCCAAGCTGCCTTGCCCGAGCACATGAAACAGAGCGAGGGGCTCATCGCTGGTGGGCTCTGCCCAAATTACAGATTTGGTGTTTTTTATAATTTTTCTTAATGTTTATTTATTTTTGAGAGACAGAGACAGAGCACAAGTGGGGGAGGGGCGGAGAGAGAGGGAGACACAGAATCCGAAGCAGCTCCAGGCTCTGAGCTGTCGGCACAGAGCCTGACGTGTAGTTTGAACTCACTAGCTGGGAGATCATGATATGAGCTGAAGTCTGATGCTTCACCAACTGAGCCACCCACGTGCCCCCAAATTACAGATTTGTAAACAAGGAGAAAAGTGTGGTTTCAGTCACTGAATCTCACTGTTAAATAAATAGATAATGACACTAGATGGAAGTAAATCGGAAAAACAGTGAAATGAGGCATGCAGGGAACTCCTTTCTTGTCCAAACACAACAAACGTGTTAAAATATAAGCAAATAAATAGTTGCTGTTTATTTATTTAATAAATAAAACACTTATTCTTTTTAAAAAGTCTGAGGACGTAACAGCAGCAGGTGCCTGGGGTACTGGGGTTTTCACCCCTCTTTTTCGGTCTGGAATGAAGGCTTGAGGAGCTAGTATTTAAAAGGGATCCAGTCTGTGCTCCCTGCGAAAAGCTTAGGGCAGGGAAGGACCTCCTGGTTTAGGAGAGGAAATAGAACAGCCGCAGGTGGCCCAGAGAAAGACCAGGAACCAGCTGCCGTAGCTGGAAACTCGTGTCCCGGGAGTGACCGCCCCCGCCAGGCTCTGCTGGAGTCTGAATCCACACAGCAGCACCACGCAAAACCCTGGGATGGTAGCTTCAGGTCCAGGCTGAACAATCTGCAGCTGTGAACTCATGACGGGCTCCTAAATACTATCCAGCTTCCAGGACCCAGGAGAAGTTCCATGGGTGAGNGGAGAATTCATCCCTGAGGAAATGGAGATGACAGAACATCCTAACATGGCATTCGCATGAGCACGGTCAAAAAATGGTCAAAGAGATAAAAAGACAGAATTCGTAAAATGACAAGAGGGCATTAATAAAAATAAAAGGACATCACGAAAGATTTTTTTAAAAATGGTTGGAATTGTAACATTGGAAAATCTAGACAAATAATAATCTTTACAAAATCTCTTAACAGATATTTTATATGAAAGGTATGACACAGCTCCATAGAGAGCGTGTATGCCGGAAGGTTCCAGTGAGCACAGCAGACCCAGAACGCAGCTCAGAGGGGAGATGGGGGACATGAGCTCCGCCTCAGCAGCCACGCCTCACGTGTCCTTGAAATCCCAGCCCCACGTTTCCACACGGGCCCCTCTACCCTCAGCCACGTGCTAACGCTCTCGTGTTGCGTTTTCTTGTGCATCAGTTTTCTTTCTTGTCTTGAGTTTGTCTTGCAAAACATTTTTTCTTGTTGGGATTTGTTCTTTATTAGTTTTTGAAGTAGCGAGAGAGCCTTTAGCTCAATTTATCCCTTTTTGCCCCAGGTCCCAAGCAGAAACGCTCTGGGCTGTAACTGTCCAATACACAAGCCATGAGCCACGTGAGGCCACCCACATTCAAATTTAAACTCATCAGAAGGAAACGAAATACAAAAAAATTCCATTTTTCAGTTACTCGAGCCACACTGCAGGTGCTCAGTGGCCACACGTGGCATGTGTGTCCAGGACAGTGTGGGTGCAGGACAGCCCACCACACAGAAATTCTGCTGGGCCACTGAATGTCCAGGAAGACCCAAAAGGGAGATCACAAGTGGAATCGACTTCCCGTAAAGGAAGCTTCTGGAACAGGATGGCAGACTCCCTGCCACAGTGTGGGAGGCGTGCCCTGCGGGGGGCTGTGGGTAGACCCTTGCTTGGGTCGGAAACCCAGGACGAGTGGGTCACGTGCACTCTCGGTACCCCCAGTCCCCAGCAGCGGCAGAGGACAGAGCCAGGAGACGAGAGGGGACCGCCGGGCCCTCCTCTCCTCCTGGTGACGGGAAATTCTGCATCTGCAGGAACTGGGCCCTGGCAACTCAGGGAGCCATTTCCAGATGTTGTTAAATTACCCCACAGCCCACAGCACCAGATTGCAACAACACGGAGTCATTTATATGCACACAGATTTTGACATGAACTGCATTTCAAAATTAAGCAGAAACAGGGAGCTGCAACAGCTCCTGGGGTTGGCAGAAAGAAGGGGGGCGAGGGCTGAGCACACGCTGTCAGCCGGAGCGGCTGGGCCGTGACACCGCGGATGAGACGCAGTGTCTCGGGGAGCTGTCCCCCCTGAGACGGGCCGCTCCTGGAGGTGGCTGGGGAGCAGAGCAAGGCTGGGCGCAGTGCGTCCTTCATCAAGGAGGCTGGAAAGCGCAGTCCTCAATTTGTGGGAGAAGCATGGAGAATCAGTCAAGTGGCGAGCAAGCAGGGGAGCCCGGCGAATTCCTTTCTCATTTTGAATCACTCGAGTTCCTGGTAAATTGCAGAGCGAGGCCCGAGGGCCCTGTTCATCTAAGGCTGAGTGACAGAGCTCTGGGCAGGGACGGGGGCCTCTGAGACAGGCCTGGAGGAGCGGGGAGCACAGAGGTCCACGGTGGGGGGGGAGCTGAGGGGACGCTCTTGCTGGAATCCGCGTGGCTCATTCACTCCCTTCTGTCCGGTGCATGGCTGTGGGGTTTCTGAGGTGGCCGGGACCTCTCGCCTCTCCTCCTGGGGACTCCGTCCAGTGGGGTGTACAGGAAATAGAGGGTAGGCTGGGGCCCCATGCAGGGGTGCCTGCAGGCGGGGAGGACGTTCTCAGAAGGGGGTGTGAACCGGGGCAGCAGGTGGTTTAGTTTTCTGTGGCCGGAGTAACAAAGCAGCACAAACAGAGAGGCTGAGGCCCCTCTGGAAGTGGAGCTGAAGGACCCTCCCTGGCGGCTCCCTGCCTCCGGCGCTGGCCGCTCCTGGGCCCACAGGTCTCTGCCGCCACCTTCCCGAGGCCACCTCCCGCGCACCCCCCTCCTGCTCACCCCAGTATGGCCCCATCCCCGCTGGTTATGTTGTGCCTGATTCGCGAGTCCCCAGAGACCACCAAGGAGCCGACACCGATGCAAGTACATAAGGGTCTTTATTACAAGCTCGAGCCGGGGCTCACCCGCCTACCGGTGTCGTGGCAGCAAGGTGAAGCCCCGAATAATAGTGAGCAGGGTTTTTATGGGGTGAGGGACGGGGCTGTTACAGTGCACACGTTGTACATATGACATCATTACATAAGCTCCAATTACAACTGTACAGCACCCAAGGTAATAGTAAGGTAAGGTAATAGTTTTGACTATTCAGTATCTGTGAGGCGTCCGTTACTTTTGGTGGGGACCCAGTCATCACCTTTGAGTATCTTTTGAAAATGACTAATTATGAGGTGCGCTCAAAGGGCCTACGTAGGGTTTAGGCAAGTGGTGAATAATTAGTTAATTTGTCTGCAGTTCCCAGCCCTGACTCAGACCACAGGAATGTTTAGCTGATCTGAGAGAGGCCCGAGGGTGGCTTTAGCCTTGAACAATCTGAGGCCTTTTCTGGAACAGGGGCTACGTGCAGCCCGAGGTTGCTCTTAATGGAGGCCTTAATCTCAAGATGACGTTACTTAGGCTCTTCAGTTACATTGCCAACGGCCTATTTCCAAGGAAGGTCGCCTTCGGGGGTCCTGGGGGCTAGGATTTCAATGTATTTTTTGTGGGGAGGGGGACACCAGTGAACCGAGTACAGAGGAACAAGAGGGACTTGAGCAGTTCTGGGGTTTCCTGACTCGGAAACCGGGGAGTCCGTCTATGTGAGCCACGCTGGAGTCCGCAGCCCCCCGGGGTGCCTGTCCTGGCCAGAGGGGCCTGTCTAGGACCCACAGGTGAGCTCTCAGATCCCTAAGGGACCTTGTCCCTAAGACTCAGACGCCTTCCGTGACACGCACGAGCTCGGATCCACCCAGCACCGCGTTTGTAAAAAGAGGAGATATTGCGGGACCCTTACCACGCCCCAGGCCCCGAGCGACGCATGCGTGATCTCACCGACCCGCACCACCCGCGGGCAGGTGCGTGGTCACGCCCACTCCCGGGAGGAAACAGGTGCGGAGAGTTTAAATTAACTTTTACCTGGAGTGTGTTGAACAAAAATAAGCCTTGTGCAGGAGACACGGCTCGTAACTCAAAGGCTCCGGATGCAAACACGGGCGCACGTGCTCCTCACTTCTGTTCTTTGGAAGGTGAGCCCCGAGGTCGTAACTTCGGCAAATACTAACGATTTATGCTTCCCGCCGCGGGCAAGGCTTCCCCGGGGGGGCGGCGGCCCCTCTGCGCCGGATCTCTGTGTCCGTGCTTGCCCACCTGCTTACCCTCGGGGCTCCACTGGGGAGCCCCACCACCAGGCGCAAGTCCCAGCCCCCCCAAATTCCTTTTTGATTCTTCTCTTCCTTTTTCCTTCCTTACTTCACATTTTCTACTTCCTGACATGAAATAGAAGGACCTTCCTTTCGAGAGAAAGAGAGGAGAGAGAGAGAAAGAAGAAAGAAAGAGAAAGAAAGAGAGAAAGAAAGAGAGAAGGAAAGAAAGAGAGAAAGAAAGAAAGAAAAAGGAAGGAAGGAAGGAAGGAAGAAGGAAAGAAGGAAAGAAAAGAAAGAAAGAAAGAGAAAGAAAGAAAGAAAGAAAGAAAGAAAGAAAGAAAGAAAGAAAGAAAGAAGGAAAGAGAGAAGGAAAGAGAGAAGGAAAGAGAGAAAGAGAGAAAGAAAGAAAGAAAAAGGAAGGAAGGAAGGAAGGAAGGAAGGAAGGAAGAAGGAAAGAAGGAAAGAAGGAAAGAAAAGAAAGAAAGAAAGAGAAAGAAAGAAAGAAAGAAAGAGAAAGAAAAGAGAAAGAAAGAAAGAAAGAAAGAAAGAAAGAAAGAAAGAAAGAAAGAAAGAAAGAAAGAAAGAAAGAAAGAAAGAAAAATAGGTGCACTTGGGTGGCTCATTGGGTTTGCGCATCAAACTCTTGATTTCGGCTCTGGTCATGATCCCAGGGCCCTGGAATCCAGCCCTGAGCTGGGCTCTGTGCTGAGCATGGAGCCGGCTTGAGATTCTCTCTCTCCTCCCTCTTCCCCTCTTCACCACTTGCGCTCACTCTCTCTCTAAAAATAAAAAAATAAAAAGATTTAATGCCTTTATCAGGTATTTAAATATATAATCATTCATGAGACATTGTTTAAAAATTTGCAACATACTAGATTAATTTTTCTTAATAAATGTTACTGTGCTGAACATAACCATTAAGAAACGTTTTAACCTGGAGTTTGTTTTCCGTTTGCTATTTGTAATTGCCACCAAAACATAAGGGGGCATATTTTTTTCACTTCAGCGTGATGGCCATTTAAGTCATAGAATTTTTGTTCTGGAAGAACCTTGATTGTCATCGTAGAATTAGTTTTTATTGAATAATGAATACATACAAGAGACGCAGGGAGTCTGTGAGGAACGTATAAAGAATAAACGCCACCCGAATGGATGACCAGGGAGTTCTGATGTCCTTTGTCACCCGCTCCCTTTTCCTGTCTCTGTAGCGGGCGTGACCATTATTTTGAATTAGGTGTTAATCATTCCTTTGTTGGTTTGTACTATATAAATGATGCTTTGTGTGCTTTGGGAAGGTATAGGGTGGCTGCGTGCTGTGTGGCTGGAGTTTTCCTACTCGACACTGTGGGAGGTGGAGAAA
>NW_027529175.1:6710803-6736758 GCF_008692635.1 Crocuta crocuta
GGGGGGGGGGAGGAAGACAGGTGGGGGGGCCAGCACCCCATCTCTCTCCTTCTACTCCCAGACCTCCTGCCAGGACCCCCACTGGCTGAGCCCGGCTGAGTCCCTCGGGCGGGGGGTGACGCACCCTGGCTGGTGTAGACATTGCCAGAAGCCACACAGAACAGGGCAGAGGCGACGAGAGACGGCCCTGGGGCGGGAGCGGGAAGGAGGCAGGCATAACCGGCCCTCCAGCCTCCAGCTCTGCCACGTGGAGCCCAGTGGTTGCTCAGCGTGGGCGTGCTGACTGAAGAGGGGCCTTGGCCCACCCAGCGGGTGCGGAATGGCTCTGGAGAGGCTGTCGCTCACCGTCGTGATTCCTAGAGGTGGGCACCTGGCCGTGGCTACGGGCCACTCGAGCTTCCTCCTGCAGACCGCGCCCGCACGCCTGGCCCCACGGTCTCGCCGTTCCGGCGTCTGCGTGCTGGCAGCTGGTCCGCTCAGCCCGGACTCCCGGCCGAGGGCCTTCCAGGTGGCCCGAGTCCGGCTCTGGGTCTGGCAGCGAGCAGAGGTGACAATGCCCATGGCCCTGGACGCTTACGTCCTCCTAGAGGGAGGCAGACAAGGATTCCATGCCCGGCATGTGAGGGACGGAAGTGTTGGGATGATAGCACAGGGGTTGTAATCATATCTGTGGGCGCCTCCTGATTATATCAGAGAAACGAAGGACGGGCACAGGCAGGTGGTGGCACTTTCTAGGACTGCTGTCCAGGAAGTGTCGCTGAGATCAGACGTTGGGAGCAGGTGCCCCTTCCCGTCGGACCGAGGGGCCCCCCGCCGACCCCACCTGCTCACAGCCTCATCGCCTCTCCTCCTCGCTCCGTCTCCTCCAGTTGTGCCGTCGAGAGCGGCCAGAGCTAGCTCGTCTTGTCTGCTGTGTGCTTACCTTCTCTCCATTTACTCCACGTCTTCTCAAAACGTAGTGTCTTTCTTCGTTTTGCTTTGATGCCGTCTGCGGCCCTCTTTCTAGCCTTGAAGGTCGGGTGCACGTCCCGCGAATGCCCAGCCTCTCTTCCGTTCTAACACGAGCCAGTGGGGCTGCGCGTTTCCTTTTATGCGCTGATTTGGCTGCGTCCCACCAGCCTCGAAATTTTGTTGTTTGAAATGTATTATGTCCATTACACTCTTCTCCTCTTATCCATGAGTAATTTAAAAGTGTGGTTTCAGTAGGTTTTATTTTTCCAAATGTATGTTGCCTCTCTAATATTTGTGCTATTTCTAATATAATGAAGTTCTTCCGTGAAAGATTGGCCTGTACCATCTCAAACCTCTGAAACCTGCTAGCACTGCCTTCTGGTCCAGCACCTGCTCGCTGTTGTGAATGTTCCAAGTGTGCCTGACGGTAATGTGTGTTCCCCAGTTGTTTTTATTTTTATGTTAGAACAAGTGCATCGAGCGTATTATCCAAATATTTAGCATATTTACTGGTTTTTATCTGTTTCATCTATCAATAGCTGCATGAGATACAACAGAATTTTCTTCTTTGAGAGCATATGTGTCTGTCAATATGGGAATCAGGTGATTAGGCTGATCCCTGTTTAGAATCGTTATAGATCCCAGCATGTTTAATTTCTGTCACTTTATAGTGAGCTTCGTTATCTCTATACATTTTGCCTTAGATTCTATGTATGTATGTAATATATGTGTGCACATAATGTGTGCATGTATTACATGCATGTGTATATTATACGTATGCATGTAATATGCATATGCATGCAATGTATGCATGTAATGTACATATACGTGTAATATATGGATCATGTAACGTATGTATGCATGTGATATGTGTATTCATGTAATATATGTATGCATGTAATACATGTATGCATGCATGTGATATATGCATGTAACACACTCAATGTAATGCATGCATGTAATGCATGCATGTAACACACGCATGCCATACATGTATGTATTCGTGCAACACATGGATGTAATATATGTACACATGTGATATGTGTTATGTATGTATTGCACATATGCATGTAGTATATGTATTCATGTAAGATACATATTCATATTAAATGTGCATGCATGCAACATATGTATGTAATATATACATATATGTGCAATGCGTGCATGTATGTAATATGTGTATATGCAGTGTGCATACATGCGCAATATGTGCATGCATGTAACATATGTATTCATGCAATATATGTGCATGTAATATATGTATTCATATATTTGTATGAATGTAATATGCCTATTCATATAATATATGCATGCATGCAATATACATATCTATGCATGCAATATATGTATGTAATATATGCATGCATGTGATACATGTATATGTAATATGCATATGCATGTAATATATATAGGCATGTAATATACGCATGTACTTACATACATAGTCTCTATTCCAGTTTTCTTTTGATTAATATTTAGCTGATATTTCCCCAGCCTTTTCTCTGATCTTTTCTGCATTCTGAAGGTTTACAAGGTTTCTGGTAAACAGCATATTGGGCATTGATCCATTATTTAAAATCCAGTTCAGCCATCTTTGTCTTCTAAATAATGAGCTTGGACTGTTTATATTTATTGTGATTTCTCATCGATTTTGGTTCTTTTCCATTTTTTTTTTCTTTCTGCTTCTCCTACCTTCTCTGTTTCCCTCTCAACGTATCGATTACATTGGTTTTATTCACTCCAGTTCTCCCACTGCCACTTCAGAGGTATTGCACTCTTATTGATCTGTTTTGGTTGTTACCCTAGAAACCTTTACATGTACACCCAGCAAAGCACAACAGAGGTCACATATTTGCCCTCCTGTCATGCAGGGTCTTGAAATACATTAACTCCCAGAATTCTCTTCTCTACTTAAGTACTATTTGGTTCATGTTAACAATTTTTAAATGTTACATATTTTTAAAGCTGCCCCCCGCCCCCCCAAGTTGGGTTCTCTTGGTGACTTTGCTGTTGTTCGGATTTCACGCAGCTTCTCTCTGTGTTTATCTGTGTATTTCCGAGTCTGGCTCTCATCATATCTTCTGGTATCCCAATGTCGTCTGGACGTGTTTTTACTTCTGTCGAAAGCAGATTCTTTACAATGTTCTGTTGTAAGGTCAACTGGTAACAAATCATCCTCAGTTACTTTAATAACTGAAAATGCCTTTCTTTTGCCTTCATTGTTCAACTAGAATTTTCTGAGTGCTTGGCTCTTTTCTTTTCCATGAAACACACTGAAGATATTATTGCCCTTTCTCTGGGTGTCTTCTGTTGCTGTTGAGAAATCAGTCCTCTGTGTGATTGTCGTCACTTTGTAGGTGATGCTTCTTTTCTTTCTTCATGCTTTTAATATTTCTCTTTGTCTGATATTCACCTTGCTTGTTTTGTAGTTTAACTATGACATATTCGATTGTGACTTTCTTTTAAAGGAATTCATTCTCATTGTGTTCTGTTAGATTGCCCAGTTATGAGGACTGGTGCTTTTCTTCTGCTTCTGAAGATTCTTCTCCACCACCCCCTGTATTTAACTTCTTCTAGTATTCTAACGAGCTGTGCTCTGTCCACGCTCTTTTCTTCTTAATGCTTGTTTTACGTCCGGCACACCCACCTGTGTCTGTGCTACATCAATCTTCCAGTTCAGTAATAGTTTTATCAGCCATGTATAATCTGCTATAACCTGTCCATTGAGTTTTTTATTTCAATTATCACATCTTTTATTTTTTCATTCTAGGACTTCTGCTTCCAAATCCACACTCTTATAGTCTCTTGAACTGCATGCATATTTAAAAATGTTCCTTCTTAAAGCATATTTCACATGCTTGCTTTTTTATCCCAGCTCATGTGAATATGAGAAGTGATGTCTCTGCGACATGATGCTACTATTTCTGTGATCGCTCACGTACACCACCTGCCTTGGTGTTTATTTTGTGGTTTTTGACCATGGCTCATTTTTATCATAACTTTCTATGTTATGTGAATTATGTGAAAGTGAATTCTGTTGAAGAGAATTTGTATTCAATTCTGTTTGGAAGTTTGGGTTGTTACCAGCTCAGAAAAGGGGATATATATATATATATATATACCTTCTGTTTTCCTCATAGTGTGAATTCAGGCTGCGAAAGCACATGGGGACTTGCTTGGGGTTCCAAATGACCAGGGCAGATTTTCATTTTCCATGCATTCAGCACCCTATTTGAGCCAAGGCAGGATTCTTACTCTCTTTTTTTGAGGTCTTTCTGGGTCACTGTCATATGGAGGCGCTGCCCTTGGAAGTCCAGCTTTGTGTGGGGCTCCCTCAGGAGACCCCCTCCCGTGGGCTGGCCTCCCTTGTCCCCGGAATGCCAAGCCTGTGCAGCCATCAGACCGGAAGACCGTGATCTCTGGTGGCCAGTGGACGTCCCGGGGCTCCGGGCTCCAGCAATCCTGTTTCACGCATTGTTTGGTCTCTGAGGGATTGTCCTTTCCTGCCCACTCAGCAAGGCATTTCAAAAGCCATTTTTGGAGTAATATTTTATCGGGCATGTTTAGTTGTTATGAGAAGGGTTGTTCATTTTATATATTCGTTATGATTGTGTTTCCCTTCTCTTGTTTTATTGCTGTGATTCTCCGCCCCCCCTCTGTCTCCACCCCCGTTCTGGCTCCGAGCCTCATTAGCACGAGCCCTAAGAGATTTGGTGTGTGTTTCGGCACATGGTCAAATCTCTGCAAAATGTTTAGTGTCCACGGATGACTCTAAGTGTGCGCGGGTGGGCGTGGTGCTGCCAACGCCATCTGTCTGTCCATCCCTGCCTCCCCACCTGACGATGTGCTGTAAAGACCTGTCCGTGCTGGACGCAATCATTCGTTTCTTCTCATTGTTGCACGTGGCTCCACGAGGCGCAGCCACATCACGCTGGTCCTCTACCACTGCAGTGGCACTTGTGTGAGACCGTGAAAGGGTCCTTCAGACATTTCCAACCTGCTCTTTTCAGGCAGGGGGGAAATTGGTTTCAGTGCGTTAGGGCTCAGACACGGGGACTCTTGACTCGGTTTCATTAAATTCAGTTTATTGGTTGCTGGTTGAGCTTCTGGGTAGTTGAATGAGCCAGCAAGTCTGAGGGCGGCTCCCTCCTGCGTTCTGAATGCCCACAGGCCTTGTTTGCCTTTCTGCTGCAGGGACTCGTACTCTGCGTCCGGTGGTCCTAGGAAGTCCCTGACATCCACACAGGTGCCCTTCTCCATCCTGCTCCATTTGCCTTTGCTGACTGACACCCTTAGAGGGCACAGAAGTCACTTATGTCTACACTGGTGGTACAAAGCCTGATGGTTGACAGGTCCAGTTGGGCCCATTGTGTGTGAGGATGGGGTGTGCAGGGTGGGACATCAGGTTGTGCAGGGGTGGGGGGGACGGGGCCTGCCCTACGCAGCTCCCGCTGAGTTGTGCCATGGCAACGACACACCCCAAATGGGGTTTATTTCATGGTATACGTTGGCTGTGGATTGTCTGTGTCTCTGCGTCATGTGTCTTCATTATTCTGAAAGCCAGTTAGGAGGAGGAGTGATTCATCTGGATTTTCCATTCTTAAAACTGAAGGGAAAGAGTGGCAGAGCTGAGGAAGGCATTCCATGCCCTTAAAGCTTCCTGCTCACTTGAGTGACTAAAGCAAGTCACGTGGTCGGCGGGACAGGGTGGAAGACCTCCCCACGAGGGACACGCTGAAGATCACACGGTCCCAGGGAGGACAGAGAACACTTGGAAAACATGGCGGACCCATAGGGGTCCACAGAGGCCCTAGAAGAGCCATATCCAGGCACCTTGTGGTGGGACCCTGGCAGTGGCCCCTAATCCAGAGTAAGGACTTCTACACACGGACAGGAGCTGCATCTCCAGGGGGACAGCTGGGAAGGGGCAGCGGGAGAAGCCGGGAGTGTTCTCCAGGTGAACAGACCCAATAGTGTGTGTATGTATATATCCATACATACGTTACATGTCCTTGCAGGTTTTCTTAGAGAGAGAGATGGGGGGGAAGGAGAGATTTATTCCAAGGGTCTGGCACATGCGCTTATGGAAGCTAGCGAATCCAAACGCTGCAGAGGGTGCAGGCTGGAGACCCGGGGAAGAGCCAATACTGCAGCCCTAGCCCGTCGGCTGTCTGCTGGGAGGGTTCCTTCTTACTTGGGAGAGGTCGTTCTTTGTCCTGCGTAGCCCTTCAGCTGACTGGGTGAAGCCCGCCCGTGTTACAGAGGCCATCTGGGCCATCTGCTTTGCTCAGCATCCACCAACTCAGATGTTGACTTCAGACAAACCCACCTTCACAGATGCATCTAAGTGTCTGACCAGATACCTGGCTCAGCCCAGCTGACACACACACGCACACAGTTAACCGTCACATTCGTGGATGCCAAGAAGGGTTGGTTGGGGCTGGGGCTCTTCCTGAGCCGGGGATGCTTGGAGCCGCCGTGCTGCCTCGACTCCATCCAAGCCTAGCAGTGAGTGCCTGGGGGCACATCCGAGTCTCTCACAATCCCTCGTGTTCTTGGTCTGTCCTCTGTGTAGGCTGAGGTCCCCTGGAGGGCAGAGTCCACTCTGGGAGACCCCCACGGGTTTGTTCAAGGTCTGAAGCGGCATAGTTATTAAATACACTTGCAGGTTTTCTTAGACTAGACTCTGACCTTCCAGCTGCTGCGCAAGCTCATTGCCCCTCTCCGCACCCTGATTCATCGTCCAGGCGTGTACTGAGCACACAGTGGGTGTGAGTTGCACCCTGAATCATCATCCAGGTGTGTACTGAGCACACAGTGGGTGTGAGATGCCCAGCCCGGCCCTGCGACAGAGGAAGGTGTGCTCAGAAAGGCACGGGTGCTGCAGAGGATGAAGGCGGAGCCCAGGCCTTCCCTTTGGAGGCACGCAGGCCCTCACCTGCTTCGAAACAGCCCTGCTCCTCCCCCCTCCCCCCTCCCCTGCACAAGCCCAGCTCTGCGACTCGGCAGCAGGAGTTGCTGTGCTGGGGGAGCCTGTGTGAGGAGGAAGGAGCCACCCCCCCATTTCCTGTTGGCATCCATTCCGCTCGTTGGGAGACAGGTGGGAGGGAGCATGTGGCTTTCTGATCAGAGTGGCTTTCCTTGCTCGGGGCCACCCCACACCTGTTCCCCACGTGTGCGGTGAGGAGTGGAGAAGCCTCCGTGCTCCTATCAGCTTTCGAGGTGCTCCCGCATCAGCCGTGGCGACTCAGGGGCTCTGACCCGCTGAACGTTCCTGCTTCACCTGGTCTTGCTCAGACTCTCCCCTGGGCCTGGGAAATCCTATCCATGATTCACGAGTAAATCCAATCTCCTCCAGGAAGCCTCCTGTGAATGCCCAGGCTGGACCGAGCATCCGTCTCCGAGCCCCAGGACAGCCTGTCTTTCCTCAGTGGCAGCTGGCTGTGCTGTATCTTCAGTCTACCCATGTCCCCCACTGCGGGGTCCCGGAGGGCGGGAGCTGTGTCAGTCTCCATCCCCAGGGCCTGGTTGGGGTTGTGGTGCCCTGCTCTCTGGGGCAGGAGGTGAGTCACCAGAGCCACTGCCTTCCTCACGATGTCAGCCTCTCTGTCTGAGGATCAGCCTCCCGGGGTGCGAATGACTGTGGAGTCCTGGCGATCAGGGCATCTCACCAGGGCCGTGAGCACACGGCAGTGCTGGGCGGGCTGTCCGCACCACAGCTGCGGGGCCTCGGGAAGATATTTATTTGTCTCATAACCGCAGAAACGGAGTCCCGTTTCCTCACTTCCATTTATGAGTAAAATGTCTTCTTAGGTTGTTCAGAAAAGGCAAGTTTTAGACCATTAACTTTTTTATCTTACCTTTTATTGGAGTTTAAATAACAAGGTGAGTGTAGAGTGCGGTGCAGGGTGATTATGAAGCCGTAAAGCCGTTTAGAGAGCTCACAGGGCAAGCGGCAAGACCGAGTGCCAGGGGGAAGAAAAATCAGCTACATTGCCTCAAAGCACAGCATTTATCGAACCTTGCCTCCTCATGGAGTAACTTATAAAAACAAGGGGATCAGCGTAAGGAACTGCACGTTGGCCCGCAGCTGTGGCGCAGGGCAGTGAGTGGTTCTTGAGGATGGACTCGGCACCCCCTTTTTCCAGAGGGTGCAGGATGGAGATATGTCCTGAGCAGCCGGCAGGGAAAGGGGCACTGGCTGGTGCCAGGAACCCGGGATTCTTTTTTTTTTTTCTTAAAATTTTTTAATGTTTATTCATTTTTGAGAGACAGAGCATGAGCGGGGGAGAGGCAGAGAGAGAGGGAGACATGGAATCTGAAACAAGCCCCAGGCTCTGAGCTGTCAGCACAGAGCCCGATGTGAGGCTTGAACCCAGGAACCATGAGATCATGACCTGAGCTGAAGTCGGATGCCCAACTGACTGAGCCACCCAGGCGCCCCAGGAATCTGGGATTCTAATCCCAGCTTTTGAGCTGCTCACCGGGAGGTTTGGGGCAGATCCCCCAGGGCCTCTGTGTGATGAGAATAAGAACCAGGGCCTGTCCCACAGGTGTGTTATGACACGTCAGTGGGACAATGAATGCACAATTGCTTTGACAGTGAAAAAAAGTTATACAAGTGTCAACTATTACAATACCTTTTTATCACTTTCCTTATCAATACCAACATCTGTTGAAGATGAAGATGGAAATGCTGGAATCCAGGGCACCTAGATTAAAGATAGAGAATCTTAAATGTTTCCTGTCTTGTCTGCCTTCCCCCTTGTTTGAGAAGGTCTGCAGTCGGACGTCTTCATGATGATAATGCCTGCGCTGATGTCCTGCCCCCTGCAGTCGGCCTAGGTTCCCGTGGGTTCGGTGGAGAGCTGTCTTTTCCTCTGCACCTTGCAGGCTCTATGCGCCTCTACAGCATGTCTCCTTTGCATGTGCTGATGACAATCCCGGGCAGGATGTCACCACTTGAATGGTGAATTTGGTCCAACATGTTGGAGCCCCTAGATACATGTGGGACTACGCAGAGCAGCTTAAGGATTCTACGTATCATGAGATGCCAAGAGCTACTTGAAGGGAGGAAGAGTTATGGGTGACGTGTCTGAAAAAGAAACATCAGAACTCCAGTGTTCATCATGTCCAGGAGGCATTGTGATCACAAGGGAGAAGGCTGTATTGGGGGATGATGGGAGAGAATATCCTGGGGGGTGCGCGGGTGCTGAGATGGGAAAGAGGGGTGGGGGTGGGGTTGGGGGTAGGATGGCAGCGGGAGGCGAGTGGGTTCTCGATCACACGCTTTATACTGATGTGGAGACACATCCCCCCATACCAGACATAAACACCGAGAAGTACAAGAAACCAACATCTTGGGCGCTGGTCTGTTGTCATTCATTTAACAGATACTTGCTGGATCCTTCCTCTGCCTGGTCACCTGGCCGACAGGATGCAAAGATGAATGACACATGGGTGACAGTAGTTTCAATAACATAAGATAAATGCTCTAAGCCAGTTACAAGACGGGGCTAGTGATGTAGACACACAGGGGGACTTATTCATTCGACACTTGTGGAGGACCTACTGTGTGCTAGACATCGGAGCTGAGCTACGGAGAAAACAGACACACATCCCTGGCCTCATGAGGTGTACAGTCTAGTAAAGGAGTAAAATCTCTAGAAGGAGGTTGAGATATATTGAAGAAAAAGGTAAAGAGAGGAAGTGGGACAGGAGTTGGGTGATTCTCAGGCAGGTGGCTGGGACAGCCTCTGTGAGTGAAGACTTCAAGGAAGTAAGAGAGTGAGGCTGGGGCATCTGAGGGGAGAAGTGTTCCAGGCAGAGGGAGCAGTGAGTGCAAAGGTCCTAAGCTGGTAGTGTGCCTGTGGGTTTGAGACACACCAAGGAGGTCAGTGTGACTGAACTGAGCATGGGAGAGGGAAAGGAGGAGTTGCTGACCTAGGACAGGTGGTGAAGGGCCAGGTCACATAGGGCATTTTGAGGCCAGGCAAGGAGTTTGGAGTTCATACCAAGTGCTTTTGAAACCATTGTTGGCTTTGAGCATAAGGATGATGCCATATAACTTAACCTCTTTAAAGAAACACTCTGATTGTGGATAAGCATGAATTAAAGGGTGCCTTCCAGAAGGGCATTGCAAAAATCCCGGCAAGAGATGGTTGTGGCTTGGGCCAGCGTGACCATGATAGGGGAGTGGTGAGCATTGCGTGGATTCTTTGCATTTTGTGTTGAAGTGAGAGTCAACAGGATTGGGTGATGGATTTAATAATGGAGCTTGAAAGATGGAGAGGAGTAAAGGGTGTGTTCAAGTGTTTCATCGCGACAGACTGGAAGAATGGAGGTGGGAGAACCCACAAGAGAAGCAGAGCTGAGGGTGGTGGGTGTTGGGATTTGGACCAGCTACCCTGGGCATGCTGAATTATGGTGTTGAAAGTGGGCAGCTGGATACACAAAGCTAAACAAGTGAATTTCGACACATGAGCATGTAGATGGAGGTAAAGCCACAGGACTAGCCAAGATCACCCAAGTACTGAGTGTAGTCAGAGCAGCAAAAGACTGAAGCCTGGGAATCCCAGCACTGAGAGTTCAGAGGGATGCGGGGAAGCAGCAAAGGAGTAGCGGTGGCTAGAGAAAGGGAGGGAAATGAGGTGATCGTGAACTCTTGGGAGCCAAGGAAGGAAAATGCAGGAAGGAAGCATGAGGGATCAACGCTGGAGATGCTGTTGGGAAACAGATCCACAGGGACTGAAAATTGCCCCTTGGGTGGATCCACATGGAGGTCACTGGAGACTTTGGTAAGGATCATTGTGTTGCAATATTGGGAGTAGCCAAGCCTTGCTGGGAGAGTGTTCAACAGAGAAAGTGGGAGAAGGGAAAGTATAGCAAGAAGAGATGCTCTTCCCGTGTTATACTGTAAAGGGACTGAGGCTGGAGGGAAGTGGAGTCAAGAGAAACTTGTCTAAATGGGAGAAGTAGTGGCATGTTTGTGTGCTGATGGAAATGACCTACCCCTCAGGAGGTCAAGGAAAAATGGTGATCCAAGAGTAAGAACGAAAAACTTGGGTCACGGTGTATGGAGTCCAGTGGGTAGGTGGAGACATTACCATAGCCAAGGTCAAGGAGCAGTCACGCACAGGAATAGGAGATAAGGGAGAAGCCCAACCACATGAATACAGGAAGTGTACACATATGGGGGCAGGTCTTGTGTCTTGTGGCAGGTCTTTTCTGAGTGCCTCTGGGTTTCTCAGTGAGATACAAAGTGAAGCCATCCAATGAGAGGGAGGACTAAGAGCCAGTGTTGGGGATTTGAGGAGAAAAGAGCAGTTGTCTGGGAAAGTAGGAGAGAGAATGAGCAAGGCAATATGGTAGAAATCTGTGGGCAGTGTTAAGAGCCCATCTAAAGTTAGGGTCCAGGGGCGCCTGGGTGGCTTAGTCGGTTAAGCGTCCGACTTTTGCTTAGGTCATGATCTCACAGTTTGTGGGTTCGAGCCCCACATCGGGCTCTGTGCTGACTGCCAGCTCAGAGCCTGGAGCCTGTTTCAGAGCCTGTGACTCCCTCTCTCTCTGACCCTCCCCTGCTCATGCTGTCTCTCTCTCTCTCTCTCTCCTAGAAATAAAAAAAAAACATTAAAAAAATTTAAAGTTAGGGTCCAGAATTTAACGTGAGACCTCTCAACATGGTTCCGTGTTTTGTTCCAGGCACACTAACTGAGCAGATGCAGGTGTGAGTAGGTAGATGGCCAGATGCGATCAGAGATGTGGTTCGGCCCAGCTGACTATGATAAAGTGGACGAAGGGTCTGATAGTTGAGGGTATAGATTCAAGGGGATGGTTATGGATGAATCGTGAAATATCAGCTGTGTGGGCAGTGATTGAATAAGGAGAGGTGGCAGGCAGAGAGTCTGATGAAATCCACTGGTATTTATTATTTATTTATTTAAATTTTTAAAAATGTTTTTTATTTATTTTTGAGAGAGAGATAGAGACAGTGTGAGCAGGGGAGGGTCAGAGAGAGAGGGAGACACAGACTCTGAAGCAGATCCAGGGTCCGAGCTGTCAGCACAGAGCCCGACGCGGGGCTCCAACCCACAAACTGTGAGATCGTGACCTGAGCCGAAGTCGGATGCTCAACCGACTGAGCCCCCCAGGCGCCCCGGAATCCACTGGTATTTAATGGAGAAGGGGTGGGGAGTGGCCTGGAAGCAGGGGAAACAAGCAAGGAGCAGGAACGGTATGTGCCTCACCTCTGGGCCTAGTGGCACGGAAGTTATAAACTCTTCCCTGCGTCAAGGAGTAGGGTAACTTGTGGGAGCTCTATCCTGGCAGAGGAGTCAGAGAACATCAAGTGAACACACAGAATGGCCAGCTTCCTGGGGAAGCCTGGATTTGCTGGAGAATCTGGGACGATTGTGGGCTTTGGACTCAGTCAATGTGGGCCTAAAACCCAGATCTATCAGTTATTATGGATAAATCTGGATGAGTTACTTAGTATCTCTGACCTTCTGGGTTTTCATCTGAAATAGGTAAATAATTTCTCCTGCCTAGGATTGTTACAGATGTTAAAGAATAATAGACACTCACTTGGTGACCAGTAACTATTTTTTTTGTTGTTATCTTTTACTTGCTTCTCTGGGACAAAGTTTCCTTATCTATAAATGTATGAGAATACACATTTGGGTTGTGACATGAATTACATGAGACAATATGCTACAAATTTTCCAGTGCACATGATGTACTCAATAATTTTTGAAGTTAGCCTCAACCTTTCTGAAATAAATCCTTGTTTGTAAAATAGGGGTAACACATGTTCCCCTGAAATGTTCTCCGAAGAAATACTGTTTACCTTAGTATAGTCTCACTTAACATTGCTTTTGTAACCAGCAGGTAGGAGGGAGGAAAAAAAAAAAACCTCACAAGGCAATTTTGAAATCTACTATGATAGTTGTGCTCAATCTAATTGCAATGAAATTGGAGTTGATTTAATTACAAGCATTTAGAAAACTAAATTTTGCTCCATACATGTGTGTTACATGGAGATCCAAAAGAACTCCAAATTCCGGTAAGTGATTAGTTCATTATGTAGACTAATTGCTTTTACAGTTATAAATAAATTCAAAATATCGCAGATTTAAAGTACACACCTGTGCACTAATTGCTTTTCTGAGAGCTGTTTCCATGGCTGCAGAGCAGACATTCTGCCACCCACAGATAGGATGGTACAGGTGGATCCCAGAGATGCATTTCAGAGAGGGCACCTTTATGCCCGGGCTTTGCCAGCAATGAGCTTCAGCACCACCAGTCTCTGGACAGCACCACCCTAAAGCGTCTACGCTAACTCAGAATTCCAGAACATTAATTCGGTCTGAAGAGGATTTAAAAACAAAGCAAAACAAAACTGGTGAGGACACTGGGCCTCGGAGACTTTAAGCAGCATCCTCAACGCCCCGCAGTAGATAAAGCAACAATATGGAGCTGGTGCCCTGGTTCATTTGATTCCAAATCTTTAGCGGACTGTACAATGGCAATTGGTGGAAACAATGCTTTCCTGGGAACATTTTTAAAAGAAACTAATGACCAAAACTCTGAATGCTTTAGTTAAATATGTGCATTTTAAAAAGCTTGCTTCTGCCTGAATTTGCATAATGGTCTTTTCCCACGGGCCAAAGTTACCTTTTACTCTGTTTAATAGACTCAATGTTGCATTATTAACAACCATATGCAAAATGATGACCTCGGGAGGCTGCTTTCCCCCCAAATACCTTCCTCCCTGATTACTCACCTGTGACCTCTGTGGCCAAGTCAGCTTCCTAATGGGGCTATAGCATTTCCTTGGTCCAGGTGTCTAAATGGAGCCTCGTGGCCAGTGAATCCCCAGGGCTGGGAGAAGAAAGCCTGAATGAAGTGGAAATGACCTTCTTTTCTGAGCCTTGTGCACACAAGCTCTTTCATCAGAATTTAGCACAAGGAAGGCCGTTTCTTTTCTTTTTTCTTTTGAAACAATTCCAGAATTACCAAAATAGTTGCAAGAACAGTCCTCTTCTCTTGCGGATCCTATTCAAGTTTCTGCAATTGCTTGAGTGATGCCCTTTAATAGTGAAAGAACCCAGGACCATGCATGCCAGACTCCTGGGACATCTCTTTAGCACCTTTTTGGGGGAAGTTCTTCAGATTTTACTTGATATTTATGACTTTGATGTTTTTAAGATTACAAGCCATTACTTTATAGAATGTTTGTTAATTTGGGATTGTCTGATATTTCCTCATGACTAGATCTCAGTTGAGTATCTTTGGCTAGGTATCACATATGTGATACTGTGTGTCTCTCACTCCATCCCATCAGGTGTCATGTGAGGGTGATTTCTGCCATCATTTCCCTCATCACCATCCCAGTTAGCTATTGCTGCGTAACAAACCACCCGGTGCTTAGCAGCATAAAACAGGCACTTTATAAACTTTCTGTATGTTAGGAATTCATAAAAGGCTCAGATGCATTCAGATCTGTAGTCTTTTAGGTGGTGGCAGTGGAGATGGTGGCTGGGGAGTTTTCTTTCTCTTTCTAGTCTTAGGACCTCTCCATGCCGGCCAGCTTGGGCTTTCCCAGAGCATGCCATTGCAAGGTTGTTGGACTCCTGACATGGCAGCTGACTTCCCCAGAGTGCATGTTCTCAGAAAACAAGGTGGAAATTCATGACATTTTTATGACCTTGTCTCAGGTGTCACGTCCATCGCACTCTGTTGGTCAAGGTAGTCACATAGACCCATCCATGTTCAAAGGGAGGGGATAGACCTCATCACTTAATGAGAGAAGTGTCAAAGTCATGTAAAAAAGAGCATGTGGCATGGGATATATTGCTGGAGGCTTCTTGGGAAAATACAATGTCACAATTTTTAAAATTAAGACAGGGTTTTCCAGGTTTCTTTTCTGTAAGGTTACTGTTTGTTTGTTTGTGTAATTCATAAGCATTCTGTGGGGAGATACTACGAGACTATATGGAATACAATTTCCCCATTTCACTTTCACCATTAGTTTTAGCATTGCATTGATGTTTCTTACTTGAATTACTTAACACCATGTGAGCTGATAAAAGGCAATTTCTAATTTTATCATTCTTTCTACATTTATTATTTGGCAACTTCCTGTAAGAAAGAAATTTTTCCGTTCCTTATTAGTTAATTCATTAATTCATATCATTATAATAGATATGACATATACTTGGTGTGTACTTATTATGCAGGCTGAGAGGTTTCAGTGCTGTTCAAAAGATTATGTCACTATTACAATTTGCTTTGATGTTGATATCGTTCCAATGTTAGTCAGTGGGAGCCACTTCAAGCTGGTCTTTGTGACTTATTTTAGTCTTGATTGAAGTATAATTTAATATTACAAAATATTGTCATTCACAAAATGCTGTGAATATCCACATACACATCTTTGCATGGACACATGCTTGCATTACCTGTTGGGCAAATACCTAGGGATGGAATGATGGGATCATATGGCTGGTATGAGTTCAACATTTTCAGAAATGGACAAACTGTTTTCATAGTTTCAGTTCCAGTTTCTAGAGGTTCCCATTCCTCTACAGCATCCTCAGCATCCTTGGGAAAGCTAGTCTTCTTAGTTTAGCCATTCTAGTATTTGTGTAGTAGTATCTCATCGTGGTTTTTAATTTGCATTTCTCTGATGACAATAATGCTGAGAATCCTTTCATGCATTTAGTTACCATGTGTTATGTGTTTTCCATGAAATGTTTGTTGCTGACAGCTTTAGCATTATTTTTACATTAGGTTCTTCATTTTCTTGAGTTTTGAGAATTCTTTATACATTGTGGATATATGTCTTTTGTCTAATGTTTGAGTTGCAAATAGCAAATATTTTCTCCAACTCTGTGGCCTCCCTTTCATTCTCTTAAGAGTGATTTTCTTTTCTTTATTTTTTTAATTTTTAAAAATATTTATTTAGTTTTGAGAAAGAGAGAGAGAAAGATAGAGAGGGAGCATGAGCAGGGGAGGGGAGAGAGAGGAGATACAGAATCTGAAGCAGGTTCCAGGCTCTGAGCTGTCAGCGCAGAGCCCGATGTGGGGCTCAAACTCATGAACTTGGAGATCATGACCTGAGCCGAGGTCAGATGCTCAACCAACTGCGCCACCCAGGTGCCCCTTAAAAGTGATTTTCAAGGGCACTCGGGTGGCTCAGTTGGTTAAGCATCCCAGTCTTGATTTTGGCTCTGCTTATAATCTCACAGTTTGTGAGTTTGAGCCCTGCATCAGGCTCTGTGTTAATGTCGCGGAGCCTGCTTGGGATTTTTCTCTCTTCCTCTCTCTCTGTCTCTCCTCCAAGCTCTCTCCTTCTCTGTCTCTCTCATGATAAATAAAACAAACATTTTAAAAAGAGTGATTTAATGCTGAGAACAAACTGAGGGCTGATGGGGGTGGGGGAGGGGGAAAGGGAGGTGCTGGGTATGGAGGAGGGCACTTGTGGGGATGAGCACTGGGTGTTATACGGAAACCAACTTGACAATAAACTATTAAAAAATAAAAATAAAAAGAGTGATTTTCAAACAGCAGAAATTTTAATTTCATTTTTTAAGTTTATTTATTTATTTTGAGAGAGAGAAAGAGAGCATGCAAGCAGAGTAGGGGCAGAGAGAGAGAGAGAGTGAGTGAGAATCCCAAGCAGGTTCTCCACTTTCAACACAGAGCCCACTGTGGGGCTCAATCCCATGAACTGTGAGATCATGACCTGAGCTGAAATCAAGAGTTGGATGCTTCACCGACTGAGCCACCCAGAAGCCCCCATTTCTTTTTTAGATTTTGCTTTTGATGTTATAGCAAAGAAAATTTAGCCTAATTCAAAATCACAAAGGATTTTTCCTTCAAAAAGTTTTATATTTTTCACTTATACATTGAATTGATATTTGCATATGGTGACAGGTATGAACTTAAGTATATTTCTTTTCATATGCATATTTATTTTCCTAGCACTTATCAAAAAGATGGCCCCTTCTTCACTGAGTAGTCTTTATATATTTATAAAAAATCAGTTGTCCACCTATGTGTGGGTCCATTGGGTTTATTTTAGACTATTCTGTTCCATTGATCTATTTGTCTAATTTGTTTTCAATACCATATTGTCTTGATTGCTGTAGCTTTGTCATAAGTCTTGAAATTGGAAATTTTTAGTTGTCCTACTTTGTTCTTGTTTTGCAAATTGGTTTAGTTGGTTCCAGATCCTTTGAATTTCCGTGGAAATTTTATATCAGTTTGTCAATTTCTAAAAAAAGTGGCTGTTTCTTAAAAACAATTGCTATTGTGTTGAATATATAGTTCAGTTTGGGAAAGACTGACATCTTAACAATGTTGAGTTTTTCAGTGAATGAACATAGTATATCTCTCTCTATCCATCTTCTTTAATTTGCAATGATTTATAGTTTTCTGTTTGTATATATTTCAATTTGTTGTCATTTATTCCTAGGTATTTCATATATTTTTTACTACTATAAATGTTATTTTTTAAAATTTAACAATGTAATTGTTATTAATATGTAGGTACACAATTGATTTTTTTGTGTGTTGATCTTGTATCTTATAATCTTGCTAAACTTACTTGTTAATACTAGTAGGTAATTTGGGGTTTAGATTTCATACAATTTTCCACATTAGACAATTATGCCTGTGAAGGAAGATAGCTTACATCTTCTTTTGTAATCTGAGATGCTTTTATTTATTTTACTTGCCTTATTTCTGTAGCTGGTATCTCCACTAAAATATTAAATGCAAACAGTGAGAACAGAAATCCTTTTGTTAATCATATAGTGGGTGAGCACAGGATTCTGGATTGGCAGATTTTTTCTTTCAGTTCTTTAAAAGATGTTGTTTTTCTGTCTTTTGGTCTCATTTTTGATGGGAAATGCTTGCCCACATCTTTTGTGGAGAGAAATTTGCTATCATACTAATCTCTGTTCCTTTGTATGTCACATGTCTTTGGTCTGGCTGCATTTAACATTTTTCTATTTGTTACTGGTCTTGAGTAAATTGATTATGATGTACCTTCATGTAGTTTTCTTCATTGTCTGTGTGCTTTAGGTTCATGGAGCTCCCTGGACGTGTGAGTTTATAGTTGTCAGCAAATTTGAACTATTTCTTCAAAAAAAATTATTTTTTGTTCTCCCTCCCCCAACAGTCTTCTTCTTCAGGGCCTTAAATAACACAAAAGTGAGGCTGCTTGAAGCTGTCCCATAACTCACTGTTGCTCTGTTCATTTCCCAGATACTCTTCCTTGCCTCTGTGTTTTATTTACGTAGTTTCTATTGCTATGTCTTCAAGTTCCCTAAACTTTCCTTTTGCCTCCAATTAGATCCAGTGTATTTCCATCCCACGCTTTGTGGTTTCACCTCTAAATGTTCAATTTGGGACATTTTGTCTCTCATCTTTCATGAACATATGGAATTACCTTCTTGAACATATGGAATGCAGTCATAATAACTGCTTAATGTCCTTGTCTGCTAATTCTAATATCTATGTCAGTTTTGGGTTGGTTTCAATTGATCATTTCTTCATCCTGGGTCATATTTTCCTATTCCTTTGCACACCTGGTAATTTTTGGTTGGATGCCAAGCATTATGAATTTTACCTTGTTTGATGCTGGATTCCTAGAAATATTCTTGATCTTTCTGTTTGTTTGTTTCTGGGATGCAGTTAAGTTGCTTGAAATAGTTTGATCCTTTTCAGTCTTGCTTTTTAAAGGTCTATCAGGTAGGAATTAGAACAGTGTTCAGTCCAGGGCCGTTTGTTCTCCACTACTGAAGTAAGACTTCTGAGTATCAACCCAGTGTCTGGCGAATAACGAGATTTTTGTCTGGCGGTGGCGGGATGGGGGTTGGGGGGCCAGGCACCGCTCCCAGTCGTGTGTGTGTGCACTGGGTGCTGTTATCTTTAATCCTCTCTCTCTGGCCTTGGACTGTTTGCTCATATTCGTGTGACTAATCAAGGGGACTCTGCAGATCTCTGGAATACCCTCTCCACACAGCTCTCTGCTACTCCGTCAAACTGAACTCTGGCCACCTTGGCTTCTGCAGAACCCCTGCTCTTCTCTCTTGCCCTCAGGGAGTCCTGGGGCTCTGCCTGTCTGTCCTCCCAGAATTGTGACCTGGAAACTCCCTCCAAGAGTAAACTGGGGAAGTCATGGGGGCTCTTTATTGTTTCCTGTCTCTCAGGATCATTCTCTTTTGTTGCCTGATGTTTAGTGTCTTTCAAACCACTGTTTCATACATGTTGACCATTTTAGGGCTTGTTTTTGAGGAGGGAGTATACATTCAGTCCCTGGCAGCACGAGTAGTTTCTGGGTGTTTCTGACCCATCCCCATCATTCTTTGAGCCCCTCTTTATATTATAGTCTATCAAGACATTTCATCCTGGACTTGGGCTTTCCTTGTCCCTGCCCTGAAATCAGCCATTTCTCCAAGGAGTCACATTAGTGGAGAATGATGTTCAGACAAGATTTGGACGTGAAGTGTGCCCATGGTTCCTGACATGTCAGAGCTGCCATATCCTCTCAGTGGGAAAAAGCTTAGTGACTGTGTGTATTTATGCATTTGCATTTGTTTTAATTTGCTTGTCTCTATACGTTGGAAACCTTGAGCCCATAATACTTCCTCCATCATCTACTATCATGACCAGGCTCATCCAGAATCCCTCCTTTCTGTACCTCTGTTCCCTTCGGACGCCATGTGTATTTTAGAGCCCCTCTCAGACAAAATGGAAGGTATCCAATTACCCTCAGTGGTATTTGAATCTTTTGGTGACGGCTGGTGTGTAGGAAAGGGGGCACGAGCCAGCAGACCCAGGTCTGAGTTGAGCCAGGAAGGCCAGTGACTTGGCTGAACTTCAGACTTTTTCTGTGTAAAACAGAGATAGTAATACTTCCACCCATATCAGGGATTCCTCTGTGAGAGCAGAGGGCTGCTATGGAGATGAGAAATGCTGCTGTCACTGCTATGGGAGACCAGCCTTGAGTGAGGGCTGTGGAGTCACCAACTTGTCTGGGGCCAACTGAGAAAGGAAGGTGGGAGTGCCATGGCTCAGAATAGTGCCAGGGAGAGGAAGACACCTAAAAGAGGCTCTGCCCTTTCATTTACTTCTCCTGTGGATGTCCTGTGTGCTGCCTGTGTGCTGCGGTCCTGAGGACATCTGCCACTCTTTGGCTGGTACCTGTCCTTTCTAGGGGAGGGGTTTGTGCTTTGGGAGGTGGTGATGGTAGGTTAGTGGGTGCGGATGTGTGCAGAACTTTCTTACACAGGCTGAAGGGAATCCTCCCTCTGTGGGATGGCGAAACCGAGGCTGGCATTGGGAGTGGAACTGGGTGGAGAAAACAGAGTTCAAGAGGGCAGGGCTCAGTGCCTACTTTGCCAGGACTGGCCACGAGACCTTCCCAGATAATCATGCTCCTGTGTGCCTCAGTTTACTTATCTGTAAAATGCTGCCCATGGGTGTGTGTGTGTGGAGACTCAGCTTGGGGGAAGGGAGGCTAGACCAGCTGAACCACAAGAGTGCTTGGAACACTACTGTCCCGTGTCTACTCTGGGACTCTGATGGATGAGTGAATGAGTGAGTGAACAAATGACTGAATGAACGAATTTTCAAATCCGAGGCGATTTCCCAGCCAATCACCTGACTGGTAATGGGAGCCCTGGCACTTCTTCAGGGGGTTCCTGGCACAAGATCCCTGCCACTCCCGCCTCCCTCCACGTCAATTCTACACCACAGGGAGCCCTCCAGTCCAATGGTGACAACTTGCCCTTCTCCATCCTCGACGGCAAAGTTCCCTGCTGACTTTCATCGAGAGGCACCATGTCAGAGCCTCGTCTGAGCCCTTCTGCCGAAACACAACAGTCTTGGGAGATGGCCCTAATGTCATCCCCACTTGGAACACAGGGGAAGAGAGGCGTATGGGGTAACTAGCTCACCTGGGGTCAGCAGGCCACCTGGCTGGTAAGAGTCAGCTCGAGGGCGGGTCTGTAAGTGTCCCTGCCTCCCCCGCCCCCAGGACCGCCCTCCTGGAGAAAGATGGGCAGGGTGATGGGTCTTAAATGGGCTGATGTCAGCATTCAAGCCCCTGGAGGGAAGCATTGTGGGGAGTTGGGGGGGTGGGGTGGGCAGAGGCGATCATGAACCCTTTAGAAATGTAAAGTGCTGTAAATACTAACAACAGACCCGTTTTCATAATCTCCCATTTTCCATTGTGTTGCAAATTCTTGTACATTTCCTTGCTCTGGGAAAGATGAAGGCAGACTGTTTAATAACCATACTATTAGCAAGTTATCAAGTATTTGATTGCATTTTCCAGAAAGCACCTCAGTGGCTGGGGGATCATTTCACATCTGCCTTTCCCACTCACACTCAGCATTTCCAGCCTCGCAGCCGGGACTCCTCAGAGTAAAATTGTCTGTGTATCGCGGTTGAGGGAAATTATTTTTTAAAGGGAGGAAAAGAGTATCCAATTTACAGATGTCTTGTGTAATGCACGAAGCAAGAATGACTCTTCCCGGCCCCGAGTGTGGACAGATTTAGCAGACGTCAACAGAACGCTGGAATGGGTGTCAGATGGAAGCAAGTTCATAAAAGTTCTTAGTAAAACTCACGCAGTTAAATTTCTGTTGCACTGGATTCAGGGCACTGCGCCCTCCCCCTTCTTGTCGCTGTAGGGCTTCTCAATCCTTTCTGGAACAATCGGGGGCTAGGGGTGCCGGCACCGGCCTGTCTGATCCTGGGTGCACCGTGTCTCAGTGCTGTTTGGTGCAGGCTCTTTGTCTCGTCTTGTTTTCCTGGCATCGGGCACAGAAGTGTGTCCCATAAAAATGCATGTCCACCAGAAGCCTCAGAATGTGCCCTTGCTTGGTATTAGGGTCTCTGCAGATGAAATTCGTTACGGATCTTGAGATCATCTTGGATTAAAGTGGGCCCCAAATCCAACGGCAATGTCCTTATAAGGTGAAGAGAGGACACCGAGACACACACAGGACAGGCCATGTGACCACGGAGGCAGAGATCAGGGTGACGCTCCTATAAACCAAAGAACGGCAAGGACCACTGACCAGACCAGGGGCCGGGAGCTGGGTGTGGACAGATGGCCCCTCAGACTCCAGAAGGAGACAGCCCCGCCCACACCTGCATCCCTGGCTTCTGGCCTCAGGCCCGAGAGAATGCGCCTTCTGAGCCAAGGGCGTGTCCTCGGGCCCCAGCGCCTGTCACTCATAATGCATCTTTGGAGACTGACCTTGCGCCGGCTTTGCCAGCCTCTGTCGTGGGCTCTGGGTGGGCACCTTGCGTCCCTGCTCACACCTCGTGGGCCCCTGCAGAACAAATTCGTACCCTGATTGGGCCACAGCGAGCTGGTCTCTCGTTTGTCCCATCAATGAGCAAATATGTTCGGGCCTGTTCTCTGAGCCAAGACCTGGGGCGGCAAGGACTGAGAGGTGGCTGCCCACCGTCGGGTGGGGTGTGGCCGAGCAGGTAGACAGCCAGACACACAGGTGGGGGGCGGGGGGGGAGGAGGGTGCCAGGGCCCGTGACGCTGGAGGGCACTACGCAAAGTGCATCCTCAGAGTGGGGGGATGTCACCTGTCTGCCTGCTGCCGGGCTGGCCAGGGCAGGCCTCCAAAATACAGACACAGCGATGTCAGCTTCTAGACCTCTCCGGCGTGTGCCCCGAATCTGGACAGGCTGCTGAGGGGCCATGCCCCCTAAAACTCTTCCCAAGCCCTGACTTGGCTAAGGCCCTATACCTGAACTCGTCACACAGATGTGTGGGGAGGAGGCGCTGGATGGCCCGCGGGCCCACGTCTTCACAAGGGGCTTCACAGGAGGGAGGCAGGAAGGCCACAGAGGGGACACGGGAGGGTGGGTGCAGAGGTTTGGGGACGAGGGAAGTGAGCACAAGCCAGGGGACAGGGTGGCTTCTAGAAACCGGCAAAGCAGGAGATGGACTCTCCCGAACATCCAGAGGGGACACAGCCCGGCAGCCCTTGGGCTTCCGAACCTCCAAACTGTCAGGTGCCCATGTGTGTGGACACTCGGTTCGTGATGATCTGTCACAGCGGCAACAGGAAGTTGCACCTGCTGGGGGGCCACACACCGCCCCCCCCAGGTCCGATCCGCTGCTGATTAATCCCTACAGCAGGACCAGCGAGTCGTCCCTTTGTCCTGCCCACCGTGACGTGACCCGACACCCCCGGCTCCGTCACCCACACCCCCCGCCCACTCTGCCTTTTGTACTCTCCTCAAAGACAGCACCACCTGAAAACCCATCAAAGGCCGCAGACCAAGTGTGAGCTCCCTTTCATGGCCGGCTTCCCCTGCACCCCTCCCCCGCATGCTGCCCCCAGGTTCTCTCCTCTGCCTGGAACACGCTTGTCGCCCATCCGTGGTGGGGTGCCCCGTTCACCCCCAGTGTCACATTGAACGTCTCCTCCTTGGGGAACCTCCTTGTCCACAGGTGAGGTCCGAAGGGGTAGAGCCCTGCTGGGGCCGCGGAGAGCCCGGGGATCCACTGTGTAGGCGCCTCGCCATTTGCAACCACATGTGACGCTGTGTCTGTGTGCCTGGGTGTCCCTGTCTTTCTTGGTGGACAGCCAGGTCATGAGGACAGGATCTGTTCATTGGCTTGAGCCTGACCCCAGGCCTCACACCACGCTGGGCACAAGAGGACCATCACGGCGTCTGTCCCTGTGCCCCAGGCACAGGTCTCATCCCCCAAGCCAGACACTGCCCCCCACTCATGTGCAGACGCTCCAGGCCCTGAAACAAAAGGACCATCTTCCCCCGACTCCTCGTCTGTGTCCGGAACAGCCCGAGACCCTGAGTGTCACCTGGAAACACAGGATCCTGATTCCTGAGCCAGTGTTGTGTCCTCAGCTATGGAAGGTTCTCTTAAATTGAATAGATCCTCTTTGCTTGTGGAAGCAATGGAGATATGCTGTGCATGAATCATATTTATTTTTTTATTTTTAAGTTTATTTTATTTCGAGAGAGAGAGAGAGAGAGAGAGGGCAGAGGAGGGGCAGAGGGAGAGAATCCCAAGCTGACTCTGAGCTGCCAGCACGGAGCCTGATGTGGGGCTTGGACTCACAAACTGTAAGATCATGACCTGAGCCAAAAACAAGGGTCAGACACCTAATGGATGGCACCACCCAGGTGCCCCTTTTAATTATGTTTCTTATTTTTTCTATTTTCTAATGGACTCACCTCATGGGGAGCCTTCCTGTCCGGGGAGAGACTGCCCATCTGCGAGCTAATTCCTAGAGTGAGTCTACCACTTGCTTATGACATGTCCTTCATTTGCAGACTTCAGCATGTCCTTACTTGACTTCCACACTGAGCCTGTGTCCCCGCGCCCGGCAAGGCGGGACCACCCCAGTGCCCCAAGGCCTGCTGGGAGTATTCAAGTTCACCGGCCTGGGCCTGCTCTCCTTGCCTCACCTGTCCCTCCCCACCCAGAGTCCCCGGTCAAGGTGGGGCCAAGGCCTCCCCTTGCTCCTGCTCTCCTGATGGATGCTTCTCTCCGTGGTCCTGCAGCCACGCCTGTCACTTCTAGGGGGCCCGTGAGCAACATCATACTTTTCTTTTGAAGGCATCAGCCTCTGTGTCATCACCTTTACAAATGAGGACCAGGCACCGATCACATCGGTACCATCATAACCCCGCATGGTCTGCGGGGGAAACGAAACAGGAATGAGGGATTAGGGGTCAGTTTTTTTAGAAAGACTGGTCTGAGCATGGGGAAGCCCAGCAGGGCGGGCAGGGTCCCCACGGAGGAGTCTGTGCTCCAGGTGGGCATTGCCTCTGACCTTGGGGCCTCACACTCACTCCTTGGGTCTGCCTCCCCCCCGGGCCAGGCCCTCAAGGTCGCAGGAGCCTGCAGACACCCCCCACTACCTCCCCATAATGCCAACATCAAGTCAAGCATCGGCGCTTGAGCTGGAGTCCCCGTGTTCCGGAAAGAAGCCTGCACCCAGAAGCTGCTAGTGGCTTCATTGTGTGGGTTCATCTTCTGCTTTGGTTATGAGATCAGCGTATCTCCTTATGATAATAAGTAATCAAAATTCAATGAATAAAATCTCGAACTCTCCTAATAAAATGCAATGTCTGCATCAGCAGAACCATCAGCCGGGCACACTGGTATTTGTTCTTGAACTCCCCGGGGAGCGGCCGGAGCTGGTGTTCCCGCCTGGCCCAGAGGTAGTCCGTCCTGACGGCTCTGCGGGCTGCTTTCATTCTGATGGCTTCAGCTTTCACAGGGTAACCCCATAAAGAAGTCTCTTAAAATACATCTTTGAAATTCTGGCGCTGTCGCCTCCAATAAAAGCCGTAGAAGGGAAATTTCAATAAGATAACTCAAGAACATTTAATTTTCTGCTCCTTTGGATTTGCTATCTTATTACAGCCATTCAGTTAGCTAATAAATGTCCAATCCTGTCCAATCTTCATAGTGAGCGGAGAGGCTGGGATTTAAATAATTGGAGAGAATGTCTAGGGGGCGGCTTTTAGCCGAGTCTGCCAACAGAACTGGTGGGTGCAGGGTCTAACCCGAGGGCGGACGCAGCTTCCTCCCATCCTGGCCTGTCCACCTGGGCCCTGGCCTGGCCTCTGTTAGCCTGGAACGGGGGCCTGTGCGGGAGGGCGGGCGGTGGCAGGCGCGGAGAGGGCGGGGTCCTCCGATGTCACCCTCAGACGGGAGAAGGCCTGGGCGGGGCTGAGGTGGCCTGCTGACGCCGGCCAGACCGGAGAGGCTTTGCTTTCTCGTTTTGACACGAAATCGATAGGCCGCCGGGCTGGGCGGTGACCGGTCCGGGCTGAGCTGGCGCTGCTCACCGGGCACCTGCTCAGCTCGAGGCAGGAGACGGGCTGAGGTCTCACTGTGAGCGGAGCCTGTGGCCTTCCGGGGACCCCCGAGGCCAGCACGCCCGCCCCCGTCAGCGGGCCGTCTGGGGTCACGGCGGGGTGGG
>NW_027529175.1:6737182-6741088 GCF_008692635.1 Crocuta crocuta
CAGTGGGGTCCGGAGGGCCGAGCCCAGCGTGGAGGGGAGAGGACGCGGTGAAGGCGAGACGTGGATTGGAACCCGCGTCCGCTGTGTCCGAGTCCTGGGAGCGCGGCGCCAGGACGAGGCTCAGGACCCAGGATTCAGGGGTGAGACTCACAGGGCGCCTGGGGGGCTCAGTGGGTGGTGTGTCTGACCTGACTGTGGCTAAAGTCATGATCTTACGGTTTCGTGGCGTCGAGCCCTGCATGGGGCTCGGTGCTGGCGGCGTGGAGCCTGCTTGGGACCCTCTCTCTGCGCCTCCCCTGCTGACGCTGTCTCTTCCTCAGAAATAAATAAATTAACGTAAAGCGAGACTAGTCACTTAGAGCCTGGGCCTGTACCCAGGGAAGAGGCAGGCGTGCCGCCCCGTGTGCCACCGCTGACCTCATGGGCCGTCCCCAAGCTCTTCTGGGTCCCGAGCCTGCGGAGGAGCTCACAGGCGGCCTGCGGTGGCCGTCCTGGCCGGGCGGGCTCTTGGTGGCACGGGACTCCCCAGAGCACTCGGTCTCACACCACCCCTGGGACATCCGCAGCACCCATGGGCTGGGCACCGCCCTGGGGGGCAGACGGGGGGGCACCTGGGAAGGTCACCGGCGGGGTCTGATTCCGCAGATCCCGAGTCCCATGTGCGAAGCCCAGGCGTGTGCGTGTGTGTGTGTGCACACGCGTGTACGGGGCTCCAGCAGGTGCACGTGGTCTTCCCCATGCACAGACTTCTGCACACGCGTGCCCCTCGGAGTGGTCACCGCCGTGGGTGTCAGGGTTCTGTTTGGTGTCCGTAATGCACTCAGCCATCGGCTTAAAGCGATGGTGGCTTGCCAGCTCCCAGCTCTGCAGGGTAGAGGTTTGGCAAAGCCCTGCCCGGCTTCCTGCTCTGGGTCTCCCGAGGCTGAAATCTAGGTGTGGCCGGGCCAGGCTCTGCTCTGGAGGCTCGAGGGGAGGGGCTCGCCTCTGAGCTGGTTCAGCGGCTCCCTGAGGTGCAGGTGGGAAGTCCCGCCCCCTTGCTGGCTGCCCGCCCCAGGGGCGGGGGGGGGGGGGGGGNCTCTCCACAGCCAGATATGGTGCACGGGGTCCCTTTCCTGCTCCGTTATCTCTTTGCTTTCCACCCTCGGCCAGAGAAAGCAGTCTGCTCTTAAGGACTCACCTGGTTAGACCGGGCCCACCCAGTGATCTCTCTATCTCTGGGATAAAGAGGTCAGGGATGGCAGGTGGCAAAAAGGAATCCCAGGAGTGATACTGTATCATACTCACAGGTTCTGGGGATTAGGGGGCACTTCTCTGGGGGCGCATGTTATAAATTCTGCCTCCCGCACCTTCGGTCCGCATGCCTGCGTGCCTAGATGGGCCCTGGTGCCAGAGGAGGGGGACACTGACCTGCCATCCTGTCTGTGCTCAAGGTTCACAGTCCAGATGGGACACAGGCAGACAAGCAAAACCTTCTTAGAGCAAGTGGGTTCTACATTCAAAGATGCTGAGATGAAGCCACAGAAGGAAATCATTAGCCTGGGTTTGAGGGCAGCTATTGGGCTGGGTCTTGAGGGAGGAATAGGAGTTCGCCTGTGCTCAGTCAGGAGAGAGGGCACACTTGTGCAGGGCACGTGGGAGCTCACGGCGTGTGCAGGAGGACTCCAGCCGCCAGGCGCTGGGGTTAGGGTGGGGGCGGGGCTAGGGGAGTGTCCCGCCTGGGGCCAGGCCCCGGAAGGGCCGGGGAACCCTGGGAGCTTCAACCATCCTCCACTTAGCAAACACCTGAGCACCAGCCATCAGTGATCCTAAGAGCCCAGTCCTTCTCCAGAACCTCTCTGGCAGAAAGGGGCTCTGGCTCCCCGGCGTTTGGTAGAACTGTGGCCATGAACTAGGCTGAATGGTGCCCACCCCCTCAACGGTGTTCACAGCACAATCCCCAGAACTTACAGATGTCAGGTAGGGAGTTAGGGGTCCTCAGGCGGGAGATGGTCTTGGCTTACCCGGGTGGTCCTGGGCCAGGACAGGCCATCTCAGGCG
This sequence comes from Crocuta crocuta, assembly GCF_008692635.1. NCBI lineage: Eukaryota > Metazoa > Chordata > Mammalia > Carnivora > Hyaenidae > Crocuta > Crocuta crocuta. Next base: position 6,739,220 of record NW_027529175.1, read on the forward strand.
GAGCAGAGGGTGACGGACCTGAGCAGAGAAGAGGGCAGTGTGCCGCAGGCGCGGTGGGAAACCTGGAGGCGGGTGCCTGTGACGGTGGAGGGCATGTGAGCCAAGGCCAGCCAGGAGCACCCTCCCGGAGCTGGGAAGGTGAGGAGCCTCCTAGAACCTTGCGAGAGGCCTCCTCCTTCCCCTGGGAGATGGAGGGAGGAGGCCCCTGGGAGCCTGGAGGGTTCGAGATGCTGAGGCAGGTGGTGCAGGAGGCAGAGGCCAGCACGGAGTGGGGTGCATCGGGGAGGGTGTGGCGGGAGGGGGACCCACGTGGGTGGGTGGAGAGGGCTGGCTGTGTGGGTGTGATTGCACAGCTGCACGTGTGTGTACACACCTCTGGCTCGGACACCTGTGTATGTGTTTAAGAGTGTGTCCACCCACCCACCCCTCGGTTGCTGTGGGCCAGGCGCTGGGCTGCTGCGAGGGGCTCCGGGATGCACCCCGGGGCCCTGCCCCAGGTGAAGGCAGACGTGTGCGGAGCCCTTTGGAGGCCAAGTGTAGTGCCATGCGGGGTGGAGAGGGAGCGTCTGCATCTGTATGCACACATAGCTCCCCGTGCCCGGTGGGGCTGGGCTGGGCGGGGGCGCTCCCTCTCCAGTGGCTCTGGTTTGGGTCTGAAGCGCCTCCCGCCGGGTCTGCCAGCCCCTCCGTGTGGATTAAGAGGCTTTTCTCTCGGCTGTGGCCCCAGTGCTCATATGTGGAAACTGAGGCTGAGGAAGGCGGCACAGGCCAGGCTGCGGGGGGGGAACGGGCCCCCAGTTCTGCCTGCCCGCCCGCTCGGTCCCCACAGGCATCGCCCACCATTCCCCAGGACCAGGACACTTTTCCAGGAATCCCTCTCTGGGGACCAGTTGCAAAAATGCAGCTACATCTTTCTGATCAGATTTTCCAATAACCAGCCACAGAAACAGCTTGATGCATTAAACGCACATCGACGTGGTGTTTCCGCCCCGCGAGGGATGCTTAATGCCCTGCCATTACTCGTGCTATCTGTTTGGGCCAGGAGAGAGATGGCTTTATTTCCCCCATAACTCTTCGTGGCACAATCCCATTGTTTACTTTGTGACACACACAGACCGTCATTAATCACCTGGGGAGAGGTATGGGGGTGGGCGGCTGGCTTGCAAAGGGGGTGGGGAGCTCTGGAATGTCCCCACGGCCACGGGGCTGTGTCATGCTTTAGGGTTGAGGGTCTGGGGGATTTCCTGTGCCTGTGGCCCTGCAGCCCAGCCCGTGAGCCTGTCCCCGGTCTCTTCGCTCTATAACAGAATTCCACGAAGTTCGGAGGGACAGCCCAGAGCCACGTCCTGAAGGCGGCTGCCACTTTTATCCCAGGAAAATAGATAACCATTAATTTGCAATAGTCTAAAGTGTGGCGGAGGCATTACTGCTAATTGGCAATAAGAAATGCTAAATGAAGCAAAGTTTCATATTAATGAGCCGTTTATCAATACTAAACGGCCGGCTGGCTCCTTCCATCACTTGATTGGCATTGGCTTTATTTATGTCACAGATGTTTTCCCAGTTATCGAGATGGCCGGTGATCGTCCCTGCTCTCCGCTGCCCTCAGCGCCCCTCCTCTCCTGCTTTGTTTGAAACCCCTGGGGATCACAGCTGCTCCGACTGGGGCGTCCCCTGCTCCTCGGCACCGTCCCAATCGAGGGGGCTTTGCCGCCCTGGGTGCTGAGTCAGAGAAGCTCAGTGATTCTCCCCGGGTCTGGGACCTGCCCTCACCTGCCTTTCTCCAGACCTCATGCAGGATTCGGGGTGTCCAGAAAGGGCCCCGGCTCTCACGCTGAGTTCCCAGCCCAGGCTGTGTTGGTTCCCAGT
>NW_027529175.1:6741131-6744653 GCF_008692635.1 Crocuta crocuta
GACCACTGCAGCGACTCTGGGGCGTATCGGGCACTGGATCAGGGTTCTCTTCCGTAGTTCTGGACTCAGAAGCCCCAAACCAAGGGGGTCTGCAGGCTGTGGTCCCCTTGGGGGCTCAAGGAGGGGCCCTCCTTCCCTCTTCCAGCCTCCGGTGTCCCCAGGCGCTCTCGGGCTTGTGGCTGCATCACCCCACCCCTGCCTCCCTCATCATGTGGCCTCCGCTCTTCCCGCAGGTGTGTCTTCTGCTCTAAGGACACTTACTGGATTTAGGGCTTATGTGCATAATCCCAGATGATCTCTACATCCTTAGCGTGATTACACCTGCAAAGACCCTTTTCCAAGTAAGGTCACATGTGCAGGTCCTGGGGACCGGAGGCGGGCCTCAAAGGCCGGAGGTGCCCTCGGCCCTTCAAGTGCCCTGCGGGACCCCTCCTCCTTCCTGCCGGAGTCCACTGTGAGCCCGAGGGAGAGCGGAGGTGATGTGTGCAGTGTTAACCTTAAAAAAACTGCCAGCTCTTTTACCAGCAGAAGGTGGGTTTCCTTTGGAATAGCAGAGAATTGCAAGCCGGGATGGACAAGCTACAGCAAAACCATGGGCAAATCCACGGAACAGGGCCGGGAGCCTCTTTTATGCAAGAGACGGGCACTTGGGACGAGCTGATGTAAACAGAAAGCTCATTGAAGTAAACTGGGAGCTGGAGGTGTAGTGGCTTCTCATTGGCTGAGCTGTGATGGTCTCTCATTGATTGGCTGGGCTGTTACTGGGGAAGAAGGAAACCTTCCTTCCTCTTGCTGATGCTGGGCCTGAGGGCTCCCTCTGTCTGTTTCCTGACTCCAATCTCAAGGAGGCTTCTTCTTCTTTTTTGTAAATGTTTATTTTATTTATTTTTGAGAGAGAGAGAGACCGAGCAAACATGAGCCGGGGAAGGGTAGAGAGAGACAGACACACACACAAAATCCAAAGCTGGCTCCAGGCTCTGAGCTGTCAGCACAAAGACTGATGTGGGGCTTGAAGGTTTCTTTTTGTTAATTTGCATGATGCCATGTGCCTCACTCAGAGCCTGGTGTACATGCAGCAGGTGTTCCATAGGTGCTAGGTGACTTCTTCTGGGACAGTGGTTGGGTGACAATCTTATTATTTTAGGCCTGAGGAGCCACCTGGGGCCCCCAGCATGATAGGTAGAGATGAGCTGTCCTGCCTGGCCCTGCCCCAGGTCCTGGCCTAGAGCTATGAGCATATAGAACAGTTTGCTTTGTGTTTTCTGGATTTAGGACTGGAGTTTGGGATAGCTTATTCTGCAGCAGGCAGCACAGGCTGCCATGTCAAGGGCTCTGTTCCTCCTGTGCCAGAGCCCCAGATCCACACTCTGCATGACACCTGCTCTGGGCACGGTCCCCGGGACAGTCTGCCCTGGGAGTCAGGTGCTGTGTCCCTCACCGCGTCCCTGAGCTCCTCTCTGGAGGTGCTGCCTCGGGGGGGAGGTGTAACAGATTAGAGGCGGGAAGCCTGTGTGTGGTGTGTATGTGTGTATGTGTGTGGCCTGTGTGGCCTATGCGCACATGTGTGTGTATGTGTGGTGTGTGTGTGTATGGTGTATATGTGCATAGGTGCGCATGTGTGTAGCTGTGTGGTGTGTATGTGTGTGTAGCTGTGTGGCCCGTATGGCACACGTGCACGTGTGTGTATGTACAGTGTATGTGTAGAGTACATGTGTATATGTGTGTAGCTGTGTGGCGTGTGTGTGGTGTGCACCTGTGGAGTATATGTGCACATGTGTATATGTGTGTAGCTGTGTGGCGTGTGTGTGGTGTGCACCTGTGTGGTGTGTGGTGTGTGTGTAGGCGTGTGTATGTGCGTGGTGTGTATGTGCAGATGTTTATACGTGCATATTAGTATATGTGGGGGGAGGGTGGACACACGTGCATATGTGCACATGTGTAGTGTGTATACAGTGACACCTCCATGTTGCTTCGGGCAGCGGGAATGCGAGGGAGGGGAGGGGGCCAGGGCCGGTCAGTGTGGGTGGAGGCTGGAGGGTCGCAGCACTGCAGCCCCAGGCTGCCACGTGGGAGTCATCAGAGCAGGGACCCAGGACCCCCCGGGCCCCTGGCGGCAGTGCCCTCTTGAGACGCAAGCACCAGTGTCGTCGGAATGGGGAGACTGATGTCCAGGAGGGGAGGGCCTGCCCGGGGCTACAGGGGGCTTGAGGCCGGGTTGGGGGCCTGGCCTCCAGGAAGTCAGTGCATCACATGGCCCAGGGGCTGGCTTCTCTGATACTGTCACACACCGAGACTGAGTGTTTTAGGGGAAATCTGACTTGGAGTCTTATAGATCTGATGCCTGGCTTGGTGGGAGTGGGGGCTGGGCGTGCTTACTGCCTACCTGGAGCAGCATTCTGGGTCGAAGCAGCGGGGAGAGGGGAGGGGACAGAGGCTGTGCAGATCACTAACCAAAGCAAACTGCCATCTTGCTGTGGACAGAACAAATGCTGGGTAGAAAGAGGAGAAATCTGGAGGCCTTCCTGGAAGAGGCAGCAGCAGAGCTGGACAGTGGAAAGTGCCTCGAGACAGTGTGCGGGGCAGGTAGAAGGGTCAGGAAGGCAAAGGCACACGGGTGGGGGATGAGGGGCCTGGTTTGGAAAAAGGTTGGGGCTGCAGAACAGCAGGAGGCTGGCCAGAGTCTGGCCCCTCCGCCCTCGGTGGACGTGTGCGAGGTGGCCACCCCCGAAGAGGTGGCTGTGTTTTGGTGAACAGGACGCCTGGCTGGAAATCAAGGTCAGAGGGAGTGAACGTGTTTGATCGATGGCCACGTGTGTCCACGGCAGAGCCCCGCGTACTGTCTGGATATTCTCCATTTTGGAGCTCCAAATTCACTGTCTTAATGGGGTGTTTTTTATGTCTTTGGGCTGTAATTAACGGCGTTCTCCATTATTGTTCCGCATATTAAAGAAATATTTTCCCCAGACTGGCAAAGGTAGAGGTCAATTTATGAAGAATTGTCCTCACAAAACACCTGGTGAGGGTTTTATGTTGTTTAGCAGAGAAAGGATGGATGGGGGTTGCCACTCTGCCTTCTTTTTTCATACAAAATACTAATAATCTCAGAGCACCTCCAGTGTGTGGGTGACGGGGAGGGGCGGTGGGAAGAGGCGGTGACACCGGCTTGTAGCCCATGGGGAGGGACATGGCTTGCATGGNCTTCTGTCCCCTTGTGTCCTGTGCACCGCCGGCCGCCTGGAAGTTCTCGCTCTCCTCCCCTTGGGACGGCGAAGGACGGACCCCAAAGACGTCACCCCAGTCCTCAGGGCCTGTGACTGTGACATCCCGGGACAAGAGGGACTTAGCCAGTGAGACTGAGTCAGGGATCGGGATGGGGACTTGTCCTGCGGTGTGGGCGGGCCCCAGGCCAGCACAGGTCCTGTTGGAGGGGGCAGAGGGTCAGACGGAGGGAACAAGGGCCTCTGGCCTTGAGGATGGAGCGAGCCCCCCCCCCCCCCCCCCCCCCCCCCCCCCCCCGCGCCG
>NW_027529175.1:6744693-6832632 GCF_008692635.1 Crocuta crocuta
GCGGTGCACGGCTCGCAGACCGTCGGGAACTTGCGGAGATGAGTTCCCAGCCGCGGTCCGGAGGCCCCGAGTCCACAGCAGCCTTAGGTCCCCAGGCCTGGGCGGCCAGATGGCGGCCCTGGGGAGGGTCAGGAGGCCCGCAGGACCCGGGCCGGGGAGGCGCGTCGGCGGAAGCCCCCTCTGGTCTCACCCGGTGCTCGCTCAGATGGGGCGTCAGCAGCGTTTGTAGCTCGTTTTCTGGTCTCTGTCAGGGAGGACGGACGGAGTGTGACGCTTGCCCAGGTCCCCGGGGGCCTCCCCTCCCGGCCGCGGGGCCTGGAGCACAGACTGCCCCAGGGGCTCTGCGGTTCCGGGGCGGCCCTGCCTCCTCCCCCGAGCCCTGCTCCGGCTCACACTCGGTTTGCACGTCGTCACGGAAGCCACGCGCCTGCTGAAATCTGTGGCTGCGATGTGCCGAACAGGCAGGCAGCTCGAAGCGAAGGTGGACGTTTGGGAAGAGAGGAAAACAAAAATCATCAGGGCACGGCGAGTCACATTCTTAGGAGCAGGGCTGCTGAGCAGTGACACGCCCAGGCGCATGCGCCGTGCGAGCCCTCGGGGCGCCCATCGCGGCTGCGGGCAGGAGCGCGCGCGCCGAGCCCTTGACGTTTCGAAGCGTTCTTTCCGGGGCCTTCAGCCTGGGCCGTGGGAGCCCTGGCGCCCCACGCCGTCCTGCCCTGTGCCTTGGCTGCGTCCCAGCAGTCGGGGCCGGGTCGGCACACAGGGGCCCCTGTGCCCGGCGCAGCCAGCTTCGGCACCGGGCCACCGCGCCCTGGGGCGACCCCACCACGTGTTCCCCTCGCACTTGCCCCCACCCTGCGACCTGACCCTCATCTCCCGGAGCCTCCCACCTGTGGCGTGGGGCCTGGAGCCCCGCTGCGTGCCCATCCCCGGCTCTCTGGAAGGGCCGGAAGGAGACGCACACGATCTGTGGTCACCGCTGAGCCCGGGGGGAGGGGTGGAGGGGAGCTGGGGGGGCCCTGCTGGAATCCACTGGGGGCGTGGCATCCGCTGTGGGCGTGGCATCCTCTGGAGGCGAGGCACCCTCCGGGGGCGTGGCACCCGCTGGGGGCGTGGCATCCTCTGGGGGCTGGCGAGCAGTTCTGGTGCTTCCCCAGGGGGGAGGGGCCCTGGCTACTCTCCATCTGTACCCCGCACGCCCAGATCCATGCTCTGCCGGACCCTACCCTGCGGCCGGAGGGTCCTGCCAGGAGATGGGGCAGGAGCAGAACGAGGTGCACGGCCCTGCTCCTTCCCGTGCTCCAATACCCTCTCTTGCTCCCGCTTGCCCTCCGCCTAGAGGTGGCCATGGCTCCTGCTGCTGCCGGGCTCGGGGCTCCAGTCCCCAGGGTGTCCCCCTGTCCTGCTCTGGTTTCCGTAAATAACTCTCTCATTAATTTCCCCAGTTACCCCTCTGAGTGGAATTCTGCCTTCTGCGGGGAACCTGAGTTTTCCAAAGTGGCATCATGATTAATCTGATGTATTTAACTACTAAAAGGACATCATCTCTCTTCCACTTTGCTCACCAAGCTCTCCTTCCAGCAAAGCCTGTCTCACCGGAGAAGCCTTTCCCGCCCACACCATCTGCCCGGGGTCAGTCCCTTCCCGGGGCCCCTCTGCCGATGATGGTCGGCCGCGGGTGGGTGTAGGCTCCTGGCCCTGAAGCTCCTTACTTCTTCCCTGCACCGCCCTGGGCTGATCCTATGCCACCTTCCTTTGGCCACCTGGTCCTCCAGGGTCAACGTGCCCCATTGCTTGTGGCTCTGTCGGGATTGGAGACGTTTGTCCCAAATCCCCAGGACCCCAGGATCGCACTCTGCTGCAAGTTTAAAGGGACCACCGCCTTCAAATGCATGAGCTGCTGTCCAGGCGTGTGTGCCGGGCGGCTCCCCCACTGGGGGCCCTGCACAGAGCAGGGTCTGCTCTGTAGAATGGGGCTCACGGATGGTGAGTTAAAGCTGCTTCCAAGTCGGAATTAATCGTCCCCTATTCTGGGTTGCCCCGAGATGTGAATTCTGGACCTGACCACAGACCTGAGTGGATTTATGAAGTAGTCCTCTGCTCAGTATTCTGTTGGCCTGGGGATGGAGCAAGAGCCATTTTTTGCCTGACTATTATTAAAGGAAGACCATTTTGTGAAGTGCGTACAAGAGAGGGCGTCTCTTTTCCCCTATAGTCCCTTTGGGCAGTGCCCTGTGGGTGCCAGGGTTCCCCTGGGAACGTGCTGCAATGGCCCGTCCTCCCTGGAGCCCCTGGGGATTTCCTTCCGGTCCCTCAGCCCCCTCTTGCCCTGCACGGGCAGCTTGTCCCCTTGCTCAAGCGCACTCGCCTGACATGCCTTCTTGTGCTGACTGATGGTGACGCCCAGAGCCTACGTAGTCAACCCTGTGGGCGAAGGATGGTGAGGTCAACCCAGCCTCCTTCTGCCAACCCGGAGGCATGGATTCCAGCTTGGTGGGGGAGCTCTGGCTCCAGGGAGGAGCTGCGTCAACAGGGAGGGCTATTTGGAGTCACATGCATCACGTGATTGCTCTGATCGCCCCCCTCCCAGCCCCCCAGCCAGAGGTTCAGAGCCAAAGGGTAGTTGTGAGTCGCTCCTTGAGGGGCCTCCCGCAGGCAAGGTCCCCGCCTGGCTCTGCCCCATTTTCCCTTTGGCTTCATCAGTCATGTGCCTTCTTTCTAGGCAAACCGCAACAGAGTCTTGCAGAATGGATAATCCATTTCAATAATAAGTTAAATGGGTTTGCTTTTGTTCCCAGAAGGCCTCCCACCAGGAGAGGGATTTTTTAAGAGACTCCTGGGTGGAGTTTTACTTCTGAGCTTGGGCTTCCTACTGCTCCTGAGCTAATTGAGTATAGAGCATGAATAAACATGGGCGGGAGCTCCTTCAACTCGCCCACTCAGACGTGCAGGGTGCGGGCCGGGGAACCACCTCCAGGTGGGGCCTGTGGGGACAAGCTCTGGCAAGTTCGAGGGTGATCCCTGTCGTGTGGAGGACGTGGCATAGTGTTGGCCACTCTATGTCCCCGTGTTTAAATGTCACGTCAGAGTCAGATTGCTCCTCTTGGAAATAAGATGTGTGGCTTCCAAGACGCAGGGATGATGTTTGTCAGACATGCTGGACCTCAGCCATCCATACAGATGTCACACAGCCAAGCCCAGAATCTTGCTTCAGCCTGAGACCTGCCCAGGGTGTGCAGCCATCTGGGATATGCCCGTGTCTACTGCTTTTTTTTCTTAATGTTTTATTTATTTCTAGGAGAGAGAAAGAGACAGCGTGAGCAGGGGAGGGTCAGAGAGAGAGGGAGTCACAGACTCTGAAACAGCCTCCAGGCTCTGAGCTGGCTGTCAGCACAGAGCCCGACGCGGGGCTCGAACCCACGAACCGCGAGATCACGACCCAAGCAAAAGTCAGACGCTCAACCGACTAAGCCACCCAGGCACCCCCCGTGTCTACTGCTTTAAGCACAAGTCTTGTTTTATCCCTTTGCCCTTCAGGGCTTAGAACAGAACAGGGTACATAGTGGTCAATAAGTGTTTGCAGGATGGATGAACGAAGGGAGCAGTAACATCAGATCATTTGGGTCTCTAGTTTGAGGACATATATTTTTGGGAAAACCAGTAAGATCTTGACGGCAAGATCAGGCTGGGCATACAGATGCCATTATTGTGTTAGCATACTTCCTGTACTTCACCCACGCTCGATAAATACCCATGGAAAGAACATCAATCACGTGCTACAGTCAAGGAGCTCCTTATGTGGGATTTAAATTCTTTGTGATGACAGAAGTCCTGAATCAGCCAGTTTTCTTTTGATAATTCCTCAAAGCATCTACAAACATCTTTGCTGTGTGATCGCTCAGGGAGCCCACAGCCCTCTCACCGGTGGGTGTCTCTTTTGAGACCTAGACAAAGCCATTGGCTTGCGTTAGAGGCTGCTTTGTAGTAAAACACTATCTCAAGGTGCTAAATGCACACAGAGCTAACGAGTTGTTCATATTGTAAGGGCTGTGCATGAATGGGAGAAAAAGGTGATTTTTATCTCCTGAGTCCTGCTCATTCATTGAGCAGGAAAGGCAGGAAAATAGTTCTTTCACTTCTTTCTCTTTTGTGCCCAGAAAGTAGAGGTGAAGTGATATAAATAGAATTCATAGATGGCGTGTCTCCACTGTAAATGGAGAATTGGGATTCACATCCACTCATTGGTGTGGGGAGGTGTTTCCTATTGGATGTGCGGACCAAAATTTTGTCACTTAGGAAGAACACCAGCTAATTAACCCATCGGCCCACCCATCCACCTGCCAACCATTCAATGGAAAACCAAACAAATCAAAACAAACCAATTAACTCAAAACCAACCCTCCAGCCAACCAGCCAACCAACTAACCAGTCAACCCATCTTGCCTGGATTGGCTACCCAGCAAGGGCATGGATTGCTGTGTGGGGCCATGAAAAGGGGCTGCAGTTCTGAGTGGGGAAAAGCCGTGATGGTCTGCACTAGTAAATGTTCTTGTAGCAGAGGTTGGTGCTGACCTTTCCTTTCTCCCCACTTGGCTTGTGTGAAGACATGTCTTCATCTTCCTCGCCTACTTCTGTGCTTCTTTATTCTCCGTGTCCTTCCTGAGTCTCCTCCCCTTATGCACGCCTCATCGTAGTGGCCTGTGGCGTCTGTCTTGGCAATTTTATCCTTTTCTGTGGATTCTGTGGTCTTTCCAGTGGAAGTGGTACCGTTGTCTGGCGTGACAAGAGCCGAGGAAGAGGGGGCTGCGGAGGAATGTTGATCCGTCGTGGTAGGGACAGGATGAGCCTGATGCATCCTGCTTCCCATGTGGGCATCCGTGCTTGGAGCGCCCGGTGCATGGGGAGCTGGCCGTGGCTTGGAATCAGGCGGCGTGGGTCTGAGCCCCCAAGGAAGCTGTGCAGCAGCATCTTTCCATCTCAGCCTCCTCATCTATAAAAGGGGACACATCATGCATACACTAAAGGACCCCATTTGTAGATTCAACAAAAGTTTCATTTGAAAAGTTCTAGTAAGTGGTCAGATGCCTGTGGAGAGTCACGCCAGCATCAGCCACATTCCTGGGGGTGTGGTACGTGTTGGGGAGATGGGGAAGGAAGGATGGGGCACTTCCCTAGGTGGGGGCAGACACAGGTGGAAAGTGCTCGCGCCGCGTGTAAATGGTGAGTGCCTTCCTCCCCTCCCCCACTGTCTGTCTCGTGGTCCCTGCATTCCTTGCTTCTCCCTGGGCTTTGCAATCTGCCCCAGAGGAAGAGACCGGCTTTGCATGGCCAGTTGACCACGTCTGATGCCTTCCTGTTGCCTGAAAGGTACATTTCAGCTTCCTTCTCTGAGCAGGCTGACCCTGCACCCCCTGCTCTCTGCCCCGGGTTCAAGCCCCACCCTCGCTGCCGCACTCCTGCTGTTTAACTGCGTGCAGCCTCTCAGCGGTATCGCATTCCCAGAGGTGATGGATCCACACCCATGTAAGCGGAGCCCCCTGCCTGCGTTTCGGTTCCTACCACCCATCTCCTGAGGACTCGCCAAGTTCCCACCTCCTTCTAGAAGGTTCTGCACAGTCACAATCACCATCCATCAATGCTCCCGGCTGCTCCCACCCTTTCTCTGTGCCCTGGTTCCAGAACACCCTAAGTCATTCCGGAACGTGGGTATCTGTGCAGGCTCCCACACTGACAGGCTGCAGCTTCTCAGGGACAGGGACCTTGCTGTCCCGCTTTGCAGGGAGCGTGGGAGGCCAGGCGGGATGGAGTCACGGATGACAGGAGCTTCCAGCTGAGGCAGAGGTGCCCCCATGTCTGTCTTTTCAAGTAGCACGAGCCCTTGAAGGGCAGCGACGTGTGCTGGGTCCTTCCCGTCCTTGGGCAGCACAAGGTTAGCAACGCGGGGCTCAGCCCCCACCTGCTGCATGACGCATTCATCCGAGTGATCCAGCGCATGAAGAATGGCCCTCCTCTTACCACAGCCGTCCCCACGATATATATTTTTTAAATTTAAGTGCTCTACATCTTTTCTCCCTCTTGTGAGGCTGGCGAGGAGCAGATAGGAAGCTTCTCTGCAGAGGGCTGAGTCGCCACACACCCCGCTACCGTGTCTTGCTGGGATTCTTTGGGCGGCCCCGGAGACACCGTCCATCCCTGACCTTCTCCTGGCTGGCCTCTTGGCCCCCCATCCTGAAAGATTCAACTGCTCCCATGGCTTCTAGAACCCTAGCTCGCACCTCTCCTCACTTTGACTCTTCAGTAGCGATATCCCCCGGTGGGTGTCCGACAAGCCCCGATGTTACCCAGGGATCGTAGACGCAGGCTACCGAGAATCCGCTCAGCCTGCCTTTAACGGGAGGGTGTTTAGAATGTGCCGTAAGGGGTTTCTTGGAAGGACAGGGAATCGAGTTTGGGTGTCATTCTCCCAGGGGCCAAGCAGTGAGAAGACCCCGGGCAAGCCCGAGAGCTGTGTCAGGGGAATTTCCAGGGTTGGCAATACCCACCACGTGGCAAACACAGAGTGAGCACTGACCGCTGCAGCAGGACCAGAGGCCACAGCCGGGCTTGGGCCTTCCCACTTGCCATTGTCCCTCCACGCTCTGTTTAGATCCCCAAACCTCAGGCCGGCCTGGCCACCGGGTGGAAATGCATCAGCCCCCCTCCTTGGGGGATGAGCAGAGGCCCAGGCCTCTGACCTGTACCCGCCAGGGAGGGTCAGCGCCGATCACAGGGTCCTCCTTGGTGCTCTGCCCCTGGTTTAACGCCTTTGCCCTCCCCGTGAAAGGGAGGGACACACTGTCATCCGTTGTGTCATCCACTGCCTAGAGGCGGTGTTCTGTCACCGTTGGTCTTGGCGTCCGCGGCCTGTGAGCCGGGTGAGAAGGCTGCCCAGCACCCACGCACCGTCTGTGAGGCAGGACGGGCAGGGGAGACGCTAAGAAGGGGACAGCACCTGCCTGGGGCGAGGCCGGGGTCGATGGGAAACCCCTTTACCCATCCCCCATCCTATACTTGTCATTAGCCAGCGTGCAGTCACACAGGTCCTCATTTTGTAGGCTGACCTTGAACGTTAGTCCTGAGCTGTCCGAGCCCTTGCTGGCCCTGGGGGTTGCTGCAGCCTCTGGCTCTGTCCCTGTCCCCGGAGGTCCCAGGTGGTGCCCCAGAGCATGTGTGGCTGCCGACCTCCTCTCCCGTCGCCACTGCGCAGTGACGTGCTGTGCTCCCTGGATGGCCAGGAGACATTTCTCCAGATGACACAATAGCGTCCCCACCTCCGCCTGTCCAGGGACACGAGGAGCCCAACATGGCTAGTTTGCTCCCCAACCTTTACGCCAGCGGGACTGTTACTGGGTCTCCTTTGGGGACCAAAATGCCAGAATCAGGGGAGCCCAGGGATGCACAGACCAGACACAGGGCGTCATAAGTGCATATGTAAGTGATAGCGTGAGAACTCTCACTGTCCCTTCTGTCCCTTGCGTCCTGAGCCAGCACCTGCTGTGAGAAGGGACCCTAGGCTGCGTCACACACTTAGAGGCTTGACAACATCCATTCACGATGTCACCATGTCCACGGGTCCAAAGTCTGAGCTTGGCTAAGTCGGGTTCTTCGCTCAGGGTCTCGCGGGGCTGAAATCGAGGTGTTGCTAGCCTGACTTCCTTCAGAACCTGGGGTTCTCGATCAAGCTCACGGGGTCGTTGGTGGAATCCAGTGTTTTGCGACGGCAGGACTGAGGCCCCTGGGTTTTTTGCTGGCTGCTCTCAACTCATAGCCTCGTCAGTTCCTTGCTCTGTGAATGCCCCGGCCCCGTCACACCATGTCCTTCAGGAAACACCCAGTGCCAGTCAAGTGAGGACTCACCTGATTAAGTTAGGCCCACCCAGGATGATCTTCCTTCTGTTTAACTCAAAGTCAACTGATCAGGGGCTGTGGTCACATCTGCCAGTCTTTTCCACCTTATACTGTTAACACACACACAGGACCGCCACCCTGTCACGCACCTAAGCCCTGTCCATACTCAGCAGGAGAGGAGGATGCAGGCCGTCTACACCAGGCACCCAGGCCACCTCTGAATGCTGCCTATTGCAGTGCCATATTTGAGCCTGTGGCTCGGAGCAGAGAAGCTCGTGGGTCCCTGGGCGGAGCCCTAAGCGAGTCTGTGGCGGGCCACTCCTCGCTGCTGTGACCCAACGTGCTTTCGCTTGATGGTGTATGTGACCAGCAGGTGTCCTGAGGATCAGCTTCTTGTTTTGTGTCGTGTCCCCTTCCGCCCCAAACAGCTCCTCGACAGCACAGCTGAGGCTGATTCTCCGCAGCAGCAGAGTGTCGGGGAAAACCCACAGGCTGTGGGAAACGTGAGGCGGGCAGGCGGGGCAAACGCTTGTTGGGACTAAGTGTCTACTTCTCGGAGGACACGTTTCTGCGCCCTCCACGCTGGCAGGCGCGCTACAATCCACCTGCCCCCGGTGGCCGGCGTTCTAGGGGTTTGGAACCAGGTCAAGGGCGGGGAGCTGGTGGTACCGCTGGTGGTACCTCGGGCTCCCAGAGTCGGCTCAACAGTGCCGTCTTCGCCCCCAGCTTCGCTGTGTCTACGAGCCCACTGAGGACACGCAGGGCTGCAGAGGGTGAGACTCACAGGCTTCACCCCTGCAGGCCATGCCCTTTGGAAACCAAGTATTTTTATCTTCTGGGAGTCCCGGGCGCACCCTTCCCCCTGAACGTTTGGTTTCCAACCTTCCCTCTTGTTCCTTGGGGGCCTGTGGACACCCACTCACATCCACTGCGGATTCCTGTTCCCCGCTGCCTGCGATGCTCCCTGGGTGGGCTGGTAATGCCATGTTCTCTTCCGTGCAGGCCGTCGGCAGGCCAGACGTGCATTTTCCCTCAGTGGCTCGCCTCACACTTGAACGCAGCGAATCCAAACCCCCTCAGTGTCCTTACGGGATGTGCATCTCATTTATTCGTTTGATGGATACGGATGGGTGCCTGCAGCACATCACAGGCTCGGTTCCTGGCTGCTCAGCATGGAGAGGGGGTGTCATAGGGCGCCTGCGAGGGTCAGCCGGTTTAGCTCCGACTTTGGCTCAAGTCATGATATCGCGGTTCGTGGGTTCGAGCCCTGCATCATGCTCTGTGCTGACAGCTCAGAGCCTGGAGCTGCTTCAGATTCCGTGTCTCCCTTTCTCTCTGACCCTCCCCCACTCATGCTCTGTTTCTCTCTGTCTCTCTCTCAAAAACAAATAAACATTAAAAAAAGACGTCACAGGTGTGATCCAAGCCTTGGTGGAGTCAGGGAAGGAGCCATTTAAAAAAATAATAAAGCAATCGATGACCGTTGTGGCGGCCGAGGAAGTGAGGGCGCTTGCTGTCCCTGGTGGGCACCCTGTGAGCACCGGACGGGCAAGCTGGGCATCACCGCTCCTCTCCCACCGTCCCCCCTGCTGTGGCCGTGGTTTGGCCCGAAGCCTCTCTCCTGAGGACGCAGAGTTACCCTTTTTGTAATTGTCCTTACCAGGCAGCCACGGGGGTGGGGGTGGGGGTTGGAAAATGCAGATCTGATCGCACCCTTGCTCGGCCGGAAACGCTAATTTCTCCATGCGCTTCCCGGAGGCAGTCGTGGCTCCGGGGTGTGCGCCTCACAGGGGTGCAGTCTGCCCTCCTCGCTACCCTGGTGCACTCTGCATTCCATAAACACATGCTTGCAGCCCGTGCTCTGGGCACGCTGCCCCCGGCCTGGAGCACTTCTTTCTCCCCCCGCCTCCGTCAGGACCCGAAGAGCTTCCTTTTCAGTTTGCAGACCCCATTCAGCCCTCACCCTCGGTCTGAGGTCTCTCTTGAAAACCCCACACAGAGATAATCACCCCCTTTGTGTTTCCTTCTATGCCTCCAACACCCTGGTGCCCCCACATCACTTTGGACGAAGTCACCTGTTTACAGCCGAGTTGCGTTTTGTATCGAGTTTGGTTCTCAAGGCCCCTGGGAGGTGAAAATTGCTTGTAATCAACATTACTCTTAAGATTCCCTTCAATCGCCCATGACGAGCAGCGCCCACAGTTCTGTGTCAATAGCTTTTGGACCTGGCTGGTCAGTGCTTTGCTCGGATTCCGGAGGACCTGTCATTTGTTTGAGGGGAGCTTCACCGGCCCCGCAACACGAGTGTTTGTCTGTCCCCGTCAACAATCGTGGAAAATCTGGGATCTCGCATTCTCTCTGGAGGGCTAGCCCAGGCTTGTGTGGGCCGTGGTCCATGGCCCGTGGCCTTCACATTCCATGGCCTATGCTCACTGAGCGCCTCAGCGGCTGGGGCCTACCCCGTCTCACCCTGGCCGCCTCCTCCAGTGACTGAGTTAAATGAGCATCTGATGTAAACCCACATATGTGCCCTGTGTCCCTATTAGACTGCAAGTTCCCCGAGAGCAGAGACAGAGGGTTACTCACTGTCTGTGGCCCAAGAGCAAGTCACTGGGGAAGCAGCGTCTACATCCAGGCCTGTCTTCCGCCAGATGCCTGCATTAGGGAGGAGCTCTCGTGTTATCAATGAGTTCGCCTGAGACAGAGCCGCATTCCCGCCCAGTGAGGGGCTGCGAGCTGTGTGTGACGGTGGCTCAGAAGGGGCAGCATTTCTTCCCGTTCTGTCCCCTCTTTCTTTACGGCTGTGTAGTCCTGCTCTGTGTGGTCGGTACCAGCTGCACTCTCTTTATTACTCTGAAGTCCAACCTCTCAAAGGCAGAGTGGTGCTCACGGACAAAATGATAAATTTCACCCTAATAATCTCATTTAATTTCCTTATAAACTAGCATTTCCTGATACATGCTTATCGACAGGTGCTGTGAAAAGGATCTCTGTACATTTTCAAATCTGACTGCTTCAGCGTTTTAGAAGATGACCCTGAACCAGGGAGGAGGAGGGGGAGGAGGACTTGCCAAATCGTGGGTAGCCGTGGTGTTGGGTCCAAGGTGAGGACCGAGACCCTCCACCCACCACCTCTGCCCAGCACCCGGTTTCTGCAAAACCAGATGGCCTCCTGTCTTCAGATCTGGGAACCAGGAGGGGTGGCCCGGAGATTTGCATTAAACATTTTGAGATGCACGGGAAGGGATGTTGTAAATAGACACTAAGCACTTCAATCCATCCTTAGTCCCGAGGTTTATTTCTGATTATATGGATTTTCCGATCCAAAGCTCCAGTTGATGGAAAATCTGCTCCATCAGGACCCTCTCCTCCCTCACCGTAGGTCTCTACCCTGGTTAATGTGGCCTCTGGGGCATTACACACTTGTTGATTCAACGGACTTCTGTACAGCGTTTGTCTTTGGTGGTGACGGCAACCATCAACATGGAGGGAGCGCTTTCGTTTTCAGTTACGGGGCTTGAGCCAAAGCTGCTCTGGGAGGCAGACGTGCTCTAGGGAGCCTGCACTTGATTCAGCAGAGCCCTTGAGGGATAATGTGTGCTCTCCGTTGTCTCAGATCCCTGGGCGCCAGGTTTAGAGCCTTCCCCGGTTTCGCGTGGCGTCGAACGCTAGGCTCAAAGCCATGGTCCCTCAGGGTTTTTGAAGATGTTACATGCCGTCTTCTAGCCAAAGTCCTCGTGGAGGAGAAATGGCCAGCCCTCCTCTTCCTCCTCTTCCCCGTTCCCTCCTCCTCCTCTCCGCTGCTGCTCTGTTGGTGATCTGTACTTTCTCTTCCGTTGCTTTAATTAACAATGCTTCGTTTGCCTCTTTGTTCACATTGCCTGAGGTTGGGTCCAGGCTGACTTTTAATTGTCAGCTTGACGATTGAGGCCTTTTCAGTTCTGGAACTCACCTAGCCATTATCGTCTGCCTCCGTCTCTTTGGGCTTGCCGNCGAGGTTGGGTCCAGGTTGACTTTTAATTGTTCTGTTTTTGAGTTGATGAGCATCTTCAGCTTGACGATTGAGGCCTTTTCAGTTCTGGAACTCACCTAGCCATTATCGTCTGCCTCCGTCTCTTTGGGCTTGCCGTCTCGGTTTCGCTAGAGCTGTACTGGGCCAGGGTCACGTTAGTACCCCAGTTCCCCGTGGCCCCTCAGGCATATTTGTACTTTGCCTCTCTGTTCTCGTGTTAGATGATTTCCTCATTTCTATCTTCCACTTCACAAATTCTCTTTTCAGCTGCTTCGATCTACCGTTTGAGCGATGAATGGACTTTTTGCTTCAAATGGTCCTATTTTTCCTTCTGAGAACTACTCTGTTTTTGATGCTTTCAAACCTGTTTGTTCTTTTTAGAATCTCATTCTTTCCATGTGATTTCTGGTCCTGTTTCATCCTTTTAGTTGTTGTAAGCATCATAATTTCATGGTTTCACAGGATCCCAGCATTTTATTTAGGTCCTTGGGATGTTGTTCCAAATTATTCTCTGGCTTTCGTAAGAGGCTTATACGTCCCTGCTGTAGCCATGTGATGTGCAGTGTTTCCCTGGGAGGAGAGGTACTTCCCACCTTACTAACATCAGCTCAGGAAGCACTTTGGCCAAACAGATGTGAACAAAAGTGCCACATTTTAGCAATAAGCTTAGAAACCACTGCAAAGTTTGACCGTTACAGAGTTTCCCCTCTTCCATAAGAACATGTCCCAAACAGGGGCTGTTCATTTGGACTAGAGTTTAGTGTGGAGGAGGTGACATATGGAAAAGAGCCAGAGCCAGCCCACAGCGGCTGCCCCTGATAAGCAGCGTGAGAGGCGAGTTGTTTCTCTAGGTCATGGGACTTTGGGGTTGTTTCTTACACAGCACAACCTAGCGTAAGCTGCTACGACAGGTACTAACTTTACCTTTGTGGCATCTGCTCACACTCACGGTGAAGCAATTACTCACGTGGTGTGTAATTTTTTATTGTGAACTTATCTTCATTGTGAGTTGTTTTCGTTTGTAACTGTGGGGTCTCGTGGACGCTCGGTGGTAGGTGTGTCTCTACTGAAAATGTTTTCTTTCTGCCAAGGGACCTCAGGTTTTCATCAGTCCGGGGGCCGTGTTTGTTTTTTGAGGACTTTTATTCCATACTGACCCTGTAAGTTCAGACCTCACACTTATATGTGGCCAAGCTTCCATGTTTCATTTTCATGAGATCTTTGTTTCCATCTGGAGCGAGATGCAGGCATGGCGTCCCTTGTCATCTCTGTTTTGTGGGCAGCTTCTGTCCACTTGTCAAGGTGGATGTCCGCTCTGTGCAAGGCTCTCTCATTCTGTGTCCTGCTTCAGTTCAAGCCACATCCTTGGCTCCAGATGGGCGTGGACACCCGAGCCGCTAGCTGCTGGGACTTACATCTGGTCAGATGTTCACTGACCCGCTGTGCACTGGCTTTGAGTCCCCACTCTCCTTCAGGCACCTGGGTCCTTTTCTTTCAAACCTGACTATTTTTGTAACTTCTAAAAAAATCAGAAGTTCATTTTGTAGTGGAGGCACTGGGAGGCTGCGTGGGCCAGCCCTTTCTGCTCACCTAATTGTTCACCTGCTCCCTGACGCTCAAACCTCACGAGGGCTGGGGCCATTCACATCCGGTTTACTGTCATCCTTGGTGCCCAGAACAGTGCTTGGGACCTGGAGGTGTTCAGCAGGCATTTATCAATCAATTGAATAAGTGAGAATTTAAAAGAAGAAGGTAGCAGGGGACCAGCAGAGGATGGCCCGTGGCTTCTATCTGTTACAACCCTGTCTTCTGCCCTTTCTGTCAGTTGGGCTGTGCCACAGAATGGCTTGTGCAGCATTGGGGGAGGACTGGAAAATGCCAAGAGGGAAGAAGGGGGTTTTCTTTTTTTCTTTCCAGGGGCTGGCCCTTTCCTTATTCCCATGGGAGCCACAGCAAGCCTTGGCTCCTGTGAGGTAGTTCCCACTGTTACAGACGAGGGGCACACAGACAAGGAATTAAAACCCCATTGGTAAGTGCTATGACAGAGGAGAGAATGGAAGAGTTAGAGAATGCGAGGGAGCTACACTCAGGAAGACTTCCTGGAGGAGGTGACACTTTGACCTGAGTCACGACAGTCAGGGGAGGGGAGGGCAGCGCATCCCTGATGGGGATGTAATACGTGGCAAGGTTGCAGGTGAGGGCGTGGGGTGTGTCCTGGGGAATCGTCAGGTTGGGCAGAGTTTTCATATTTTCAGGACATGCGTGTCTCCCCTTCTATATGCAGATATGAATTTTCTCATCATTCTTACTCAGCTTCTTTGAAAATGCAGATTCTCTGTTCAGAAATAACGCGTTCCCCCAACGGGCAGCATGGAGAGAAAGGGAGTGGCTTATAGATCGAGTTCCAGAGGAGAAGATGGATGGTTTCCAGATGTCCCTAGAACTTTCTGGGCCAGCTCTGACTCAGGCCACCCCCAGGAGCATCAATAGTGGAGGCTTTCGGGCAAGTGGTCCTCGGCTCTGAGGGGTGAAGCTGGCTCTGGGCGGGTACAGTGTCCACCTCAGCCTGACCCCTGGGCGCTCTGTGGCCAAGGGCAGTGACGTCACCCCCTGCTGGGGGCGGGGCTAAAAGGCCTTCTCTTCCACAGGGTGGTTTTCAATGCGATGGAGCCCATGATGGGCACTGGCCGAGTCTTAGGGTTTTTTTTTTTTTTCTTATTGATGCATTTTGAACCAGGTTTCTCTTTTTCTCATTCTTAAATTAACCTATTTGTGCCTTATTTATTTTACCGAATCCAGCCTTTGAGGATCCAGGTCGTGGCCACTGGCTGGGTCCCCCGTCTCCAGGGGCTCTCAGGGCGGCGCCTTGGGAGATGGGGGGCTGGGCTTCCAGAATCCGCGGAGCTCCTGCCCTGGGGGTTGACCTGCCCGCGGTCCTGCAGGCTGGGAAGACGTCCTGAGGACCAAGAAGTCATCGAGCTCCCGCACCATTTATTAACTTTGACTTGTAAATTAAAACACCCGGTGGTACAATTAGGGAAGAGCAAAGGGAAATGAGAATCTGCCTTTCCTTCTTCCAACCTCGAATCAGAACACCGACAAGTCTAAGTAAAAGTTGAAAAAATTCAATTACTATGCAGATGGATTTCAGATATCTCTCCTTTCTGTCATCTTGCTTCTAAATGCATTGTGAGAAGCCTCCGCTGCTTCCGCGGGGGTGAGCCCCCCCTCCCCTCGAGGGTGCCCCGAGCTGCACCGGAGGGGCAGGGGCACCGGGGGACCCCCACCTGCCCAGACCCCATGCCGCGTTCCACTTCTCCATGTCAGAGCCCGGCGTCCAGGCTCTGGAGACAGACTCCCATCAGATGCACCTGCTGAAACGGCTGCTTCTCCCCGTCTATGGGGGTGTTCAGATCCGGGCGGATGTGACCCTCGTGGTCGCCCTCCGCCACTCCCTCTGCGGTGGTGCCAGCTTGGGCTCTCACTGTGGGCAGCAGACTGCTGAGGTGTCGCAACAAAGCAAAAGGGAGAAGACCTCTTCCAGGAAGCCCTCCGGGCCTCCCAGGGGCAGGTAACACGAAGCCGCCCTTCCCCCTCCTCACTTTGCTTCGGTGCCCACCTCGTTTTGTCTTGTCCCTGGCGTGTCTTCTCTTCTCCTCCACTTGCCCTTCCTGAGATGGGCTGAGCAAAGGGTGGAGGCGCCGCGGCCCAGGACCCTGTCTGAACAGGGCAGGGGCGGATTTGTGATCAGATGTGACGGGAGTGTTGGATCAGCAGTTACTAGGAAAACAGACCCCTCTGCACACCGCGCCAGGGGCTCAGACCCTCCGTGAGGCCAGCGCTGCTGCCCACGGTGCGGCCCTGCCCCCGACGCAAGGACGGTCCTCTGCTGGCCGCACGGGCTTGCGAGGCTCTGAGCTGTGGCAGCGGGAGCCCGAGGCCTGGTGCAGCCGTGCCCTCCCCCTGCTCTGGCCCAGGTGGGGCCGGGCGCCCCCATGATCCCGCTCCTGCGAGTCACCTCCAAGCGCCGGCTCGCGGGCGTCCTGCGGGGCTCGTGCTCTTCGCGGGCCGTGCCGAGCGCACCCTGGCTCTCGCTTCTTGGACGTATGCAGAGATTAAAAGTGCAAAGAGATTAAAAGTGGACGTAAATGGCAAGGTTCACTGGGGTTGGCCCTGCACGTCCCTGGGCAGGTGAATAAGATGCGCTGGACGGACGGAAAAGGGCGCGTCCCCAAAGGTGAATCCCAGACGACGTTCTGGGGAGAGGTGGTCGCAGAGGAAGCACACGATGTCTAAGGGGAAGATGTGAGGCTGGCGGTGCCGGGTGGGGGGCGGGAACTGCCTTCCTCACTACATCCGCTCTGCTGCCCCTCCTCGCCGAGCCCGTAAAAATTCAGGCATATTTTGGAAAATCTGGGCACGTACCCATCTTTCTCTTGCCTGTTATTACTATGCAGTTACTATGCTCCGCTGGTCCCTGTGCATCCCCATAGTCACGTCTCTGTCCCCAAACGCCAGGTCCTGTAAGTGTCCTTGAGAGGAGCCTAGCGGCAGGCAGGGAAGGGGACCCGCAGGTCAGGAGGAGACGAGCTCACCCACGGGTGACGCTCATGGCTCGTCCGTCTTGAACACGGCAGAGGGCTTGGTGGCCCCGCACGCCGCTGTGGGTCCTCTGTCTTCCCAGGCTGGCTCTGGCCCCTCGAGCTCCCTGACCCTGGCCTCCCGGGTCTTCTCCAGGGCAGGGCGTGCCTCACTTGACCTCAAGGGTCACCAGATGACACATGTAAATGCACAGTCCTGTGCACGGCACCCAGGAGGCCTCGGCAGGCAGTGGGGCCTCAGGCTCTTGTATTCTTCATCCCCTCCTGCAGGTCTGTGTCTGCTGGTGCTCCCACTGCAGTGCTCTTCCCCTCAGGGGCCTGCCCATCACGGTCAGAGAGCTGAGCCCACATCCCCGGAGCAGCTCCCGGCCACCTCCTCAAACCACAAGGGGTGCAGTGTTCGCGGCACACTGTCTTCCACCCGCGCCCTCTGCCGGGAGGGCGCTCCCAGCCTCTGTGGCTTCCTGGCAAGCGGGGCTCCGCGGACGGTGTAGCTCTCCGGTCGTGCACAGATCTTGAGTAGATCGGGTGCTCACGTGTGTTTGATAAACCACGCGGTCGAGTGGGACCAAAGAACTGGGCACTGTGAGGCTCAGAGTCCCCACGGTCCTGCGGCAAACAGAGCGCAGTGGCCCCGCCCCGCCCCCAAGGGACCTGCCTGCCTTGGGGTTTCCGTTAAAGCCGTCGCACACGCACGCACACGGGCCTGAGCAGGGCCAGGGCGGCACGGGGCCCGGCACGAGTGACCGGGAGTTTTCCCGGTCGGGAGACAGCACGCTGGTAGCTTGAAATTGGCCACGGCGGGGGCCACGGCGGGGGCCACGGCGGGGGCGCCAGTGTCACAGTCATTGCTGAGGACGGAACACGACCCCACCTCCTGCACAGAGAGCTGGCTGTGGGACCCTCACAGGCACCCCGGCCGGGAGCGGCCAGGTTCCCAGCAGGAAGGGCTTTCTCCATGTTTCCTCCCGGAATTCTCCAGCACCTCCTTCCTAATGGCCTCCATAAATCAGTGTGACTCTTCCCCACTGGGGAGACCCTGGCCTCTCGCGGCCTCGTCCCCTGCCCACCCTGCTCTGCAGTGGCCTTTCCGGGGAACGTTGGGCGGGAGGCGGGCTTGACACCCGGCAACAGGCCGGCCCCGGGCTCAGCCCCTCAGCAGGCTCTTCTTCCCGGTGACGGGGCTGCTCCGGGCACCCGGCGAAGCTCTCGGGCAGATATGACCTCCCGCTGGCGCTGCGTCCCGCGTTCGCATCTGCAGCCGGCCCGCGTGGGGCCTGCAGGCAGGGGCCGGGGGCCCCAGAGCCGCCCTCGGGGCAGCAGCCCTCTCCACCCAACACCAGGCCGTGCCCTCCTCGTGTGGCGGCTGGGGGCCGGGGTGCAGCTCCTCCAGGCGGACGCACGTGGGGCGTGGAGTGTGTCTGCTTCGCTCTCCATCGCCTCACCAGACACAAACGTGTCTCCCCTGGCAGGTGTGTGTCGACCACGTTGTCTGTGGTACACTGTTGTTAGTGTCACTCCGTCATGTGTGTGATCACTTACACTGTGTGTGTGATGGCTCCTGTGGGGTGTGTGTGAGTGTGTGTGAGTGTGAGTGTGAGTGTGGCCGCCCCCTGGCCGGAGGCTCCTGTGGTGTGAGTGTGTGTGTATGAGTGTGTGTGAGTGTGGCCCCCCTCCCCCGCCGGCTGGAGGCTCCTGTGGTGTGAGTGTGTGAGTGTGAGTGCGGCCGCCCCTCGGCCGGAGGCTGTCACCTGCCGTCTGACGGCGGCTGTGTTGTTACAAAGATCATCTTAGCTCAGGTCACACCAGGGCTGGCATTTCTCCATCATGACTGGTTTACATTCTCACCCTGAGGTTTGGAAAAAATATTGAATAAATTGTTTTTAATTATGTCCGTCTTGTACACTTTCCATCACAGGCGCACTCGATAATACTTTACAGTCCAAATAGCCGCGGGGGCCCGGCTCCGTATCCCGGAGTGGAGTTCTGGAGTTTTCTTGCCGATCAACTGGTAAACTGTTCTTAAAAGTGCCGGGTCTTCCTGCTTCCGCTGTCGCTCTGCCTTTATGCTCTGTCCTCTGCCCTGCGTGCGAAGCGAGTTGCTAACGGCAGTGCTGAGCTGACACCCGCGGGGCCCCTCGCATGCAGACGGCCGTGGGAGCTGGAGGAGAAGCCCGGATGGATGCCGGGCGGCGGGGGTCCTCTCCCACCGACCTCCCTGCTGTGTGTCTCTGGGCTCCTGGCGAGCGTCTCTGAGCTCAGGCAGCTGTCTCCTGAAGGAACAAAGTGCGGCTGGGAGAGGCGGTGAGTGGACACCCACTGAGCGTGGCTGGGCCAGCGATTCAGGACAAGACATGGCTTGGTGGCCTCCGTGTGACACAGTGGGGACAAAACCCTCCTCAGACTCTTCCTCACTGGGTGAGCATGAGCAGCCACCCCCGGTCTCGGAGTTTGGTGCCACCACTTGTAAAACTGGCAACATGGACTCATTTCTTTCTTTCTTGTTTTTTTCTTTTTTTTTTAATGTTTTATTTATTTCTAGGAGAGAGAGAGAGAGAGACAGCGTGAGCAGGGGAGGGTCAGAGAGAGAGGGAGTCACAGACTGAAACAGGCTCCAGGCTCTGAGCTGGCAGTCAGCACAGAGCCCGACGCGGGGCTCGAACCCACGAACCGCGAGATCATGACCTAAGCAAAAGTCAGACGCTTAACCGACTAAGCCACCCAGGCACTCCGTTTCTTTCTTGTTTTTAAATATTTACTTACTTTGGGGAGAGTGTAAGCAGCAGAGGGGCAGAGAGAGGGGGACAGAGGACCCGAAGTGGGCTCTGCGTTGACAGGCCGACAGCAGGGAGCCCGATATGGGACTTGAACTCACGAACCACCTCGAGATCATGATCTGAGCCGACGTCGGACGTTCACCCGACTGAGCCCCCCGGGCACCCCGACACGGACTCACGACTCAGGGCTGTGGATGGATGAGGTACGAGGACCCACGGGCGCTTTCATGCGCCACGTTGACCCCGGGGGGCCCTTGTAAGGGACTCGCCGCTGCTGTTTTACAGAACTGGGGCCCCAAGAGACTGTCCGTGTCCTCAATTTGTTAGAATTGCTGTTTCCCCAATTCACCAGAAGTTCTTGACCTTGACTCTGTGAATGCAGTTGAGGGTGCCTCTGCAGGGGTGAGGGTGCTGCCGGAGGGGGTGCCCTGACTGGGGGGGTCGGCAAGGTCCAGACCCTCCTGGTCCCACCTGGGAGGGCTCCCGCTGCCCCCGTTCCCTGGGTGCGCCCCCCACCCCGCCCAGTCCCGCATGCTCGGGGGTGGGGGCTGCACGTCACCCCTTCGGCCGTGCCCCCGCCAGATGCACGGGCACCAGGGCGTCCCCAGGAGGGCACATCGGCCCCGGGGGCACACTCCACCAACAGCCTTGGCAGCGCCTGGAGCCTTGCAGGCCAGGCTCTCATTTCAGGGATGAAAAATACCTCCGCAGCTTATAAAAAGGCCCAGCAGACCCCTGCCGCGAGAGCCTGGCGTTCAAAGGGAAGAAAGATGCTTCCTGAGAGTGCCAGGCGCACACACTCGTTTAGAGGCCCCGCGCCACAGATGCACGCTCCTCAGTCAGCGCAGACAGCGGGCACAGGGCAGGGAAGATCATCAATTCCAGCCTGCGGGAGAGCCGCGCTCTTTATTTGGTTATTTACCTCCTTATTTGTTTGCAGAGGAGGCCTTGCAGTGAGCTGTGGAATTCACGCTGCCGGCTCCCGCCCCGGCCGGGCAACCGATGATGCGCTGGGCTCTTTCCCAGCGGTGCCCGGGGTGGGTCCGACCCCCAGACCCTGCCCCGGGCTCTGTGGGGCGTGAGTGGGGGCAGCCAGGCCGGCCGGGTTCATGGAGCTGGCTGCCCGGAGGGAGCGGCAAGCTGGGGGCTCTGGGTCGGTGGAAAGGGGAGGGGGTGAGGACAGCGGAGGCGGTCAGTGCCCCAGCCGCACCCAGTCTCCCCGTACGGCGTCCTGAGGTCCCCAAGGCCCCGACACTGGCACCTGCTGGCACCTGCCCGGCCTCTGCTCCTGACTCTTCTGGCTTCCCAGGCTCCCCAACACCTACGCTTCCCTCAGCGTCAGGTTATTTGCTGCTGCGCATCTGCCTCTGTGAGACCTTCCCTTAACCCTCCCGCTGCACCTTCACACTCTAGCCAGAATTAGCCTGTCTTGATCTGTGCTCCCTGCATTCTCTGCATCTCTTGTGTAGCTTTTATCTACTGACCTTTTAGATCAGGGACCCCATCTAGTCCCAGCCGACGTTCCCCAGCCTCCCATCGTTGAAAATAAAGTATCTGTTGACTGTGTAGCAACCCCGTGGACCCCTCTGGGAGGGTCTTGCGTACTTACTGCATTCAGCCCAGCTCACGGTGAGGGAGAGGAAGGGCCGGGGTGCAGAGCAGCCCAGGCGCGTGCCCGCTGTGGCCCAGCTCCGGGAACTCCGTTGCTGCTGACGCCACTGAGCGCTAGCGTGGCCCTGCCCACGGGGAGAGGCAGGAAGCACGCCGCTGGGCGCGTCCCGGGCACGGCGACGGAGCACAGGGGACTGCAGCCCTCCCAGCCAGGCTCTGCCTCACGGGCACCGTTGGGTCACGAGGCTCCTCGCCTTTCTTGGGTCCAGACTGACGGAGGGGNGTGCGTTGAAGGGAGGGAAGGCAGGTGTGTCTGCAACGCCCTTCCCTCAGGTGATCTCATCTAGAGGCTGCTCGGGCCCTGGACGGAATGCCTGGGCTCACAGTCCACCTGTGTGGCCGCAGGCGGGTGTCTTGACTTCTCTGTGCCCCGAGGGTGATCACCCCGCAGGTGACGATGGTTCTCGCGCACGGGGCTGCTGCGACCCTGGACTAGCTTGCGAAGCCCCAGACTCCAAGTGGCCCACGCGCCTCCCACCTGGCGTGGTGGCTTCCCCGCCTCCCGTGGCCACCACAGATGCCTGACTTTCTGCACCCCTGACCCGGCCTGCTCGTGGCCGACTCGTTCCCCCAGAACAGGCCCCGTCCGCCCCGCGCCCTTGCGAACCGCGGCGTCTTCCTCTCTGGCCCTCTGTCCGCCGGCCCTGGAGTCCTGCTGGCCGCCGTCCAGTGCGCAGCACCCAGGCCCGGCCCTCCTCGCCACCTCTGGTCCTGCATCCTGCTGGGGACCCCCGGGCACCCACAGCAGTCAGACGGCACCCCCAGGCCAGGACCCCTGCCAGCGCTGGGCCGCGAGGAGGCCGCGGTGTCTCCCTGTGGCTCCCGGCCACTGGGCCGCACTTACCCTGCCGCTCAGGGGCTGACGGCTGCAGAGACCGTGTCGCAGCCTCCGGTGCTCTGACTCCAGGAGCGGCTCAGCCGGACGACTCTGGCCCGAGGCCCCCACGAGCCTGCCGTCCGCCCGCGGGCTGGGCGGCGTCACCCCAAACCTTGACCTTGACAGGAGGGTGTGCTTCCCGGAAGGCCCTTCTCCGAGGTGTTGGCTGGAGGCCTCAGGGCGTCACCGGCTGCTGTGTGGGCTCCTCCCCAGGGCCACCCCAGGGTCCTCAACCCTGAGACAGAGATGGCGACATGGAGAGAGACATCAGAGAGAGACAGAGATGGAGAAAGATTCACTTGTCTGGAGAGCAGCTCCAATCCCACCATGGAGGGCCTTCCCCCCCCCCACCTGCCTGGAGAGCCCCACATGCTCCTCTGGCTTCTTCCCCAAGTGCTCCGAGCAGGCAGAGGGGAGGCCCAGGCAGAAGAGAGTGCCCGCCAGGTGTTCAGGACCCATAGCCCTTGCGAGGCATTTTTGAGAGAGAGAGAGAGATAGAGAGACAGACAGACAGACAGAGAGCGTGTGAGCAGGGGAGGGGCAGAGAGAGAGGGAGACACAGAATCCAAAGCTGGCTCCAGGCTCTGAGCCGTCAGCACAGAGCCCAACACGGGGCTCGAACTCCTGAACCGTGAGATAATAATCTGAGCTGAAGTCGGACGCTCAACCGACCCAGTCACCCAGGCGCCCTCTCTCTCATCTTGATCTCTCTTAGTCCTGGGAGATGTGCTCAGGACCCTGAGAAAATGAGGAGCCTCATGACTCACCTTGACACCCAGCAGGTGTCTTCGCAAATGTGAGCCCCCTCGCAGCCGGGCTACTGTCCAGGTGGGCCCGAGTCGGGGAGACGTCACCTCTGGGCCAGGGGACTCACGGCCCCGAGGACCACGGTTCACGTCTCCCCTCGCCTCTGTGCCGGCTTTGCCAGTGGGAAAAAAAGATATGGGAAGATAATTTGAATTTATAAATGCAATTCCAATGGGGTTATTGATGTGCAAAGAAAAGAATACATAAATGTGTGGCAAGGTGTACACTCGATTAGCTCCTTGATTATTTATTTATCCCTAAGAAGTGCTTACCGGAGGATGACAAACATTTGTTTTATAGATGGAGCCCAGAGGACTGACCCTGTGGAGAAAAATCGGATTATTAGTGCTCCGACAATTGGGTTTACACAAACTTTTACTTCCAGTTATTAAGAAAAGCAGTGAATTTATATTCATGCGGCAGCACGGTGNGGGGGGTGGGGAAAGGGGGGGTGAGGGGCGCCCACCTCCTCGCCCCTCGCTCACCCCAGACTGGTGGCATTCCCCACCCCTGCCCCCTGCCACGCCCTGGGGCGTCATTCCATCACTGCCCGTTCTGGGGGATGAGCCGGGAGGCGGGGCATGGAACCCCCTCCCCACCCCTTCCCACCACCCTGAGGACGAGGACGCTTCCTGCTCCCTCCTCCCCCGGGGCCGCTGGCCCCTGTTTCCCCAAATCACTCAGTCCTNCATCAGGCTCAGCTGACGCCCACCCTCTGGGCGGCCTCCTGCGGCCTCTGCTGACCCAGTCGCTCTGGGCACCCACCGCGGCCACAGAGCTCGGTCGCTGTCTTCATCCTGCGCATCCGTCCGTCCCCTCTAGTGGGCTCTGTCGTGTCTCACCGGTATGTTTCTGGGCACAGGGAGGGTGGGCGGCTGCACAGACCACCCACCCTGGAGCCTGGCTCTGGCCCTCCTGGGCAGCCCGGGAATGCTGGCCAGCCGCGGCCCTGGGACAGGGTAAGTGAGTGCGGGACCAGAGGGCGCGTGCCCAGGGTGGGGCGGCTGTGAGGCCTGCTCCGTGTCGCCTCCAGAGGGAATGGGCGGTGGGTTGAGATTCTAGTGAACACCCACATGTGCCAGAGCTGGGGGCTCAGGGTTTGGAAAGAAGAGTTTCTACTAATGCATCTTGGGTTTCAGGCTTATTTCTGAACTTAACGGCCGCAGCGCAGGTATAAGGGCATTTTGAGATTTTACCATTCCTCAGTCACTTCATTAGTCTGCTGAGTGTTTGGGATCAGCCGGTGTCCTGAGAAAGGGCGGGTGCCAGGCTGCAGAGGGGCCCGGGCTGGGTGGCAGGGGCTGGTCCTCTCCCACAGAGGCCCCCTTCCCCCCTGCAGCCGACTTGCCTTTGTTTCCGGAGGCCTCTCTGCCTCCTTGCCCGAGCTCAGCTCAGCTCTTTTTCCCCCACCTTGTAAAATTTGTCATTTGATTTTAAATGTTGTTTATAGTGTTTTTGCAAGGATAAAATTTTTTATTTTTAGGTAGTAAAATAGTAAAATCTATCAATCTTCCCCTTCACGGTGCTTTCCTTGGATGTCCGTGGGAGAGGCGTCCTATCCTGAGGTCAGAGAAAACATCTCCCAGCTCCGGGAGGTGCCTGCCCCCCTCCCCATATTCCACTGAAATGGCAAATGGGGGGGGGGGCGCCTGGGCGGCTCAGCCACGTAAGCCTCCGACTCTTGGTTTCAGCTCAAGTCTGATCTCACCGTTCGTGGGTTCAAGCCCCGGGTCGGGCTGTGTGCTGCCAGCGCAGAGCCTGCTCGGGATTCTCTCTCCCCTCCCCTGCTGCTATCTTGAAAATAAATAAATAAACATTGAAAAAAAATAAATGGCAGACGGGTGAGGTAGGAGTCAAGCCAGACGATGGCGCGGCCCCTTTACGGCTCTGTCTGCTGCGGCGGCCGCTGGCTCCGTGGCCCCGGGCCCGTGAGTCCGGGCTCCGCCTGCAGCCTTCCTGCGCTTGCCTGGTGCTCTCACCCTCGTCTCGAAGGGCTGCGATTGGCGTCACGTCGGAGGACGTTTCCCTCTTTCTCTTGAAAAGAAGGAACAGAGAATAAAGTGTGTGGCCGGCACCCGTGCACCGGCCAGCTGGAAGGGACAGATGCTGACATTCTGTCATGTCACATGCTGACATGTGTCCCCGAGATGTCACCTTTTACAAGACAGACCATTCTGGACAAACTGACGTCCCCAGGGCTTCCTTTTCCTGCCCCGCCCCCACCCCCGTTTCTCGCTAGAATCTCTCACTATCCTGGGGTTTGGGTTTATTTCACAAGCGACATTTTCTGCCTTTATGACCCATTTATGCAGGTAAGGTGATCACTGAGTTTTTGAAATGCACAGATATGTCATCGTGTTTTTTATTTGCTTTTTAATGTTTTTTTTTTTTGCTGGTTATTCCGAGACCTCAGATTCACGGCACCTGCTTCATTGCAGCTCATCCCACAGCTACATCAAATGCATTTCTCTAGTTCGGTCTTGGTTGACATTTCGAGTGTTTAGGGTTTTCCCACAGCAAAACGAGGCTGTGGCGGACATCGGTGTGACACGGCCGTGCAAAAGGATAGGGGGTCCCCTTGGCGCCACCTGGGGAGGGGGCGTGGGCGTCTGAAGACGCCGTCCTGACCTCCATGCAGCAGTGACGGTTAATCTGTACAGGAGTTACGGCCTCACCTCCTGGCCAAATCCTGGCGTTGCCGGAATCAGGGGCGCTATGTGCCGTTCGGTGTGGTCTGGCGTTCGTTTGCCTGCAGAGCAGCGGCCTGCCTGTAATTGTACTGACGCCCGGGGCTTCTGCAAAGTGCCCCAGTTGTGCCCTGCTGTCTTGCCATTGGGTGCTTCGCCCTCTTCTTATTGATTTGTAGACGATCTTTGCATGTCCTGGATACCAATCGTCTGCTGGTCTCCATGAAAACACCTTTCCCTCAACTATTGTTTTACATTTCTGCTGCATATGTATCATAAACCACCTGCGGTGTATTCTCCACATCTCAAAGGCTTGTTCTGAGGTTAATGCTGAGACAGACGCGCGCTTCTCTAGCTCATTCACTTTAACTGCTGTGGAGTTCCATCTTGTCCTGCGGCCGCAGTTTACTCACTCATTTCTTTTGGGTCCCCTGTTTCCATACGACCGATGGTTGTGCTTGCACTTGTCTCTGTGTGCGAGCATTAGGTGGGGCCGCTGTTGCGTGTTTCCCTGGAGGGGGGGCTTCCCTTCGCCGTCGGTGACTCGGTCCACAAAGGGGCTGTCCGACTGATGGTGCTGGGATGTGCGTCTGTGTGTGAGCGCCCCTCCCCCTCTCCGAGCCAGCTTGTCGATCCGTCCACAGCATCAGGCTCTCCCCGGAGCAGCCCCCCCCCCCTCGTTCAGTCCATTCTTTCTATGTTAGC
Source organism: Crocuta crocuta (assembly GCF_008692635.1). Classification (NCBI taxonomy): domain Eukaryota; kingdom Metazoa; phylum Chordata; class Mammalia; order Carnivora; family Hyaenidae; genus Crocuta; species Crocuta crocuta. The sequence goes on from NW_027529175.1 coordinate 6,770,718, forward strand.
CTTGCTTTCTGTTTATGAAGCCAAGTTCATTACCTTCTTTGTTTCCTTTCTTCTATGTCTGGGGTTCACTTTGGCTTTTTCAGCCTCTATGTTGGAAACCTCAGGTTGTGTGTCTCCTGCAGCCCTTGAGGCTGCACGCGGCTTCCACGCATCGCCGGAGCCCTGCGTCCTCTGGGTGACACAGGAAGGCTCGGACGCATTCCCTGACTCATTCCCTGACGTTCTCCACTGTGGGCTCACCGTTATCATTTCCTTCTTCTTGGGCTCCCTGGTTCTTTTCTCCTCCCTTAAGCAGAACACGAATTGACGGATGGCTTACCTTTCTTATTTGCTGCAGCCTTTAAGGCCATGCGGTTTTCTGTGTTTGCCATTTGGGACCTGAGACCGGCCTGCAGTGCAAAGCGCGCCCTGCTTGGAGCCCCTTCCTCCCTCCCCGCTCCCCACTGTCCAGCCCAGATGCCCGGAGGGCTCTCTCCCTGCGTTTTCACGCTTTCTTCTCAGTCCTGCACAGAAGCTCTACTTACCGCCTCCTCCTGTTTGCTCACTTGCTGTGTGGTGCCTCCACCAGGCAGACCTCCGGGAAGACAACAGCATCGGCTGCCTGCCTCGCCCCCACGTTCCCCGCGCCCAGCACACATCCTGAGGCCTCCCCCTCGCCCCTCGCCAGGCCCTCCACGATTCCGGTGAGCGATCGCAGCGCAGGGACCCTGCACCCACACACCAGACCGCTGTCTTGCCACGGATAGTAATGATGATGGTAGTAATTGCTCACTTAAATAAAACCTTTGAAATGTTTCAGTTTTCTTGCGATCATGGCAAAATGGGACATAAAATGGACCATTTTGACCGTTGTTAATGGGTTCATGAACTACAGTCCCCATGTCGCCCCACCACGTCTCTTCCGGGGCTTCCCACCTTCCCGATGGGGGCCCTGGGCCGCCCCCCCCCAGCCGCCGGTGCCCCCGTTCTACCCACGGCCTCTACCAGGGAGGTCTGCCCGCTCTAGGGACTTGCTGGCAGCGTAACTGTGCTCTGCGTGTCCCTGTGGGTCGGCCCACTGCACCCATGTGTTTCAAGGTTTATCCCTGTTTATCCGCGTATCAGAGTTCCCTTTGTTTTTATGATCGGGTGTGGACGCGTCCCTTCCCGTGTGTGGTGTCATCCGCTCACGGGGGCTGGGGCCGCCGCTGCCTCGGGCCTTTGTGCCTTCTGTGCTCAGTGCCTGCCTGTGAGAACCCAACCCCGGTTCCGGGAGGCGCCGTTTGGGTTACCACCGCCTCTGCTTCCCAGCGGCCGAGCTGGAGTCCCGGGGGAGCAGGAGGATGGAGAGAGCGGGGAGCCCCCGCCGGGCCCCCAGCAGAATGTCGGCTCCGTGGGCTCAGGGACTCGGGCTGCTCAGTCCACCGCGTCCCAGGTTCTAGAACAGTCCTGATGTGCCACGAAAGTCCCTGCACTGGCCGAGTGACTGACCTACGAGCCCCTTTGGACCCCAGCTCTAGAACCTTCTACTGAATCCCTGGTGGGTTTTGTCGGAGGGGTCCGCAGAGCTCTGCCACGGACACGGCTGAGCCTCGCTGACCCGCTTCGGGCATCAAGAGGCTCCAGGCCAGGCTGTCCGGTCGAAGGCCCGATGAAGGGCTAGCTTGGCTCTGCCTCCTGGGGACGTGACTATGAAGCTGAGGACGCTCGGCCTGGCAGTGCCCAGGGGACCAGCGCCTGCGGAGAATTACAGACGTCTGTCCACAGACAGAGGCTTGCGATTCCCCCCCCCCCCCCCGGAGTAACTGTTGATTTAAATAAACTCAATAAACTCAGAAAAGGTGACAGACTCTGGTCAAACTTCCAGCAGATTTTGCGCCCACCACCCTGGGGAGGCTAAAGAGACTTGGTGGTTTCTATGGCAACCAACCGGAGGTGTCACATTTATTAAATGCTGCGAGGAGCAGAAACGGGGGCGCAGGCAGCCTCGGCAGAGCGACCCGCGGTCTGTGCGCCTCGGCTCCTTTGTTCGGCTTCCCTCCCCGTCGGTCAGGACAAGGACGTTCCCGCCAGACGGCGCCCCTGACGGGCGATGCCGCCTCCCAGCTTGCGGGGTGGAGAGCCCGCTGTGCCACTGGCAGAAGCCGGGGGGTTCACTCTGCCAAGGGGTCCCGCTTTCCCGGGTGCCACAAATCCGGGAATGTGGAAACCGGGGTAAAGCCCCAGTTCACTGCCACGCCTTCTCCCACGAGCCTGGCTCTCCAGTCCCACGGGGCAAATCTTACCTGCAGCGTAGACTCTGAGATCAAGTCTCATGTGGCTCTGGTGACACATTTATGCCAGTTGGATGTCTCCCTCCCCGAGCGCGTCCCGCGTCCTGGTGGGCTCCCTCCGGCCGGCTCTTGAGCGTTGGGGTCCCCAGTCGCGTGTGCCTCACCTGCTCTTCTATGTCCTCACCCTGGTCCCCTCCCACCTCGATCCACACAAACGTCCCCGTCAGGTCCCCGTGGTCCAGTGCGTTCTGACTTAACGCTCTTTTCTCTGTTCTACAAAAATACCGAGACTGTTCCTAGCCCTGGGCCGAGGCCTTCCCGTTCCTCTGCGCCCCGAAAGTGCTTGCCACAGAGATTCCTGAGGCTGGCTCTTCCCCGTATTCAGGACTGTACAATCTCGCATCCCGACCAGCCTTCCAAGCCACCCCAGCCCCAGCCTGCCTCCCCCTGGTCTGGGCGGCCGGGAGGCACAGGCTCGGGGAGTGTGGCTGGCCCGCCCGGGAAGGGGTGTGTGTGCACACAGANAAAACAGTAAATGATTCAATAATTTTTCATACTGGTTCTGTATAGAGATGATAATATTTTGCATCAGTTGGATTTAATGAACTACATAATTAAAATTAATTTCACTTCTTTTTTGGTTTTGTTTTATTTATTTATTTTACTTTTTAAAATGTGGCTGCTATTGGGGCGCCTGGGTGGCTCAGTTGGCTAAGCGTCTGACTGCGGCTCAGGTCATGATCTCACGGTTCGTGGGTTCGAGCCCCACATCGGGCTCTGTGCTGACAGCTCGGAGCGTGGAGCTGCTTCAGATTCTGTGTCTCCCTCTCTCTCTGTCCCTCCCCTGCTCATGCTCTGTCTCCCTCTGTCTCAAAAATAAACACACATTAAAAAATGTTTTTAATAAAGTGTGGCTGCTATGAAATGTAAAATCGCACACGTGGCTCCGCCGTGACCTGTTGCAACCGTGTTGGGTAACGTGGCTCCTGAGCCCAAGGCCCGGGCCAGTGGCCCCGCTCAGCCATGGGGCCTCAGCGGGATCCTTCACCCACCTGGGCCTCAGTTTCCTCCTGTGCTGGAGGAAGGAGGGTGGAGCCCTCACGGCAGAGCTGAGCCTGTGGCCTGTTGGGGGCAGGAGGCCATGTCCACAGGAAAGATGGGACGTGAAAACCAGTGCACAGCAGAGAGCTCTTGTGATGCACGACAGCCGGGGAGATTGTGACCTGAGCTGATGTCAAACCCGTAACCACTGAGCCCTCCAGGCACCCCTCAACTGGTTTCTTTTCTTTTCTTTTTATTTTTTTTCTTTTAATATATGCTTTAGTACTTATTTTTGAGAGAGAGAAAGAGAGAGAGAGAGAGAGAGAGCAAGCAGGGGAGGGGCAGAGAGAGAGGGAGACACAGAATCTGAAGCAGCTCCAGGCTCTGAGCTGTCGGCACAGGGCCCGATGCGGGGCTCGAACCCACGAACCATGAGATCATGACCTGAGCTGAAGTTGGGTATATAGCCGACTGAGCCCCCCAGGCGCTTCTCAACTGTTTCCTTTTCTAAACAAAACAAAGAAAGCCTCGTCCTTCTTGAGGGGTGCAGGGCCGGCCTGGAGCACCCCAGCCTCCTGACCCCACGGCATCTGCCTGGACTCTGATGCCCTGTCTCTGGGGGGGCTAGGAATGGGGCACCCATCTCCACCCACTGTGCTGCTCTCTTTCCTCGCCCCTGCCCTCTGCTGCCTCTCCGTGTCCCTCCCCCTTCTTTGACGAGCCACTTCGTCTCCCTTTGACCTGCGGCCACTGCTCCAGGCGCCTTCTCTGTCGAGTAAAAGGCCCCTCCTGGGCCCACGCCCCTCTGGGACCCGTCCTCACTGCCTGTGAGGGGCCGTGGCAAGCATGACCCGCGGGATGGGGTCAGAAGGCAGTTCGGGGGTCCCTGCAGCCCTCAGAAGGGCCTTCTCCACGCCCCATCTGTCCAGGTCACGGTCAGCGCGCTGCCCTCTGCCCACATCTCGGTATCCTCTGGGGAATCACGCTCTGCCTGGGGTCTCCTCTGCTGGGGTTCAGGACACGCTATCCCCAGATACGGCCTCCTGGCGTATTGAATATTGTAAGACGAAGGAATTTGGGAAACGGGCAGGAGCCGGAAGGCTGCTCTCACCTCCCCCGAAAGAAGCGTCCTGTGCAGGCGGCCTCCCCACGCCCGGAGGAGCGGCCTCCTCTTCAGACCCCAGGAAGAGCGGGGACACCCAGGCCTCAGTTTCTCCGCTTCACTCGCGGACCCCACACGCCTCGCCCTGCGTGTCTGGCCGCGGCCGGCGCTCTCAGCCGACCCAGCATCGGGCCTGCCGGCCGAACCGTTTCTTCGGGGTCCCAGGTCCTCACGACGCCTCCCGAACTGCAGAAAACTCACGGTAAATAAGTCTGGGTGCTTTTCTCCTGTTAATCCGTCCCTTTAATTTGTGGACTCAGCCCGGGGCTTGAGAGGGTCCGGGAAAACCATTTCCTCTCCAGCATCTTACACCTGCCCTCAGCTTGACTCTTCAGGTTCCCTCTGGAGGGGGATGAAGCCGCCATCATCATCATCATCGTCGTCGTCATTACTGTGTCCTTAATGGCTGACGCGCCTTCCAGTGCCCCGGGAGCAGACAAAGGCCCCATAGGTGCTATTACCGCTGTCACCGCCACGTGGGTCCCACCGAGGCACTGGAGCACAGAGGGGGACGCCAGGCGGGAGGAACGGGCCGGGTCCCTGGACGGGGCCGTGCGCCCTCATTTCCGCCACCTGCTGGCTGCGGCCCCAGCAGCAGGTGCAAGTGTGACGCCGGGTGAAGGCCGAGGGGACCCCCACGGAAAGGGGTCCTCAGGGCCTTAGTCTCCCCCGAGAGCCTCTCTTCCGCCTGCTTTCTGCGCCGAGCGGGTCCTGGTGACTCCATCTTCAGCCTCTTCCTTCCAGCTGCTGGGGTTTCTTGTTCTAACAACACATCACAGAAGCCAAACCACCACACCCGACAAGGCAGGGGCCACCGACCGGCCGACCTCCCCCCGGGGTCCCCGCAAGCCTCTCGGTGATTCTCCGTCCGCTGCCGCGGCTCCCCGCTGGCCGGCCGCCCTGGCTGCGTGTGAAATCAGGTTCGGTCTCTCGCGGCCGCGGCAGCTGTCTGGAATAGTCTGCTTGCTGGTGTTAACAAGTGGCTGGTGGATAATCTTCCCACTCTGATGTGAAGGGGGGGCACGGGGGGAGGGGCGGAGGCAGGGAGCAGCCTTTGGGAAGCAGACGGGGGTGCTTACTGCAGACACCGCCGGGTGCTCGCCCCTGCTTCGTGCTCAGAAGCGTCGGGAAGGCGCTGAGCCCGGGCCCCTTCCCCGGAGGACTTGAGGAGCCCCTGCCTTGCGCGGGGACAGCCTTGGTGTGAGCCCTACCCGGGCCTCGGTCACTGTGAGAAGGGCCTGTGAGGACAGCGGCAGCTGCCCCAAGTCCCCCTGCGCTCCCGCCAGGAGGGTATCGCGAGCTGCTAAACCGTGAAATAGCGGTAAAATCGGTGCCGAGCCTGCGTCTTCCCCTGGGCAAAGGCTCCCCTGATACCGCGGACTGTGCGGCTGGGGGCTGTTGTCATTTACGGATGGGAGGCGAGGCCCAGAGAGGTGGAGGCCTGCTCAAGGTCACACAGCCACTTAGGGGNTGACCCTGGGGCCCAGCCACTTCTCCTTGCAGCTCCATCCCAACCCTTTATTCCTTCTGAGCCGTGACCCAGAAAAACCCCATTTGTGGAGCACAAAGCTTGCTGCCTGCTTGGAATTCACGAGCAATAATCGCTCCCTTAGGATGCGGCACGGCTTTGGGGGGGAGGCGGGGGAGGGGGAGCGGCGGGGACCAGGCCNAGAGCTCAGGGCACCAGGCCCTGGGCTTTGAGAGGCTCAGGCCCAAGGCTTCTTTCCTGCTCCCAATAAACAAAAGACGGAGCATTTAGAACAGTGAAGCCGCCTCACGGGAGGGTGTGCCTCGTCACTGAGCCTTCTGGGGACAGCCTGGTGGCGCGGGCTCCAGGGGGCGGAGGCAGGGATGAGAAGTACTGACTGGGGCATCAGCGGAGGCCGCTTAGGTCTCCACCCTCACCTGCTAGAGACCGCCGGGAAGACGGGCACAAACCTGTGTCCGGAGAGGGGCTTCCTGCAGAATTCCCAGCAGGCTCCAGAGCCTTGTGAACAGCCAGAGTCCACGCTGGTAATCCCTCAGATGCAGCCGCGCGTTCGCAGGACACGGGGAGCTCTTGCTCGATGGCTTTTTCTGCGGCCCCAGCCTCCACCGTGAGAACTGGGGCCGCGTCTCCCCGTCCCTGTGACCGCAGGTTGTATCCCCATGGGGGTGTGAGTCACGGGACTCCCCCAGCACCAAGCAGGCGGAATTGATTCTCTACTGACACACTGAAGAAGAGAACTCCCTCCCTTAACCGCTTCCTAACAGCAAAGCCCCAAGACAGCCTGGGGGCCTGGGGACGGCTGCTGGGAAGGCAGTGTTGGGGACCCGCCCTGGGGGCCTCTGGCACCTGGCAGCCTGCACACACTGCCTTCCAGACAGCCTGTTCACAGAGAACATCACGCAATGCCTGCCTCGCGAGGCACCGGAGGGCATTGGAGCGAACCCCTATCACTTTGCAGCAGTGGAACTGAGTATAGAAGATGGGCATTGGCTCAGGCAGAGTCCCACAGACAGCGAGGGCCGCGGTGGGTGCAGGATCCGGGCTCCCTGTTCCGGATCAGGCTTCTCTCCCTCCCCACACGGCTCCCCAGAGAGTAGCTGAGGAGTCAGAGCCCAAGGGCACACAGACCCGGCTCTGACTCCTGCTCACTTGCTGTGTGATTCTGGGTCAATGAAGTACCGTCTCTGGGCCTCAGCTTCCTTGTTTGTAACATGGAGACAGTGATCCTTCCCTGCAGGACTATCAAGAAGATGAAAGATACAATTCTGAGTTCTACTTTCTGAGCCACAAGCATCAGACACATCTTGCCCTCTGGCGGGATGCAGATGGGGAGCCTGGAGAAAGGTGGGGGGGGGGCTCCGAGAAGGAAATGGTGGCTGACGGGTCGGGGAGGTGGACGAGACTTTGAAGAAGCACCAGCCCAGCAATGAGGGCCCCGATTTCTTTTCCTCTGGTATTTGCCAGGCTGGTCACACACAAGGCCGCAACGAGTGTGGACGTGCTACCAGCCATGGACAGAAAGCGCCTCGCTTTGAGCCTGAGGAACAGGGAAGGGAGGTGCTGAGGGTCTAAAGCCAGCGGCAGATCCATGCTTTTGTTGTTTTCTTGTACCCGTGGGATCCCATGAGAATACGGCACAAGCAGGGGACGGTTCTTCCCCACGGCGGGGGGGGGGGTGTCCAGGGAAGAGTGGGTGAGCTCTTACTCTTTTCCTCTCTGTCCCTCCAATGTGTGGCCAGACACACAAACACATGTGGGAAATAAGTGGCGGCTCCGGGTTTCTGGCTTGAGGACGGCAGAAGGGGCCCCAGANTGAAGTGGTGTATAAACTCTGGGGTCACCTCCAAGCTGTGCATGCGTGGTCTGACCTTAAAGGGCACACTGTGGACTTGAATAAACCACAGGATCCGTTGCTGACTGTGGGGCCTCGGACTGGCCACCTGCTGGCTCGCACGGGCAGGGCACATCTGGTGGCCCGACGAGGCTCCGAAAACTAAACCGACATCGGGGTCGTGACCACAGACGGAGCACCAGAACTGCGCTCTGAACATAATCGGCTTAGTTACCTACCAAACAAAGCATCAACATTATCCGTAGGATTTGAACGAGACGTAGAGTCTCATGACGTGATAGTCAAAGTGTCCAAGGTGCTACCCCCAATCTGCTGGTACGCAGGAAAAGAAGAGCCGGCTCACAAGGTGAAAGCCAGTCACTGGGTCCCTCCCAAGCCGAGATGATGCAGACATTGGCGTTATTAGGGAAATACTTTGAAAGCCGTGCTTTTGGAAACGGGCAAGCACCGCGGACACAAATGGAATAGAAAGTCTTGTGAAACAGTGAAACAGAAGCCACAGAGAACAGAACAGTAGTTTCTGAACTAGAGAATTTACCAAATGAAATAAAATTTTCATGACGGTGTTCGGTAGCAGGCTTGAGGTAACACAAGAGCCTTAATGAACTAGAAGCTGGGCCTCTGGAAGGAATCCGTCCTGCATATCAGAGAGAAAATATATTGACTTACACTGAACAGAAGCTCAGAGACCTGTCATACAATTTTTAAGGTCTAACTTCCATGTCATCTGTAAAGAAGGAACGGAATGCAGAAAAAATATTGGCTAAGAACACCCCAAATTTGGAGAAAGACATAACCTTGCAGATTCAAGAACCTCAAAGAAGGCAAACTCAGTGGGATCCTTGGCCAGACAATAAATAATCAAACTGCTCAAAATTAAAGGCGAAGGAAAACGAAGGAGGGAGCCAGAGAAAGGCACCACGTAGCAGGTGCGGGAGCCCAGATTCAAGCAGCTGCTCATCTCTCGGGGAACCAGGGAGGCCAGAAGGCACGGACGTCGCATGTTTAACGTACTGAAAGGAGAGAACTGTGGTCCCAGAATTTTATATTCAGCAAAATCTATCTTTCAAGAGTAGAGGCAGAAAAGACAGATAAAGGAATCCTAGGAGACTTTGTTGCCGACAGACCTGCTCTCATAGAAATACTGGAGGAAGTTTTTGGGGGAAAAGTGGAAATTATACCAGAGGGAAATCTGGAACACTGGGGAAGAAGGAAGAAAGGAAGAACAAAGGAAATAATGACTATCTGGCTAGAAAGACTCTTCTCTTAAATTCTTTACAACGAGTAAGAGCACTGACAGCAAAAAAGATAGGGCTGTCTGGTGGGATTTTCAGTGTCTGTGGATGCGACACTTTCAGAAACTGTGGCATCAAGGGTGCAAGGGCCCTGGCAGTGCTCAGACTTGTATCTTCCACTCCAAGTGGCAAAACATTAGTTTTACACCAACGGCAACCACTAAGAGGAACCCACACACAAGATGTTATATTGTCAAAACCTCAGTAGATAAAATAAGGGAGATACTAAAATAAATAAAATAAAACAATGAAACCAGAAAATGGGAAATAAAGAAACGTAATGGCATCTAAACACACCGATGAAAACTCCAAGGTTGGAAATCATAAACACCACATGTCCTATGTTAAATGTTCAGAACAGGCAAACACACAGAGGCAGAACGTAAGTGGACAGTGGCCTGGGGCCGGGGGAGTGGGGACAGACTGCCAGTGAGGGGGGAGCTTCTTTTTGGGGTGTTGAAAAATCCTCTAAAATTAGGTGCTATGACAGTTACACGCCCTGTGAATATACCAAGAACCAAATAACTGCGCACTTTTTTTTTTGATGTTTTATTTATTTTTGAGAGAGAGAGAGAGAGAGACAACATGAGTAGGGGAGGGTCAGAGAGAGAGGGAGACACAGAATCCAAAGCAGCTCCAGGCTCTGAGCTGTCAGCACAGAGCCCGACGCGGGGCTCGAACCCACGAACCGTGAGATCATGACCTGAGCTAAAGTCAGACGCTCAACTGACGGAGCCCCCCAGGGACCGCAATAACTTCGCACTTTAAACGAATGAATATTTTGTGCTTGAAATACATTTCAACAATGCTGTAAAGACTGATGGAGTGGAAAATAAAAATTAGTATAATTAGTACACTACTGATCTTCAAAGTTAGAGACGGCCAGAATTGATAAAGAAAGACGCAGTGATGGCTGCTTCAAAACCGCACTGAGTAAGCGGGTGCAGGTGAGACACAGGGGGGCGGGGGGGCGTGCCTTGTGCGCTCCCGTCAGAAGAGACCCAGAAAGAGCATAGTGAAACCAGAGCCTCCCAGACTGGAAGGCAGAGAAAATGATCAGGGATAAAGAAGGGTATTATACCGAAGCTGAGAATAAAAGGCCAATTTACCAGGAAGATATGACAGTCCTAAAAAATAAAGCCTCAAGATAAATGAAGCAAGCACTGATGGAAAGGACAGGAGAAACGGACCACGTGGCCACTATGTTTGTGAACTCCAGCACCCCCTCAGCAGGACGTGATGGAACAAGAAGACAGAAGACGGGGGAAGGATCTGGAAGTCTGGAGAAGCCCGTCACCCTGTGGGTCTTCATGATCGGGGGACCAGAGGTCATTCACACGTGTGCCTGGAATACTCACCAAAACAGACTACATTCTGATCACAATACAAGGCTGAATCATTTTAAAATAGCCAAGATCATGCAAGATATATTTTCTGAACAAAATGGGATAAAATAAAAACTAAAAAGTCAAGTGTTGGTGAAGACGAGACGGCCTGGGACACGTGTGCAGCGCCGGCGGGAATGCTCATCGACCTAGCAGCCGCTCTGGAAGACGGCTTGGTGGCGTCTTGTACGTTAAACATATTGTGATCTATGAGCCAGGAATTCCCTTCCTCGGTAGTTATTAGCGAGAAAGGCAAACCACACACACAGGAATGCTCGTAGCGGCTTTTTTCACAACCGTTAAAAGGGTGAAACCACCCAGGGGTCCTTGAGTTGGTGGATGGGGAAGCAAAGTGTAGCACATCCATCCAATGAGGTGCATAAATAAAACAGATTGATGGATGTGGACGGGGCACTCTGCTGGGGGAAGGGCACCGGTCTCACTGTCTGACCCCATCTATGTCATCTTCTGGAAAGGCCAGATCAGAATGACAAAGAATAGGTCCCTGGTGTCCTGGGCTTGGCGTTTTGGGGGTGATGAAACTGTCTTCTTCCCTGATTACATTGAGGCTACACAGATACAGACATGTGTTAAATCTTATATAACTGTAAATTTAAAAAGTCTATTTTACTGTATGCTAACTTTTAAAATAAAACCTGTTAAATTGATAAAACCATAAGAGACTCAAATACAGAGAATAGACTGCGGGGTGCTGGAGGGGAGGTGGGTGGGGGTTGGGCTAGATGGACGATGGGCTAGAAGGAAGGTGTTTGTTGGGATGAGCACCGGGTGCCTGTAAGTGATGAGTGACTGGGTTCTGCTCCTGAAGCCAATAATACACTGCATGTTAACTTGGATTTAAATAATGTTTAAAAAAAAAAAAAACCCGGCCCATGGGTGTACATAATACCTGTTGGTTTTCTTGTTCTTTTTATTAATTAAAAATTGTAGAAAAGGGGCACCTGGGTGGTTCTGTTGGTTAAGCATCTGATTCTTGATTTTAGTTCAGGTCATCTCATGGTTTGTGGGTTCAAGCCCCGCACTGGGCTCTGCACTGACAGCACGGAGCCTGCTTGCGATTCTCTCTTTCTCCCCCCCGCCCCCCANGATTCCACCAAAATGTCACCAGAGCACTTTGGCAGCGCACAGTGGGGCCACCCTGGGATCCAGGCACTGCCCCCGCCCTGCCATCACCCCGACAACGCAGAAGGTTCCCTGGGGTTCACCCGTATCTTCCTGCATCCCAGCTTTGAAGAGCACCTGCTAAGTTCAGCTGATAAAGGTCATAACCTCCCTGTGGAGATTCCGGTGACATGGTCCAAAGTGATCCGATCCCCACCCCTGCTCTTCTGACTTCCTCTGTCCCCGTGAGCTACGCCCCCATCTTCCTCCACCCCGGACTTGGAGCCCGGAGTGGGGGGCAGGGCCTTGGTCCAAGTCTCCGGTGCACCCCCAAGGCCCCGCCAGAGAAGCTGGACTGTGCTCGGCAAAGCCCCGTCCTGCTGGGGCTGCGGGTGCCCTTGGGGAGGGCTCCCCTCGCTGTGGGTGGCCTCAGACCTCAAGGGCTCTCCTTCGGGGTGTGGAACGTCTCCCCCGGCTGCGCGAGCCCCAGGGGCCCCCACTGCAGGCGGCGGCTGTGCACGAGGCCTCGGGATCCGCTCTGGGCTGGAGCTGCAGGGTCAGTGTGCGGCCGAGGGTGGGGCCGCCTGCCGTCCCAGCGTGGACAGGCCACGTGTCCACGCCAGCGCCCGGCCCTCGCTCCTCCTTCAGCCCCTACTAATGAAGTGCCCTTGTGCGCCCCGGTGACTCTTCACTAGGCAGGAGTCAGAGAACAAATCAGTGCAAAATAATATTTTTGCTAAATTTCTGCTCTTCAGCCTGTGCAGTTGTATCAACTTGTTAGTGGGCCTGTGGGAGCGCCGGCTGCACACTGATGCCGCTTCAGGCCAATTATGAGGCTGAGTGATGAAGGGGCCTGTATCGTTTCACCAGCGCGTGGGAACAGCAGGTGAAGGCTATAGCTTATGATTTTCAATTATAAATCAAATAGACTGAGTTCTCGCTTCTCTTAATAAAGGCTGTAAAAGCGTTGAAGTGTGGACAGACTTCTGCTTGGGAAAGAAAAAAAAACCAGGTTGAGTTTCTAAGTGATAACTCGTGTGGCATTTTTGTTTTTGCTACTGTCTGGTGTATTTCACATCTGGAAGAACATTCTTGAACATGCAGAAGCTGGAGGCAGGCCGGCCGTGGATCACGCCGGAAGTGCTCCGACATCTCGCAGGGGGCGAGCTCACGGCGCCCTGAGCGCCCTGCTCGCCCCCAACTCCTGCTCCGCAGTCCTGCGGGAACTTCCTCAGCCGTGGAGGTCGGGGCGTCCACATTGGGTCTCTGGGGACCAGGAGGGATGTTCCAGAGTGGACGGGACGCCTTGGGAACAAGTGTAAGGCCAGTTCTGTTGGCTCAACACAGTAAGACGGTTTCCTCTGAGAATCTTGACTCCGCCCGGAACAAACTCATGAACCCAGGGCAGTTTATTTAATTCTTCTGTCTTGAACTTGCTCCGCCTACAGGTAATAGTAGTAACAACTACCTTGATATAAGCCGGGGGCGGGGAGCTCGGACGAGGGCTCAGTCTTGTTCCTTTGGGAGGCGAAGAGAACAGACTGCAGGGGTCAGGTGGTGTAGACAGAGCCCAGGGAGGCAGCGCGTGGGCCTGGAGACACAGAGCTGCAACAGTGGGAGGTGCAGAAGACGAGTTTTCTCCCTCGAAGAAATAGCTCATTTATCAGGTAGGAAGATCTTATTGCGTTGAACTCGGAATGAGCACAGCCCATGAAATTCTGAAATGGCAAGGATAAAGAAAGCCATTGTGTCAACATCCAGGGAGAAGAGAGATATTATGTCAAAGTGAACAAAGGTCCTGGTGGCCTCGGATTTCTCCTCCACCACGTTTAGTGTCCAGGGACACCCGGGGGCCTCTGCTAGGAGCTCAGGAGGTGTGTCCGTAGGTTTCCTGGTAATTGCCCTGGGGGTTTCCAGATGCTACTGTCAGTCCAGCTCTGTGTGTAGGAAATAGTGCTGAAGGGGGTGGAGTGGTGACCTCACCCACCTCACCCGGGTTCAGGCGTCTCCGCTGCTTGTACTCTGCATCCTTGATAGCTAGGTCAGCTGAAGAGGGAGCTGAAGCACCGTGGAATAAGGGGACCTCCCCCTAGAAGGGGGCCGATCCTATGCCGCTCTGCCAGGGGGGCTCCTTACCTGGAGTCGAGAAACTTAGGAGAGGGTGATGCTCATGGATGCCTGAATTCTTTTTTTTTATTCTTTAATGTTCATTTACTTTTGAGAAGAGAGACAGAGTGTGAGTGGATGAGGGGCAGAGAGAGAGGGAGACACAGAATCCAAAGCAGGCTCCAGGCTCTGAGTTGTCAGCACAGAGCCCAACGCGAGGCTTGAACCCACAACTCACAAGATCGTGACCTTTGCCGAAGTCAGATGCCCAACCAACTGAGCCACCCAGGTGCCCCTTTGGATGCTGAATTCTTAGGCACGATGACTGTTTTGGGTTGAATCATGGCCTCCCTAACCCACCCCCAACACTTCCAAATGAGACCTTAGTTGGAAATAGGGTTTTTTCAGATGTCTTCGTTTAAGATGAGGCCTTCCTGGAGTAGGGTGAGCCCTAAGCCAACATGGCAGCTTTCCTTATAAAAGGGGGAAATTAGACACAGAGACACTCACAAAAGGAAAACGTGGAGATGGAGCTAGACATTGGGGAGGTGTGCCTCTAAGCCAGGGAACACCAAAGGTCTCCAGTAAACCCTGGAAGCTGCGAGGCAGGCCTGGAACAGATTCTCCCTCACAGCCCCCAGAAAGAACCAACCTTGTCAGCATCTCAGCATCTTGATCTTGGAATTCTAGACTCTAGAACAGTGAGGAACACAAATTTCTGTTAATCGATCTGCCTTTTTTATTACAGTGGCCACAAGATACAGGGACCATTAAAGCTGTGATTCACTGACTGTCCTGGGTTTGACCAGCCTGAGCCATAACCTCACCCCTAAAGGGGCAGTTCAGGAACTCCCTTCCTCTGAAATCTTAGGACTTTCGATCACGCCTGGGATCAACCAGAATAGTGTGAACCAGGAATAAGTGTGAACCAGAGGAATTCTTCAGAAAACTACTGACCTAATATTTTTTCATTCCTCGTACAAAAAGCACTGAAGTGGACAGTGTCAAATAAAAACAAATCCAGATTTAGATAAAGAGTGCCTCTATTTGTCAGGATTATTCCAGTAGTGAAAGGGGATGATCACAACAGGAAAACACAATGAGGGTCAGAGCTCAAAGGTCAGGCAGAGAGGACTTCCTTTTATAGGGAGGGGCTAGCAAGGCTTAAAAGAACTGGTGTTCAGGGTGGGGGAGCAGCATGGTGGGACAGTTGACCCATGCTTCTCCTTCTGTCAGCAGATTCTGGGGAGGGGCTGTTAAGGAGGGGTCCTTTGCTGGCCTGGCCTGAGGGTGCGTGAAAGTCCAGCGGCCTGGGGGAAGGAGAGGAGCTTAACTCAAGTTTGGTCAAACCAGTTAGCAAGCGCTTCGTTTTGAATGATCAATAGGAAAAAGCAGTTCTGGCAATTATTTACAAGGCATGGAATAAAAATTTGGAAGGTCTGTGTTTAGGTTTTTCCTAGCTACACAGGAGATGCATCCATGATCCTGTGTAAGTCATATGGGCAAGTGATTCTTTGAAGTACGGCATTTTTGGAATATAGAAGGGTGGGGAAGCATTTCTTAACCATTACAGTTTTTCAGGAGCTTAGGCTTCAGGCAAAGTCTAGTATTGTGACAGTTCAGGTTTTGATGGTAATGATGGTGATGGTGGTAATGGTGGTGATGGTGATGGTGATGGTGGTGATGGTGGTGGTGGTGGTGATGGTGATGGTGGTGGTGATGGTGGTGATGGTGGTGATGATGGTGGTGATGGTGGTGGTGATGGTGGTGGTGATGGTGGTGATGGTGGTGATGATGGTGGTGATGGTGGTGGTGGTGGTGGTGGTGATGGTGGTGATGGTGGTGGTGATGGTGGTGGTGATGATGGTGGTGGTGATGGTGGTGATGGTGATGATGGTGATGGTGGTGATGGTGGTGATGGTGGTGGTGGTGGTCGTGATGGTGATGGTGATGGTGGTGATGGTGGTGATGGTGGTGATGGTGGTGGTGGTGGTGGTGGTGGTGGTTTTAACAATTTAGCTCTGGGTGGGGGTGAAGACGATGATGATATAACAATCATCTAAGGTTTTTATATGTACTAAATGAATTATAAAGTAAATACTGGGATCCAACCTTACAGAACTGAGACATGGAAAGATTGATGAACTTTCCCAAGGTTCTGCTCCTGGCTAGTTTTGCACAGAACTAGGTTCACACGGGGCAGCCAGGCTCCAGTACCCATGCTTTTGCTGCTATGTTCTATTGCTTCTCAAAGGAGTCAAAGGAGAGTATCATTTAGGGTCATTCCAAAGTCATAGTGCACACTTGGCCCCATGCGCGTGCTGTAATCTACTTTTTATTATAGATGATCAGAAATAATTCTACAGTCATTACTAGATGACAACACAAAATACTCCAACCTTGAATAATTTGAACTCATTTTTACTAATACAGTCCCCCAGTGAATTAAGTGCCTGGCTTAGTTTCTCAGAGATGCTGTATCAACTGCAAACATGGTTTGCAAACTCAAAGCAACAGGAGTTTATCATCTCAGTCTAGAGGCCAGAAGTCAGGAAACAAAGCTATTTTCTGCCCTTCTTTCCTAAGAATTTGAGGCCCACCTGAAATCCAGGATGATCTAGTCTGGTGATCTTTAAATTACTTACATCTGCAAAGATCCTTTTTCCAAATAAGGTCATATTCATATATTCCTGGGATTAAGGCATGGGTTTCTCTTTCAGATCTGCCATCCAACCCACTACAGTCCTCAAATGAAATTTCAGCCCAAGCTCAGGCAGGAGGGCATCCTTCAGAGTCTTGGTGGAGGATCCAGTCTTCAGAACGTTCTCTGGAGTTGGCGGACCATGGAGGATAGGATGGGAATCCCAGGCTCCCTGGGTCTCCACACTTACTTGTATTCCAAAGGGTCAGTGGGATACACACGATGACCCAGACCAACTTTTCACCTGTGTGCTGAGGGTCGGAAGAGGCAGCCTTGATGTTTCCCAAAGACAATGATAGTCCCTTGCTTTGTGGTCAGCTGTGGCTTGGTTCTTGTTGGGTACCAAGAAGCCAAGTTTTCATCTGAGTTTGAGTTAGGATGGTTCTTGTAAGCTAGGGACATGCCCATGTCCCACACTTCCTGAGGGAGCGGTAGCCACAAGACACTGCCTCAGACAGCTCTGCTCAGGCCTGGAATCCTGACTATTTTCCCTACAGGTTATAACCTACAGGTTACAGGTGAGCCTACAGATTATAACCCACTCATTCTGGCGTGCTTACAGAGAAAGACAGGAAAAAGTGTCTGCTAGTTCTGCCAAGATTTTAAGAGAAAATCCTTATGATCCAATAATTTGGTATCCAGTCAGGGTTGATTGGATTGAATTTATTGATTTTTTTAAAGGTGTGAAAGCAAGAGGCAAAGGATCACACACACACACACACACACACGCACTCCCTACATGACCTTCTTTAGATACCATTTGGAGATATATGCCAATCAACCAATGGATGAAGCAAATTAAGAGCTCAATGATGATAAAGTTATGGCATTCGTGATTTATTTTGAGCATTAGAATTATTTAAATACAGAACAATTTTTGAATATTCTGACCAAAAGGAAGATAACATCTTGTAAATAATAAATGAGAGAGGGGGCAGAGAGAGGGATGGAGAGGGAGACAGACAAAGAGGGGGGAGGTATAAGAAATCAATGGGGGTGATGTGAAATACAAGGAGAAAGCCAAGGTAAGTATACTTAATTTTTTGTCTGAGGTTGACGCTGTTCAGTTGCAATTTTTTAAAAATGTTTTTATTTATTTTTGAGAGAGATAGAGACAGTGTATGAGCAGGGGAGGAGCAGAAAGAGAGGAAGACACAGAATCCGAAGTAGGATCCAGGCTCTGAGCTGTCAGCACAGACCCCGATGAGGGGCCTGAACTCGTAAACCATGAGATCATGACCTGAGCTGACCATGGTTGAGACCATGACCTCAACTGACTGAGCCACGCAGGTGCCCCCAGTTGTATCTTGACCACTAACTGGAGTGAGCCGATTTGGAATTAAGTCTGGACGCTGCAACATGTGCCTGGCATGTAACATGGGGTTTACACGTAAGCATTTATTTGCCATGTAACAGAAGTCCAGGTGTATGGCCGCTGCACGTGTCACTGGGGGCTAGCCCAGCTCCCGTCGTCCTGCTGCATGGCCACTTAGTGCTGGCTTTGACCCTTAGATGTGGCTCCCAAGCGATGTTGCAAATGCTGCCAGGCAGGAGGAAGACCTAAAGGAACACGGTGGCACTCCTTGGTGGCACGTCTTTCCTAAGGAGCCTTCATCAAGTTCCATTCAGCAACTTCCCCTTCCGTCTCAGTGGCCAGAACCCAGTCATATCATCCCTGCTTCAGAAGAAATGTGACTTCTTAGACGTTGATGCCTTAAACAAAAGTGACTTCCTCCCAGCGTTCCTTCCTTCCTTCCTTCCCCCTTCCTTCCTTCCTTCCTTCCTTCCCCCTTCCTTCCTTCCTTCTTCTTCCCTCCTTNCTTTTCTTCCCTCCCTCCTTCCTTCCTTCCTTCCTCCTTCCTTCCCCCCTTCCCCCTTCCTTCCTTCTTTCCTTCCTTCCCTCCTTCCTTCCTTCCTTCCTTCCTTCCTTCCTTCCTTCCTTCCTCCTTCCTTCCTTCCTTCCTTCCCCCTTCCCTCCTTCCTTCCTTCCTTCTTCTTCCCTCCTTCCCTTCCTCCTCCCTCCCCACTTCCTTCCTTCCCTCCCTCCCCTTTCTATCCTTCCTTCTTCCTTCCTTCTTTCCTTTCTTCCTTCCTTTTTCTTCCTACCAAGGATGAGAGGGAGAATGGTGTTGGGTGATCACTGAGCCATCTACCCCAGAGGGGCAACAACAGATCAGACAAGATTCCCAGGAGTTCCAATATTAATATCAGACAAAGAGAAATTCATAGCAAAATGCATCACAAGACAAAGCATATGATTTTATAGAGATAAAAGCTAACCTCAAAGATTTAGGAAACCTTATCACCAGCAGATAATATATAATGGCAAAAGAAACAATACCGGATATGTAAGGAGAAATTGGAAATCCTACAACAGCAGCAAGATCGCATATCCATTTCACTTCCCAACATATTAGTAGGACCAATCATCACGATAAATCATAAATAATGAATCATAGGAAGGTGATGTAGGATTTAATTGGCATTATTAATTAGGTCCATTCATCCATCACTCAATGAATGAACACTGAGTGCCCACTACGTGCGAGGCCGTGTTTGAGGGCTGGGGCGAGGCTGTGCAGGAGAGACAAACCCCCATCCCCATGAAGCATGCGTTCCAAGAAAGGTTGACTGGAATGACATCAATCATTGAAATGTGAATCCTGTAGAGAATATCCATTCTTTGCCAGAGTTGTTGGGACATTTATAAAAACTGACAAACTCTTAAGCCGTAAAGAAAACAGGAATCTATTACAGAAAGCAGAAATTGTTCAGGTTACTTTTGCAAACTACAATGCCATAAAGCTAGAAAATAATCAGAAGCTTTTGAGCTAAGGAAATATGGAACGGAAATGTTCTCTTAACTCACTGTTTGCAAAGAAAGATGGAGAGGAAAGAGAGTAATAGTGCAATTACAGACCGTGTCGACCATTATGTACCCAACCTTACAGCCTTACGGCATTCTGCTGGAACAGTCCTCAAAGGAAACTTCATAACCAGGAATTACTTTATTATCAGAAAATGACGTTATGAATGTGACAGTTAGTTTTGGTAGCTGTGGGTCCATAACAAATCATCCCCAAACTTAGTAGCTCAGCATAGGCTGTTGTCTTTGGCTCTGCACGCTGGCTGGGTCAGTTCTGACAGGGCTGGCATGGATGATCTCCACCGGGCTCGTTCACGGGGCCATGGCCAGCTGGTGGGAAGGACGGCTCATCTAGAATTGCTTTAATTACACATCTGGTGGTTGGCCAGCTGCTGGCTTGGCCATGTGGGTTCTCTTGTGGCCTTTTTCCAGCAGGCCAGCCTGGGCTTGGTCCTGTGATGGTCTTATGGCTCCAAGTGCAACGAGGAGAGGGTGAGCCCCAGCACAGAGCAGTGTCCAAATGTCTGCATGTGCCCCTTGTCTATTGAACCAGCAGCCACAGCAAATTGCACGGCCCAGCCCAGGGCCAGGGCGGGAAGGGACCACCAAGGGCAGTGTTCAGGCCGGGCAGCCATGACAGCCACCTCTGCTGACCATCTCCTGCACCTTTTAATTAAAACATAGAAAACCACAGAGGCACAATGCTACAGAAGCAGGGAACTTATTACATAATCAAGATAAAAGCAGAAACAAGTGCTGTAGAAAATAGAAAAGCAACGGAGCTAGTAACGGAGTGAGTAAATGTACTCAGGACTTACTCTCTGGAACCAAAACAGTGAAATTGATAAACCTCAGCAAACACGAGCAGCAAAAAAGAATGAAACACAAGTAAATCACTGGAGCCAAAAATAGTCTGTAAGAACAGTTATGGAAAAGCTTGAAGTCATACGAGGATCCCATCAACAATGATGTATGAATGTACTTTTAACATTTTGTACATTTCCAAAAAAAGGATTAAATGGTAACTAAAATTTGGCAAACGGGATTGTAAATGGGTGCACTTTACCAAAATGAACTTGAGGATATGTACAAAGCCTGACTACATTGACAATCAAGGAAGAAACTACAAGTGGTACCTGAGGTCAGAGACTGAAGAGCAGGTAACACAGGTATAGAAATTGGGCACCACCAGGCCAGTTGGAAATTGCCATTGGTCCCCCAGAGAAGTCGGGGCTGGAAACTGCACTCTCAGCTCTGTCTGGACGGTGTAAATGCTCACTGAGAACTGTGTTCTCCATTTGGAGCACGGAAATAGGACAGTATCGTAAGTCCTCATCTGGCGGGGACAAAAACCTCCCGTATGAGATGAGTTGTCCAACTCAGGTTATTAAATGTGAGAGCAATGACCAGAGGAAACAAACAAACAAATGAAAAATATAGAGATAGGTTAAAGGGAAACAAATCACCACCTTTTAAAAGGGAGATTTATTGACTTAAAATTTACGTAAAAGTAAAACTCACCCCTTTTGTGTACAGTTCTATGGATTTTCACAAAAGCAGATGCTCATGCAGCTCCTTCCCTAATCAAGATAGAGAATATTTCTATTACCTTCCAAAATATCAGCAGAATGAATTGAGCAATATATGGGGATAATATATTACAGCCATGCTGGTGTTCCTCCAAGAATTAGGATTTAACATTTGAAAATCATTCCATGTAATATACTGGAAACAAGGGGAAAAAAGAAAAGCTACATAATGCAGTAGATAAAGTGAATATATTTGATAAAATTCAACACAAACATAATGCAAATTTTTAAAACACTAGAAATAAATGTATGCTAATTGCTTAATAGGCAAAAGTATATTCTTAAGAAAGCTACAGAAAAATTGTACCTTATAATATTACACAGAAGAAAACAAGAATGCTTATTATTACTATTTCTAGTCAATATTTACACATTTTTTAAACTTTAAATTTATTTATTTTTGAGAGAGTGAGACAGAGTGCAAGCAGGGGAGGGACAGAGAGAGAAGGAGACACAAAATCTGAAGCAGGCTCCAAGCTCTGAGCTGTCAGAGCCAGACACAGGGCTCGAGCCCACAAACTGTGAAATCATGACCTGAGCCAAAGTTGGAGACTTAACTGACTGAGCCACCCAGGCGGCCCTCTAGTCAATATTTTAATTAAATTTTTAACCAGGAAAAAAACATGACAAGAAAGACAAACTGAATGTAGAGTAAGTGCAGGAACTAAAACTGTTATTATTTGAAGACAAAATATTCATATACATAAAGAATCCAAAACAAAATGCAAATAAGTTATTAGAATTAATGCACGAATTTGGTAAGTCTTTTTTGAAAATAGGTCAGTTTCACAAAAATCCATTGCATCTCTTTAAGATGGTCCCAAAGTCTGGAAATACAGAGAATATTATTTTCTCCCCTATGGTAATGTAAAATCAATGAATCATTTATTATGTATTTGCGTATTTTCTACATTAGGTGGCCTTGAGTATATACCACACAAATTAGAAAATGAAATTTTAAAATGCCATTTAAAATAACATTTACAAGAGCATCTGAAGCCTAGGAATAAACATGCAGCTATCTACACAGAAAAGGACAAACATTATTGAGGAAGACTAGAGAAGACCTGCATAAAGAGAGGGCTATAACCACTGGTTTGTTCCTAACCTCTCAGAAAAGCCCGTTTTAGGCATCTTTTCCAAAGTCTGTGTCCAGGAGTCCGCAACGGTAGCTTGAAATGAGCCAGTGATAATATTCATAGCTCAGAAATTGGCAAATCTGCGAGACACATATTTCTCCTTGGAGAACTGTTGTTCCCCATTCACCAGCACACCACCAGCGAGGCCATGCACTGAAAAACTAAATATTGGAAAGATAGCCACTGTATGCACTTTTATCTCTAGATCTAATGCAATCCCTATAAAAGTTTCAGTAAATTTTCTGAGGACATTTATAAACTCTTTAAAAATTTTACATGGAAATCCAAAAGATCAAGAATAACCAAGGCAACATTGAGTAAGAACAGCAAGCGATTACTAAAGTTTATTATAGAGCAGTGGTAAGTAAGATAATAGGGCATTGGTCAAGGATAGGCAAATAGACCAACGGAAGAAGATAAAGAGTCCAGAAACAG
Source organism: Crocuta crocuta (assembly GCF_008692635.1). Classification (NCBI taxonomy): domain Eukaryota; kingdom Metazoa; phylum Chordata; class Mammalia; order Carnivora; family Hyaenidae; genus Crocuta; species Crocuta crocuta. Next base: position 6,793,152 of record NW_027529175.1, read on the forward strand.
GCCTACACATTTGTTCACATTTGATTTATGACACTGTAGGACAGTGGGGGAAAGAACATTAAATAGCCACAGCCATACAGACCTACTGTGTATCTAAATTTGAATGGCAAAACAATAAAGTTTGTAGATGAAAATATAGAAGAATACCATCATGACCTCAGGATATACACAAAGTTTTCTTAAACAAAAAGGTGATAATCACAAAGGAAAGACTGATAAATTATACTGCATTAAAATCAAGAAGTTCTGGTCATCAAAGGTGTCATTAACTTCCATTAAGAGTAAGAAAATATTTGCAATATGTATGTATCCTCAACAAAGAGCTCATATTCATAGTATATAAACAACTACATCAGACAGCAAAATAACTCAATGGGAAAATAAAACACAAAACTCATGAGAAAACACTTCATGTTAAAGAAAAAGATTAAATGTCACTAGTTATCAGGGAAATACACTCAAAACTAAACAGACCCCAGACACGCTACAATAGATAGTTTTAGAAGATGAGAGCCTCGGGTCCAGCAAGGATTTGGAGGAACTGGAACTCCCATACTTTGCTTGTGGGATCGTTCTCAGAACAATTTACCATAGCTTGACACAACACAACACTGGTTATGTGCCCAGAATTCCTGCTCTAAGATGCATAGTCTACTGAAATTACACTCACGTGTACCAAAATATACGTAAATAACCCAAATGTTCATTGACAACAGATTGGATAAAAAATTAGTGTTAAGTATAGGTGATTATATATGTATGCATATAAAATATAAAAACAAATGCCACATCTATCCACAAACGTGGATCTCATATATATAATGATTAGTAAAAAAAAAAAAAAATCCAGACCCATGAGAATATGTACTGCAGGCTTCCATTCTTATAAAGTTCAAAATTGGTCACAACTAATTTGAGATTAGGAATCGGGTAATTGTTACCTTTTGAAAGGAGTTTAAGCACCTGTGATGGAGGATAAACGACATTAATATGTTATTTTTTGTTTGTTTGGGTGGCAGTTACTAGAATCTGTGCACTTTATAATAATTTGTTGAGCTCTAAGCCATTTATTTTATATACTTCTCCATCTAGATGTTATAAATAAATCAAAAAATGTATACACTGCTAAATAATTTTTGGATAAAAGAATAACTCACAATAGAATCAAATGTGCCTACAACTGAATGATAAAAAAAAGTATGGCTCTTTCAGTGAACTGTTTAGCCTTAAATACCTACCCTGGAGAAGAAAAAATCCTGTAAAATAGTTAACTGTGTTTCTATATTAAGAAGTAAGAAATAAATGCAAAGAGAGTAGAAAGAGATCTTAAAGTGATCATGTAAGTCAATAAAGGTTAAACAAAATAGAGAAAATCTATATATTATAGCTATGTCTTAGGAAAAAAATAATCAAATGGTTGAAATTTTTGTATGACTTTTCAAGGGAAGAGAGAAGACAAATAAACCATGTTAATATGAAAAGGGAGACATCAATACAGATAAATAGAGACTTAAAAATAAAGAGAATACTATCAATATCTATGTGCCAATAGTTTTGATATTTTGAAGAAATAAAAGAATTTCTTAGACAAATATAACATCAGAACTGACTCAACAACGAAAATACCTGCTTGTATAGTCTGATAACTATTAAAGAAATTGAAGCACTTACATATCTTTCTATAAAAACAATAACAAAGCAAAACAAAAGTAATGAATATCCCCAAGTGGTTTTAAAGTTGATAAAGAAAAAGAATACTTTCCAACCTATTCTGTGATGTCAACATAACTCTGATATTAACTCATGAATATATTTCAAAGGTCCTAAATAAAATACTACAAAATCAAATTCGCTAGTGTATGAAATACATAACATAACCACAACCCAGTTGGATTTATGTTTTGTGTGCAAAGATGGTTTCATGTGGGAAATTTATATGTGTAACTTATTAAATTAACAAATTAAATAAAGCATGTCTTCTCAATAGACACAGAAAATGCATCTGCTAAAATTCAACAACCATTCATTTGGAAGACTCTTAGTAAATTAGAAATAGAGAATTTTCTTAACCCACAAAAGAATATAACAAACCTGGGGTCAACAGCATCTTAAAATGGGAAGTGTTGGAAACATTCTTTAGAATCAGACAAGAGAAGGATGCACATTATTGCCACTTCTTTTGAATATTTTATTAGTGATACTTGCCAAAGCATCAACATAAGAAAAAGGTGGAAGACAAAGGACAGGAAGGAGGAAATAGAACTGTCATTTGTAGATGACACAATTATTTAAACAGATTCCAAAAGAATTCATGCATTGATTACCGAAATAATTACACTGTTTAGCTTAAATGACTTAATATAATATTAATGTACACAATGTGTAACAATTAAGGAGAAGACACCATCTATGCAAGTGTCAGAATCTGAGTATTCTGAATGAATCTAACATAAAAACTTTGTTAAGAGGGGCGCCTGGGTGGTGGCTTAGTCGGTTAAGCGTCCGACTTTCGCTTGGGTCATGATCTCGCGGTTCGTGGGTTCGGGCCCCGCGTCGGGCTCTGTGCTGACTGCCAGCTCAGAGCCTGGAGCCTGTTTCAGTCTGTGACTCCCTCCCTCTCTGACCCTCCCCTGCTCACGCTGTCTCTCTCTCTCTCTCTCCTAGAAATAAATAAAACATTAAAAAAAAATTAAAAAAAAAAAACTTTGTTAAGAGATATGAAAGGGACTAGATAAACGTAAGTGAGTAGGAAGACAACACGATAAAGACGGGAACTCACCCCAGTCTGATCTAAAGGTTCATTTCAATTAAAATCTTATTCCCCACAGGTAATTTTGTAACATTTTGAAGACGGTTCTAAACCTTGGAAACATGGAAGAGAAAAGTGGCCGAGAATATCAGACCTGTTCTGAAGCGTGGAGAGGACTTGCTCTGTTGGATAAATCAGGTCTCATCCTGACGCAGCAGTTCAGCCATGGGCTTACTGTGCAGGGGTGGACAAATTTGCCCTGGAGTAGAACAGAGAGCTCAGAGATAGACCCGCACACGAAAAGATCCCTTGGGCACCTGGGTGGCTCAGTCGGTTGAACTTCTGACTTTGGCTCAGGTCACGATCCTGTGGTTCTTGAGTTTGAGCCCCACGTCAGGCTCACTACTTTCAGCCTGTCAGTGCAGAGCCCGGTTCAGATCCTCTGTCCGCCTCTCCCTGCCCCTCCCCTGCTTGCACTCTTTCAAAAATAAAATAAACATTAAAAGAAACTATTTTCTTTAATTGTAAAGAAAACTATATACCATGATGAACAGCGACCTACCGATGCAGTACGGTCAGACAAGAAGAACCCAGAAGGGCACATTTAGGATTCACGATGGTGGTTCCCCTGGGAAGACAGGTCATGGGGCAGGAGTGAGTGGACCACACACATGCCAGTCGCTGTCAAGGTCCTAGATTTTGTTCTAGGAGGTGGGTATGACTATGACACCTTTCAAATAACTAATTAAATAACTAAATAGCAAAGGGCCATGGTACGCTATTCACTGTTCCAGGCACACTCCAGTGGCGGTTGGTTGCCTGACCACTTACCCCAAAGTTAGTAGCACAAACCACACTCATGATGCTCACGCATTCTGTGGGCCAGTTCAGAGAGGTCATGGTGGGAAGGTCTGTCCCTGCTCCTCAGTATTTGGGGCCTTATCTGGAAGACAAGCACAAGCGGGGGGCAGGCACAATGGGACCCCTCACTCACCGTCAGCCTGGGCTCTGCATGTGGGCTTTCACATGGTGGCTGTGCTGTGGCCAGTCTTACATGGCGACTCCAGGTTCCCATCACGTGGAGAGAGACCAGAAGCATTTCTCACGGGGGAGGCAGTTACAAGGTGCACTCTTGTTCCCGGGGAATGAACAAGGCCCCACCTGGGGGTGGGGGCTGGAAAGAGTACCAGCGGCTCGTGTGGGAAGAGCCCCCAGGATGAGGCAGGAGCCATGTGGCCAACTTTGGAAAATGAGATCTGCTGCGGGAATGAAGCTGATGATGATTAGCTCAGTTCTGTGGACCTGAGGTCCAACATGCAATAATACAAGCAGAATAAGTGGGTAAAGATGAGTCGATAAATTTAACTATCAACAGTAAATTACTCTATCTTTTTTTCCCCAAAGGAAGCTGAAAGAAAAACTAGCCTACAAAAACGAGAATAGGGTGGTTGGGGAGGGTGTTCAAGGGTAAAGTGAGCTGAATTCCATGGTGTATGGGGAAAAGGAAGGAAATCCTGAGCATCTGCAGGCATTATTAGGAAAATAATACATATTTAATTGTGTTTATTAATTATGCATATTAAGATTATGGCACAACTTTTACAGAATGTAATATATAGAGTCTAAAGCAACAGAAAAGAGAAACTTTTGTCTAATGAAGAGGGTGTAGGAAAGAAGAGGAAGGAAGAACATAAACATAACGGCCAAAATAAAACATAGAACAGCATGGCAGAAAAATTCCAAGTATCACAATAATCCCAGTGAATGCAAGTGCACCAGGCTCACCTCAGAGGGTGGCCGTGAATGGGGGTCAGTGGACTGAGTGGGAGGGCTGGAAAGGGTGCGACTTGGAGAAGCGTCTGGGCCCCAGGCCCCTCCAGCTGTCTGCACCCGGCGGGGGCTGGATCTCCATTTTCCTTATGGAAGGTGGCATTTCCTTGATCCTCCTTTGTGACAAAGCGTTAGCTCTTTCGGTCGGGACCAAATGGGATGGAGGGTGTGAACAGGGCTCCGGAAACTTAAAGCCCTGCAAACAGGTTTCCCTCTGTTGAGGCACTTGGGTGAGTGGCCTCACCCGGGTCGGATGGATTCTGATGGTTGTTCCTGACTTGTTCCTCCAGGAGCCGATCCAAGGACCTTCCGTCAGCTCTGCCAGGTTGATCAGGACTCAGCAGGAAGGAGCTTCCCCTTTGCGTCCCAGGGGAACGGGGCGTTCTTACGGGGGCAAATGTTTAGAAGTTGGCGATGATATTGACTGGGCTGGGTTTGGATTCCAGCCTCGGGTGCAGGGGAGGCGAGGCGGTCCCCACCCCCCACCCCCCACATCTGCTGCGTCCCGGGAGGGTCAGGACAGGAGGGGGTGGGGAGGCGGCAGGAGGCGGGAAGGAAAGGAAGCCGTGGCCGGCCTGGTGCTGCTCCTCTGTCTGTGTCATCAGGTGCACGTGGAACAAGGAGGTGGCAAGGACCTACGGGCCCAGGGTGGTCCCAGCGGGAGCAGCAAGGCTGGGAACGGCGAGGCCGAGACTCGCTGGGATGAGCAACGGGCTGTGCCGTGGTCTCTGGAGCTGCCCGCTTGCTGCTGGCCGCGGGCCCGGCCCCCGGTGCTGGGAAGGGGACACTCACCCTCCCTAGACCTGCCAGACCCTCGCCGCCCAGCTCTCTGTGCTTGCGACACAGGCTTTGTCCACGTGCTGCTTGCCCGTGGCTCCCGGACGACTGCCCACTCAGACAGCAGGCTTTATTCTCAGCCAGTTCTGGGGCTGGAGGCCCGAGGAGGTCAGGTTCATTCCCGCGGAGGCCCTGAGGGGGACCTGTCCCGGCTTCTCTCCCTTTCCCAGGCGTTGCTGGTGGACATCGGACATCCCGATGCATCAATGGCTCCCTTTGACGTAGGGAGGAGGCAGGGAGGGGACGGCAGTGCTTTCTCAGTGTGAGCGTGTCCGCACAGGAGCCCCCATGTTCCCACGTTGCAGGTGTGCCCTTCGAGAACAGGGTTTGGCAGAGCTGGAGCCTTGTCCTCATCCTGGGCTCCAGCCCGCCCCAAGGACCTCCTCCCGAGGACGCTGTCGTGAGGCCTCCCTGCCAAACTCCCCTTCTGAGCCCGCTGCTCCCTTAGAACCAGACTTACAGAGACCCCTGATGCTTGTGACCTTCTCCTAAGCCCTGTGTCCCCTCCGGATTCCCGCAGGCATGCTGCGGATGGCACTCCGGAATTGCTTCGTCCGAAGCAGCCACCAGGATGCCGAGCCTAGCCAGCCCTGCGGCCCGCCCCGCCTGTCCTGCACCTGGGCCTGAGCTCAGCATCCAGGCAGGACAGAAACAGAAAGGCCTGGGGCAGGGGCGGGGAGAAGCTGAGCCCTGTCTGCAATGGATCGGGGGCGGGGAGTGGTGGGAGGCGTCCGGTGCCCTTGAGGCAGGGTCTGGGGAGCGGTGGCACAGGGTCCTGAGCTGGACCCCTATCCCGCTTTTATCTCCGGACGGGGATCTCTGTAGCCCTGGGCTGTGCAAACAGCCTTGAAGAAATGTGCTTGGAAACAGGTGGAGATGCTGGCCCCTAACTCTGCCAGGATGCAAAGCTATAAACACCGGCCTGCAGTCAAGGTCAGGGGATGGGGGTCTACACCTGAAATCACGCTGTCAGCCCACAAACCGCCCGTCAGCCTCAGCTGGGCATTCGCTGCGCTCCGATCCCCCTCCCACACCCCCTGCATCTCTGATTGATGCCACGTTGCCTGTAAATCTTGCCGGTTGGGCTGTGGGTCCAGCACCAGCCGCATTAGCGTCCCCGGGGAGCTTTAAAAATGCCGAGTCAGCCCCGCCCCAGAACTGCTGACTCTGAGTCTGCATTTGGACAGGATCCCCACTATTTGTATGCGTGTTCGCGTCTGAGCAGGACCATGCTGGGCCACGGCGCAGAACAAACCACAGAGAGCCTGCAAGTTTGATCTGCCATCCACTAATCCCTGGACACGCCTCCCATCAAGAGGGGGAGCCCGATTCTTCTCTCTCTCTGAATATGGGCCAGTTGGCGACTCAGTTTCCCACAAACAGAATGAGATAGAAGCCAGTGTGTGTGACTTTAAGAGGAGGTCACGGAGCCCTGGCTCTCAGGAGGTCAGCTGCCCTGTCCTGAGGACACCAGCCAGTCCCGGGGGAGGCCCACGTGGCCAGGGGTGGGGAGTTCTTGCCAGTGGCCTCGGAAGCAGATCCCCACCCCCAGTGGGGCCTCCCGGTGACAGCAGTGTCCGAGAGACTCTGAGCCAGAGCCACAGGACCACGCCACCCGAATTCCTGACAATCAGACACGGCGAGATGATCACTGTTGGTGGTTGGGAGGTTCTGGGACCAGCTCTTGTCCTGGTCACCTGCACATGATGACGATTCCTTGACCCCCAGGAATCGAGCGAGATGAGGTGTTTGAAGGCCCTTTGGTAAAACCGGATGCTGTTGGGATGAAGTCTTCTTTGCAGGCCCCCGCTCTCTGCATGCGACAGGCGCTCATCTCTCTCAGCCTCTGGAGGGAGTGGCCAGGATCTGTGCTTTCTCCCCAGACTTCAAACCAAAACAAACCTGGTTCTTCTTAGATCAGGCCTGATCGACCCCCACCCCCACTCGTGAAGGGTCATGGCACGTGTGCTGAAGTGGACGATGCCAAGGTAGCAAGAACGGAAGAGACGACAAAGGGCTGTGCAGGAAGAAGGCTGCTGTGCGGAAGGGTCACGTTCCCTGAGGACAAACCAGTGAAGGAAAGCGGGGCCTGCAGGCCTCGCCTGGACCGGAGGCCAGCCCACACTGAGCTGTGCGATTCGTCCATAGAAGAGATCCTCTCCCCCAAGCTGAACACAGCCCACTCTTTCTGGCCACTGTGTGAGCATTTAAACATGGCGGACGGGCCAGAGCAGAGCAGGCCTCTTGTGCATTGTGTATAGCATGGCTGGGATGCGAAGGCCTTGAGACCCTCCCCTGCGGCCCCCACCCCCTCCCACCCTGGTCCTCTGGGGTGATGATGCGGTGAGGCCGTGTGTGGGTGAGTGTGCGTTCATCTCTGGATGCACCTTGCGATCGGAGATGATAGGCATAAGGGAGTCCACAGCTTTGTAGGCTGACGGACACCATGCTTCTTCCTGACCTTGAGTTTGGAANGTGCTTTCTCCCCAGACTTCAAACCAAAACAAACCTGGTTCTTCTTAGATCAGGCCTGATCGACCCCCACCCCCACTCGTGAAGGGTCATGGCACGTGTGCTGAAGTGGACGATGCCAGGGTAGCAAGAACGGAAGAGACGACAAAGGGCTGTGCAGGAAGAAGGCTGCTGTGCGGAAGGGTCACGTTCCCTGAGGACAAACCAGTGAAGGAAAGCGGGGCCTGCAGGCCTCGCCTGGACCGGAGGCCAGCCCACACTGAGCTGTGCGATTCGTCCATAGAAGAGATCCTCTCCCCCAAGCTGAACACAGCCCACTCTTTCTGGCCACTGTGTGAGCATTTAAACATGGCGGACGGGCCAGAGCAGAGCAGGCCTCTTGTGCATTGTGTATAGCATGGCTGGGATGCGAAGGCCTTGAGACCCTCCCCTGCGGCCCCCACCCCCTCCCACCCTGGTCCTCTGGGGTGATGATGCGGTGAGGCCGTGTGTGGGTGAGTGTGCGTTCATCTCTGGATGCACCTTGCGATCGGAGATGATAGGCATAAGGGAGTCCACAGCTTTGTAGGCTGACGGACACCATGCTTCTTCCTGACCTTGAGTTTGGAAGCAAATAAGAAAGGAAACCGAGAGCACAGCCCGACTGAGGTTCTGGGTCTTTTCTATCCTGATGCTAATACCATACTCTTAATTACTGTAGCTTTGTAACAGGCTTTGATATCTTGAGTGAATTGAATTTTGTGATTAATGTATCTGTTGAAATATAATTCTATGTCCACTTGAGTTCTTTCTTTCTCCCTAAAATCTGTTGTTTGAAGAAATAAAACAAAACTACAGTCTGATTTAACTTTACACGCTCTTCCCTCTGTTTCTCTGTCTTTGGACACAATGCCTGCCTCTGTCTGCTTCCCTGGGAATCTCCAATTCGTGTACACAAACTTTCACATGCCACTGGCTTCTTAGGTTAAGTCCATGCGGAAGGCACTGATAAGTCAAGGAAGGAACCCATCTTCCTTGATTCTGGTGCCTGTCACCCAAGTGTCTCTTAAGGTCTACGTCAGAAAACAGCCCTCCGGCTGCCACCGAGCCCCTGTACGCCCACACCACACTGATACTGGAGAGTCCCCCTCTTAAGATCGTGGCCGCTGTGGTGCACGCCACCACGTGTCTTGTTTTGTTTAACCCTTCAGTTACTGGATTTATAGTGTGGCTGAACATATTTTCATTTATTCAAGTCCCCCAGTCTTTTTATTTTCTGTTGGAGTTTTCCTTGTTGTACCTCGTCTGTGGGATCTCTTCAAATATTAAGGAAAACAATGCTTTGTTGACCAGTTCATTTGCTTTTTAGCTTTTGTTCATGGTCTTTATGTCCCTTACGCTGTTTTCACTGTGACATAGTCAAATTACGATTGTCAGTCTAGATTTCCCAGCAGACACCAGCGCAGGAAAGCTTTGCTCGCCCAATGATTATAAAAGCATAATTGCTTCATAGATTATAAAAGTAAATATCGCCTTACAGATTAAGCTTTTAAAAACATTTTAGATCTTAAATTCATCTGGGATCCATTTTCGTGTGTGTGTAAAAGACAGATCTGTCTCAACATTCTCCCAAACGGCCAACCACTTATACTAATTATATTGATTGAAAAAAAAATCCCTTCTTTTTCCTTAGATCTGAAACATCACCTTCATCTTAATTTCCATGCTCATCTTTCCTATTTTTTGTTCTGGGTCTTTTCTATCCTGATGCTAATACCATACTCTTAATTACTGTAGCTTTGTAACAGGCTTTGATATCTTGAGTGAATTGAATTTTGTGATTAATGTATCTGTTGAAATATAATTCTATGTCCACTTGAGTTCTTTCTTTCTCCCTAAAATCTGTTGTTTGAAGAAATAAAACAAAACTACAGTCTGATTTAACTTTACACGCTCTTCCCTCTGTTTCTCTGTCTTTGGACACAATGCCTGCCTCTGTCTGCTTCCCTGGGAAACTCTGATTCGTGCTCATTCTCATTTGAGGAAGGTCCCCCCGGGTCTTGTTCTGGATGGCACCTGGATCTTCCCCAACATGCCGCTTACACCCTTCATCACTACATATATCTGTGCGTGATGCCTTCTTAACGGAAGCCGTCCCAACCGGACTCGGAGCTCCATGAGGCAGAAACCATATTCACTTCCCTTTACCCAGCATCTACACTAGGTGTGTATTCAGGAAGCGTTTTGAAATAAAGGAGTGGCATCTGTTGTCCTCTGAATGACAGTCCCCAGGGCTGCCTGTCGCCTGCTTTTCTACACCATGCCTCCCTGCTTCTGTACCTTCTAAGTCTCATTTTCCAGCCACCATTTTGCTCCAGCTGTTTCCTCTGTTTGGGATCCCATTGGCGTTCTCTTCCTGGGGGATACTTTCCTATCTTCCCAGGTCAAGACAACCTGTCGCCTCCTTGATGGAGCCTCCCGAGGCACAAAGGCAGAGCTGAGCCATGTCCTCCCAGGGTCTGACTGGCCTGATCGACCGCAGCGGCCTTTGTCTGGCAGCCCTCCCACCCAGGGATCCTCGGGGTCTGTCTGAGCTGGTTGAACTGGAAAAGGCATAAAATGAACTTCCTTCCGACAAAATAAAGTGGAAAATCTATCCAATCAATGCAAACACCGTGGGGCCCTTCTAATTCAGAGTCGACTATCCCTGCTTCCTTTATTTGTGTGTCTTCCTTCTGGCTGAGGCTCCAAAGTATTTTACACCTAAAAAAGAAAAAAAAAAAAGCCAACTTGAATTTTCTCTTATCTGTGATCAATATACGATTTAGTTCTCTTGTCACAAATACATACCCAAATCAAATAACTTGATTGGTACTTAATTTTCTACTCCCGATTTGTCTCAGCCCTACTGTCACCACACTGGATCTGTTTGTGGTTGGTGCGCCTCCTAGAAGAATAAAGATTTAAAGCCGTTCATTATGGCCGCCAACCCGCCGACCCACCGACTCCCCAGCCACGGCGGTTTGTCACCCCCACTTTCCTTCTGGCCGGTCTCAGCACCCAGGCTGGAGGGCTCTGGAGAAGTTCGGCTCACGGGATAAAGAGTCGGTGCTAAGAGGTGAACGTGACCCTGTGTCCCGGCATGCATGCCCTTTGTGGCTGCCCCAGGGCAGGACCACATTGGGGCAGCTCAGACTCCCTTCGAAGAAGAGCAGGCTGGGCAGAGGCGGGGAGGGAAGGGTAGAGGGAGGGTCAAAATACCATCCTGTCCCTGCGTCCGTTCCTCTCGGGGCCTGGGACACGTCTGTCCCCAGACACTTGCTGGTGTCAGTGCTTGCTGACCCTTCAGCTTCTGCGCATCTGGCCCGCCTTGTCTTCCAAACCCCTTCACTTTGATTTCCAGCACTGAGCTCCATCCAAGGCACACTCATCTCCTGGCAAAGCCCCCCCTCCCTCACTGAGGGGGTCCTTCTCTCTGCTCTCGACCTGTAAGTCCCAAGGACGGCCACCAAGACATCCAATCCAGCCTGTTAGGGGCAGAGTGCTTGCACCCCTCTCAAATTCGTGTGTTGTAAGCTACCCCCAGAGCCACAGTGTTGGGTGGCGGGGCTTTGGGGAGGCGAACAGGTCCCGAGGGTGGAGCCCCCATGAGTGGGGTCAGTGCCTGGTAGAGAGACCCTCTTGGGCTCTATCCCCTGCCGCCAGGTGAGGACCCAGCCAGAAGACGGCCGTCTGGGAAGCAGTACCTGGGTTCTGACCAGACACCAAGTCTGCAGCTGCCTTGATCTCCGACTTCCCAGCCCCCGGGACTGCAGGAAGTGAACGTGAACTCTGTTGTTTATAAGCCACGCCCTCTCTGTGCTGTTTTGTTACAGCAGCTGGAATGCACTGAGTAGGCTCCCAGCTTCAAATGCATCGGTGATTCCTGAGTTATAAGGTGATCCCTCGTGTGGCAGGTGCGGCTCACAGGTCTGGGATCTACCTTGTCCTCTGCTCTCTGAGCCCCAGACTCCGAGGCCTCCTAGTTACAGAAGGGAGGGAGGGAGGAGATGGGAAGGAAGGATGGGGGGTGGGAGGGAGTTGGTTGAGACTTTGCATACAAATAGAAAATAACTCTTAAATTAGCAAAATTCTTTTTCGGGGGGCGGGTGTTGAAGCTGGTAGTCATTTGTTGCGGGTAGCGTTGTAAATTGGTACAATTGGCTCCAAAAATGATTTGGCAGCAAATAACTGAGAGCTGTATAAATGTTCACACCCTGTGGAAATCATCTGAAACGTGGAAACATTCTTTTCTGGGGGAGAAAAAGAAGATGTTCACAAAAGCGTTATTAATGCGCAGGACATCCTCTGTTCAGACAGGGGCTCTGAGTCTGCTGTTTATAGATGGTGGGCTTACAATCTTCTGGAAAAAGAGAAAGTAACCTAAGTAGGCTCTTCTTTGTTTATGGGATATTTAACCGTTTTAAAAGGTTCAAAGATTTTTATCTAAATTTCTTACACCTGAGGGATATTTAATACATTGAGGGCCATTGCATCGGCCCCTCCTGTCTGATTCCAATCCACTTGCCACAAACATCCAAAGTAAATATGTGACCAGATCTCCGTGCTACATAGCAGTTTGAAGTCCCCGGTGTCCCCTCCCTGGGCACGTGGGTCCTGCCGCCATGGGAATGCCCCCAGGCTCTGAACTCACTTCAGACCCGCTGGCCCAGGCGTGCTCATATCTGGCCTCCTGAGCGAGGCCTGGTAGGGTGGACCCTCCTCCCGGCCAAGGGGTCCAGCTTCACCTCCTCCTCCAGGGGCCCTCCCTGACCCCGGGCGCACCTCGCCCACCGCCCTGGCTTAAGCTCCACATCTGATGTCTTGCCGTTCATTCCCTTGTTTTCACACTCGCTGTGATTCTCTCCTGGCCCGAGAATGGTGCTCTGTGCTCCTATTGTGACCGAGTCAGTGCACGAATGACGCGATCATCACAGTCCCTTTTACCTCCCGCCACCGCTGACCCCCTAGCCTCCCGTTTGAGCCTGTGTTCAGCTGACGGAAGGTCATGAAGCATTCCTCAGGTGCAGGCGCGGGGCTAGGGTCGTGGTGTGAGCTGACCCATGCTGGTGGCGGAGCTCCAGCGAAGGGCACTGCCGTTTCTGGAGAAGTTCCACCAGCGTCTTCGTGGCTCGCCATGGCTAATAAAGTGCGCTGACGATGCTGCAAGAGCAGGATCCCCCCGCCCCGCATGCTCCGTTTTAATTGAGCCAGTCTTCCACTGCGAGCTTTAATACTGTTAGAAGCAAATCAAAATTAATGAGATTACCTCCTTTGAAATGTTATCTATAATTAACCTCAAATTAAGGACAATATGCGTTTGAATTTGCCAATCAGTAACACCTTGTGATTGCTGAAATACACAGCGGCAAGTAAGAGATATTGAGGCTCCCCTGGCCATCGGGCTGGCTCGGAGATAACTTCGAGGAAGACAGTTTTGAGGACCCAGTGGTGAAGTCCTCCCAAGGCCAGGAAAGGAGAGCCTCCTTGCTGTGGTGGCCACAGGTCCTGTCCTTGCTGGAACTCCCGTGAGAGTGGGTGAGCAACTGTGGGGAGCAGGACGATGGTCTTCGGGACTGGAAGAGGGGTCAGTCAAGGAAGACAGTGAAGGAGGTCCAGAGAAGGACCCGCCACAGTGGGTAATGCCCCGGACCCCCACTGGGGGGCAGCCAGGTCTGACTGTGATCTAGAGCTATGGGGCGGGGGGCGGGCTCCTCACCACCACCTCTTCCCTTCCGGGCACCCTCCCCTCCTGGCTGCATAGGATGGAGCCTCTCTGGGCTCCTGCAAACAGCGCCCTCCACAGATTCCCTGCGGATTCTTCCGGTAGGACAAAATAATTCACATTTAACCTGATTCATTTGTAAACCCACAAGGATTTATGCTTCTCATAAGGGGGTAAAGTGACTTTCAAAAACCACATTAACTGGTTGTAATTCTTCTTTTCTTTTCTTTCTTATGGCCTTTTGTATGAATACACTGCGTTATTTATCTATTCGTTACATGGGTTGAATCCACCAATGGGTTATTATGAATAATGCCACCATGGACATTTGTGTACAAGAGTTTGTATAGACAGGATTTTATTTCTCTGGGGCACGTAGCTGGGAGTGGAATGGACGAGTCACTGGTAACTCTGTGTTTAACCTTCTGAGGAAGTGTGGGAGGGTTCCAGATTTTCTCCATCTTCACCAACTGCTTATGATCGTAAATCATTTCTCTTCCCACAAATGGTCAACTTGGGACACAGACAAAAATAAAGTATAATAATTACCATGAAGCGTCCTCATGTTGATTAGCGATGCATATTTTAGAAGCTTACTCCATTCCCACAAAAGCCATCGAGGTCATATGAGACGTATTTGGAAGAAACAGGCTCAGAAAATTTCAATGCTTTGCCTGGTTGTGCCATCGCAAGGGAAGGAGCCCAGACCCGCCATTGAGGTAGGTGGGTCTGGGCCCCCTGTGGTCTGGAGGAGACTGATGTGGCTGTGTCTCCATGCACACTCCACCGTGTGGACTCAGTCTCCCCTGTGGACTGGCTTTTCCCCCTCTTGGTGCTTCTCTCCAATGTAGTGGCTGCACAGCTTGCTAGCTCTTTGCAGCCGATGTCAACTGGAAGGCATGATGGTGCAAATCCTGGGATTGGTCCTACCTCGTCACCCACCTGCAGCCAGTGCAGGGGGTCTGTCTCTCCCATGTTTCATCCTTGTCACTCACTACCCTGTCCCCACACCCAAGGACCCATTTCTGTCTTCACATTTTCGCACCTGGACAGCTGAGTAGACCCAACAATGAGTCATCCTGGCAAGACACAATTGCGTCCATGTCCTGGAGCCTCAGTATGGGTTGAATGGTGCCCCCCCATTCATGTCCACTTGAAGCCTCAGAATGTGACCTTGTTTGGAAATAGAGTCTATGCAGATGTAATTAAGGATTGAGATGAGATCATACTGGATCAGAGGTGGCCCTAAGTCCAGTGTAAGTGTCCTTATAAAAGATAGAAGCCAGGTGAAGATGGAGACAGACTGGGTGATGTGACCACAAGCTCAGGGGCACCTGGGGCCACAGGGAGCAGGAAGGGGCAGGAAGGACCCTCCCTGGAACCTTGATGTTGGACTTCTGGCCTCTAGAACTATGAGAAAGATAATGTCTGTTGTTCTAAGCCCCTCAGGCTGTGGTCATTTGTACACCAGCCACTGAAAGTGAGCACAGTTGACATGTGGCTCTATGTGTTGCCGCCATTGATTTTGCAAGCTACCAGGTTCACACCCTTTTAGTGTTGGGCAAACCTCGTTGGGTAACCGACAGCCTCATTAGCACAGAAGTGTCCCCCATGTCCCCATGTGGAGGTGGCTCCTTGAGCTCCTCCCAGCAGATGTTCATCTCTTGCTCTAGCTCTTTTGATGTTGTGAGTTTATGTATTTCTCCATGGTGTCTGCCTCCCCCCACCCTTTACACTCCCTTCTGGGGGCACCTCTGTCTGTGGAATGTCTCATCTCCAAAACTCAGCTCGGTCCCTTGTATGCAGATATTCACATTCATGTGGCTTGTTCTGAAGAAGCAGATGGTCTAGTTCATTAGGGCCAGGCCATATGTCTATCAGACCACACACACGTCCAAACTCCACTGATTTGGACAAGCCAGTTCCATGCAGATTGGCTAATGTTCTTCAAGCTCCGGTTCTGCTGAGCACAGGGCCAGGGGCTGGGGAGTTGGAGGATGTTGTTCTGGGGTGATGGGCTCCATCAGCAGATCATGTGGACCTTCAGCCTTTTTATTCCAGCTTTAGTTCGTATGCATCGAGGCAATTTTTGAAAAGAAAGAAGCGATCACTCCTAAATCTCTACTTGGAAACAAGTATTTTGTACAGGTCCAGATGTGTGTTCAAACTGGGACCTGGTTTTACACATCTTCTTGCAACATGTCCTTTTGATCACATCATGGTTTTCAGTGACAGTTAAACTACATCCGTGTCATTCTTTAAATGGCTGAGTCAGAGCCTTCAGCTGTCTTCATTTTAATTTATGTAATCAATCTCCCCTTGTAAGATAGTTAAGCTTTTCATTATTTTGAAATGTAAATTGGTTTAAAATTGTTAAATTACTACTTGTCATGGGGAAAAAATACTGATAGTGTAGGAGGGAATGCCAAAAAAAAAAAAAGTCACCTTTTCTCTCACCTCTGGTCTTCAGAAGTAACAACTGCTAATAGTACCTTTCAGGAAGTTCCCATGCGCTGTAAGCACGTATTTCTGTATTTCTGTATTACTTAATCTGTATAGCCCAAGAAGTGCAAACTCTATAGTACATATCTACATTTCTCTATCTATTCATCTATGTATCTACTTGTCTATCATCTATCTATCTATCTATCTATCTATCTATCTATCTATCTATCTACCTATCTATCTATCTATCTATCTATCTATCTATCTATCTATCTATCTATCTTCATCATCATCTATCATATCTGTGTATCTACCATCTATCTATTTTATCTATCCATCATCTATCATATCTATTTATCTATCTATCTATTCTATCTATCTATCTGTCTATCTATCTATCTATCTATCTATCTATCTATCTATCTATCTATCATCTATCTATATCTATCATCCATCTATCTACTTATCTTTTTACAGAAAGGGAGTCATTTTGTGTATATTATTCACCTGTTCATCTCACTTAATGTGTCATATACATTTCTCCACATCAGCATTTATAGATCTCCCTCATTATTTTTTAAGTTTTGTGTTATGGAAATTTCCAAGCATATATAAAAGAAAAAAATGTGTTATAATGAGCCTCCATGTACCCATCATCTAGCTTCTATAATTACCATGGCTCATCTCGCTGACTCTCCAACTTGACAGGATCATTGTGAAGCAAATTCCAGACACCACATCATTCCTTTCATAAATACTTGAGCACCTGTCTTTAAATGATCCAGTACTATTATTATCTCTGAAACATTTGACAATGATTCCTTAAGGTGACAAAATAACCATTATTTAAATTTCTCTGTTTATATTGTTATTTTTATTTTCTATTTCTTTCACTTATGAATCAAACCAAGTTCACACACTATTTGTTGGGATGTTTCTTAATTTCTTTTACTCTAGATCCTTCCTCTCCCTCTTTGTTCCCTTAAATTTTATCTATTGCTTGTCTTGAAGTTTTCATGTATTTTGAATTTTGCTGACTTCTTACCTATGGTATATTTGCCATGTTCTTTAGACTTACTGTGCTTTTTTCAAATATTTGAGAGTATGTTGTACATGATGCTCTTTTACCTTCAAACACTTCATTGTGTTTTTTCCTAAAAACACAGCACTCTTTCATAACTACTGTTGTAAAAGTCAGAAAGCTAGCAGTGAGACAACATGTTATCTTTCCTGCTGATGTTATTTGGATTTCACCAAATGTCCCAGAAGGTTCTTTATAGCAAAGTGCAACCTCCAACTCTGTGTTGCATTCTGTGTCCCCTCCATCCACCTTTGTATTTCATGATGTGGCATTTTTGAAATAGGACTTTTGCAGAGTGTCCTTCAATTCTTATTTGTCTGCTGTGTCCTCAAGATTCAGTCGAGGTTATGCAGCATTAGTAATGCTGTGTCCTTCCCAGTGCACTGTCTCAGGAGGCACGTGGTATGGACATGCCCCATTGTGAGTTCACTCCAGTCACTTGGTGAGTCTGGTATTTGCCATCTTTCTCCCCTGCAAAGCTGCAGTATTCCCCTGTGTGATTAGTATCTTGAGGAAAGAGGCTTTGAATTTATGTGACTATCCTGTTACTACTCAAACTTTTACCCATGGTTTTTACTATCCCTTGATGACTTTCCTGAATCAACTACTGTCATAATAGTTGACAAAGGGTGGGTTTTCAAAAAATGTTTATTTATTTATTTGGAGAAAGAAAGACAGAGAGTGATTGGGGGAGGGACAGAGAGAGAGAGAGAGAGAGAGAGAATCCCAAGCAGGCTCTGCTCTCACAGCTCAGAGCCTGATGTGGGGCTCCACCCCACAAACTGTGGGATCATGACCTGAGCCAAAACCAAGAGTTAGATAGTCAGTCGACTGAGCCACCCAAGTGCCTTGACACATGATGATTTTCTAATTCCACAAACATCACTTCTACATTCATCTCTTGGATTTATGTATGTATTCATTTGTTCACCCACTCACTCATAGTAGTATGGATTTGGATTTCTGTCTTAGTTAGTGGGCTAGAATCCTTTAATCCCTTACTGTTATTACACTGATGCACAAATTGTCCCAGATTTGGCTAATGGTAGCTTTTAAAACAGAGGCCAGTGCCTTTTGGACATCTCCCCTTCATTTTTGACCCTAGTCTTGCAAGACGTTTTAGGCTTATCTGGCACTTACTCTGCCCCAGCCATTTCTCTAAGCTTCCTTGCTTTCTTTCTGTGGAAACTGTTCTGGGACCACCCATCAGGTGCTTGGTATACCTTGCTATATGTTGATCAGGTATTCTAGAGCTTTTCAGTGGACAGAGCTGAAAACATGATTTTCTAAGAGAAAGTATACTGTGTCATTAGTTTATACTAGAATTTCCAACACAAACATAGGCTTACAGGTTTTTATTTAGCATGTTTTAAATTAACAAAAAATTATTTTAGAGAAAGAGAGAAAGAGGAGAGAGGTAGACAGAGAGACTCTCAAGCAGGTCTCATGCTCAGCACAGAGCCCAATGCGGGTCTTAATCCCACAAACCTGGTATCATGACCTGAGCCAAAATGAAGAATCAGATGCTCAACTGACTGAGTCACCCAGGTGTCTTTTGTTTAACATCTTTAATTTCCTTTTTATTTATTTTTAACATCTTCAATTTCATATTGTATCTCTTTTCTCTTACACTAAAGTTCTTGGTTTTTAATATTAACACAATTGTTTATTTGCTTTATCTTATAAACTATAACAATTTCAAATGACAACAACTATTATTATTGACAATATGATTTCTGAAACAGATTAAGATATTTTTGGCCTTTTTTTGTCTTTGGAATCTATCTAGTTATAATGTATGTTATACATGTTATAAATGTAGAGAGAGACTAATGACCGTGTTGTAAATTCATTGAATTATGTTCCTTCTCTGTGGTTGAGCACCAACTTGACACACAGTCTTTGTTTCATTTGGCTTTTGTGTGGAGTACATTCTATCCCACTCTATGTATGCACCATGGCTCTCTCCTCACTAGTCCCTAAATGATGGCACTTTTACTGTCTACAGTTTTACTTTCTGTCACACACAACACAATGGCTATGCATACATAGTTATGAACATAAACATTTAACAAAACAACATTATTCTGTAAGAATTATAAGAAAGTCTTGCTGAAAAAAGTGACACTTGAATACAATATTTTAAGATTGGCTTGAAATTAGTCTAGTGAAGAAAGTGGAAAGAGCATTTTAGGGGAGAGGGATCAGTGTGAAGATCTTAGGGGACTTTCATGGTAGAGATCATGAAGGGCTCCAAACAATTGAGTTTGTTGGTGTTTAAAAGGGGTTGGGGGAAAGTGTGTGGGAGAGTGGTGGGGAGTGAGTCTGGAGTGGCAGGTGGACAGGGATCTGGTCAGGAGGGGCAGATGCCAAGCTATGGGTCTAGAACTTTCTCCACGTGGTGGTTGTGGTGGTCAGTGGGGCTGAAGTTTTCCAGCAGGGGAACGAAGCCATCATCTTTCAGCAAGACCATTCTCGTCACAATATAGAGGAGGGGTCCGGGAGAATCAGTGTTGGTGGGCACACAGGAGGCTGTTGGAATTATCCAGTGAGAGGCAGGGAGGGTCTACACAGGGCCAGGAGTAGCTGAGAAAGGAAGACAAAGAGAGGGTCAAAATTAGCATAGACCAGGATCCAGGGCTGGATCCAGACCTGGCTATGAATTCAGTGGAGTTGCAGAGATAAATGCTTTGAGCATCTCCCAGATTTGTGTCTCAGTGTGGAGCCGGTTGTGGCAGCATCTACCTGCACAGAAAACCAGGAGAAATATCCACTTTGGCGCAGAAAGACAAACTGACAGCTGGGCTCATTTGGACATCACACCAAGGCAATGATTTTTTCAAGGATGATGACCATAGACAACTTTTTTTGGGGGGGTGCAGTTCTTATAAACACAAACTATACCCATAGGGCTCTCGGTTGGTCTCCCCTCTCTGGGGATCACTGCACTGCAGACCACCATCCATGCAGCTTCTTCATTAGTCCTCCAGGCAGAGAATAAGACCACCAGCAGCTCTTGAGTTCTCTGAGACCCAGAGAGAAATAATCCCACACACCCTGGGCTGGGAACCCAACAATCAGAGAGAGGTTCTGATTGGCCCAACATAGATCATCTGGCCACTGCTGAGCCAATCACTGACATGTATGGAAAACGATTGCCACGTGGATGGGAGCTCATCCAAAGCATCAGGTCCTGATCACACAATAGCCCCGAAGATGGCCGTGTGTGAAGGATCAGAATCCCAGTGAGGCCACATCCGTGGTTGAGCATCCTCAGCCACAAGGGCTCATCAGGACCTTGGTTGGAAGGAGGTGTGATGTTGTTATGTTATCTAAAAGGAAACATGGGTTCTAAAGAGTTGGAAAGTGCCAGACTATTATTTTGCGAAGGCTGGATAATAAAATACCACAGATGGGCAGCTTAAACAATGAAAGATTATCCTCAGTTCTAGAGGCTGGAAGTCCCAGACTGAAGTGTCATCAGGACTGGTTCCCCGTGAGGCCTCGGTCCTTGGCATGTAGACACTGCCTTTTCCCTGGGTCCTCACTCCATTGCCTCTGGGTGCCTCTGTCCTCACATCTTCTTATAAGAACATTAGTCATAATGGGTTAGGGACCGCCACCCCAGTGACCTCATTTCACCCTAATTACCTCTTTAAGACCTTGTACCCAAATACAGTTACATTCTGACATAGTAGGGGTGAGGGTTCCAGCATATGAATCTGGGGGAACACGATTCAGCCAAGCTGCCCTTGCATGCATGTTTCCATCAGAGACGTGACCATCAGGGGGCCGGTGGCCATTTTCTGAGTACTGGAGAAGAAGGAAGTGTTGACAACTCTTTCCAGAAGCTTGGCCTCAAATAGAAAGGTGTCCTTGGAGGGGATGAAGGGCCACAGGAGGGCCATCTGCAGGGGAAGCAAAGATTGGGAGGGGGAGCAGGAAGGGGATGGGGTGCTGAGTTGGGGGCAGACAGGGGACTTGGCCTCAGGGGCAGGAGGTCAGCTCTCCTTGAGCCAGAGAGCAGGCTGTCAGGACGTGGAGATGGACATATTTTGGGAGGAGGGTGGCAAGGGGGAAGGATCTGCATCTGAAGCCAGGCATGGAGGGGTGGTCTTGGGAAATCCAAGAAAGTCCAAGAGAGCTGGGCCGGGGTCACAGTCTGTCGCGGGAGGGAAGAGTGGGCTCCAGGTGAGGAGGGGCTGCTGGATAAGCCAGTGTAGGTGCAGCGCCCGCTGGGGAAGGAGCAGCCTGGGACGTGCTGCCTGGAGCGTGTGTCTCGAGGGGGCCGCGCTCCGTTCTGAAGAGCCTGTGGAGTCCGCGCCCTCCCCGGGGAGTGGGCAGGGCTCTGTGCTGATGTGGCCTGTGCAGCTCAGAGCAGAGAAGGTGGCGGGGTTCAGGCGTCCAGGCCCCCTTGCAGAGGCGGAGAGGAGCGGCGAGGGGTGTGGACGCTGTGCTGGGACACGGTAGCCTTTGGCCGTGACAGCAGGTACGGAGGAGTGGGGGGAGACCCGTAGGGCACACGCGATGCCTGCAGGGCGCATCCGTGAATGTGACCCCCAAGGGCGCGGAGCAGCCCATGTCTTCCTTTAGGGGTCCTCCCTCCTGCGAGAAGTGGGGGCTTGGCCGCCCCAGGCAGGGAGTGAGTGGAGGGAGGGACCTTGTGGGCTGTGGCTTCCTCGTCTGGGACAACCCAGGAGGGGGGTCTCGTGTGTTCCGGAGAGCCAGCACCGCCCCCTCCCCCAGAGAGGAACGCCCCCCTCAATGCCGTCCTCACCAGGAGGTTCACTAGGAGGAAGGATGACAGAGAATGTTCCTTGGAACCCCTTCCTCTTCCCCGTGCCTCTCCGCCACCTCTCCTCTGACTGTATCACCCAGTGTGTGTGATGGCGGGACTGTGGTGATTCACAGGAGGCAGAACAAGGAAAGGGTTGTCCTTTGGGGCTGAGGGTCCAGGCAGGGCTGGACGACGCACGTTGATGAAGACGCACCGGTCAGTAGGTCTGTAGACTTTTCCCAGCAGAGCGTGAGCCCCTGGATAAGGAGAACTGGGCGCGGTGAGTGTGTTAGGGAGGGGCCAGCGCGATCCAGGATCAAGTCCCAGCTGTCACTGTCACAAAGCTGTCACTGCCACAGAGAACTTTGCTATTCCTAGACGCGATATCATGAGCCAACAGCTCTGTCCGAAAGTGGGGTGGTGAAAGGATCTCGGTAGGTTGGATCATCTGTGATTAGTGCGTTGCATTTACATGATTGCTTTTGAAGGTTTGAAATCAATTTGTGGTTTTTCTTGGAGCCGGATTAAGGAGAGCGCCTACCATCATGTTAGATTATATGCTTTAGATTCGGCCTTGTCAAATAGAGGCTGAGTGGCTTTTAGGCCCACCTCTGAATTAGGTTAAATATTGAATTAGCAGAGTCTAAAACTGGCAATTTACATCTCTCAGCGGCTTAACGTACGGAAGGTGCTGCTTGCTTCATCCTCAGAATGGCCCTCGTGAGCGGCACAGAGGAGCCATGGACTGTGGTGTGTGGCTGAGGAGCCCCGGCCCTGAGGAGGTGCCACCGGCCGAAGGCAGAAGCAGGGCAGGGATGAAGTGGAGAGAGCAGGCATACAGCATCAGTCCCTACAAAGGCATGTAAGGTTTCAGACCATGGTTTATTATGATTTAGGAGGCTGAGAATCGCATAGCATATGGTCAATAGAAGCTATTTGCTGCTTTCAGAAGCCATTTTTCATATCGTTAATTTTCTGTGTATGTTTCATTAATTTTCAGGGTAATCCATGTTCCCCTTTCCTGTGAAATGCATCACCGCCGTCTCCTCCAGGTAGCCAGGAAAGGCCGTGCCCTCTGGGCTTCCGGTAAGACTAGTAACACAGAGGACTTGTCCAAACTAGAGTTGTGCCCAAACCAGTCCTGCCTCCCCACATCGTGTGTCTGGGCCAGCGCGCAGCCGTCCCTGCTGGGTGCTGGGGTTGGTGGGGGTGCCGGCAGTAGTGATGAATGGGGTGGGGTCTCACCCCCGGGAGCTCGCGGCCGTGGAGGAGAAGACAAATCAATTGCAATTCCCTCTAAGTGCTGTAGTGGAGGCCGGTCCAAAGTGTTTTGGAAATCCAGTGGGGGAGGGGCGCCAGGGGGACTGGCTGGGTCACATCTTCATTTCCCGTGCGGGGGACGTGGGCCATCCATCTTGGCAGGGAGCAGACACGATGACTCAGGCGAGCAGACTGCTTTCGTGAGGTGCTGGAGTGCAAGTGGCCAAGGCCGGGGGGTGACGTGGAGGGCGCAGAGCAGGTGACAAGAGAGGAGGGCGGGTGGGCAGGGGAGGCCACCGCTGGGATTTGATGAGTGGCTTAGCAGTGGGTCACTCATCCCTCACCTCTGTGCCAATGGCCCCTTCCTCTGCTCCATCCCTCTCTGTTTCCCTCTGTTACTCCCCTGACCACCCAGTGGGTCGGGTCAAGTTTCTAGGCTGCACCCAGAATGATCTAGAGTATGAACACGACCACCACGTTCCCTCCAGTGCAGGCGAGTGGAGGGTCCCCTGGAGCCTCAGGCTGGAGCTCAACCCCCAGACACCAGCGCTTTGCCAGCCTCACGCATCTCCTGTCGTTCGTCTCCATCACCATCCTCCAACCCCCCGCCGCCTGGGCTTCCCCGAACATGCCATTTTCCTCACATACCTGCGCGTCCGTCCATCTGTCCATTCAGCGGACTGTGTGCCAGGCAGCGCCTCAGCCGGGGGTGCCCACAGGTGAACGATGAGAGGCACCCTGTCTTCAGGTGATGGTGGAGGGAAATCATGGGTGTGAAGAATAAGTCCATTGTTGTTTCATTGCACAATGGATCCCGTGGAGAGAAATACAGCATCCAGGGGTGGGGCCTTCTGGGGTGTGGGGGTGGCAATTTTAGAGAGTAGTTGAAGACCCCTCGAAGGGTTGGTGCTGAGCCCAGACTTGCCGATGGGGACGGGGGGAGAGCAGCAGCCACACAGACCCTAAGTTGGGGGTGAGTCAAGCACATCTGAAGAGCTTTCAGGAGACGCACTGGATAAGAGCAGGTGAGGGGCCAGAAAGGAAGGGAGCCGCTCGGGGCAGCAGAGGGACCTGGCTGCAGGGGCTGTGGGCCAGGCGGGTGTCTCCTTACGGTCTCTGAGCAGAGGGGAGGCCTGATCCGACCTGCATTTCGGAAAGATTAGCCCCGGCGTCGGTGCTGAGAACGGGCTGCAGGAGGAGGTGAAGACTGAGTGAGGGAGGTGGGTGGAAAGCTTGGCGGAGAGCAAGCAAACAGCCGTGAGCTGACTCTTCGCCTGTTGTGCAGGTCGGCTCTGCAGATGGACTGCCTGTGGAAGCTTCGGGCCCAGACAACAGGAACGACGGGCTGCGGTTTCTGGGGACGGTGACGAGAGTGGGGGCACGGGTTCGGTGGGCAGAGATCCGGAGTCAGGTTTCAGGGGGTGTTTGTAGATGCCCATTGGACATCCCTGTGGGTGTGCAGTAGGGGGTTGGATGCATGAGCTTCAAGTTCAGGGAGGGACAGCCGGGTGTCAGTACGTGGTGGCACCCAGCCACGCTGGTGAGGCAGTGCGGGCACGCGTGTGGACAGGTACGAGGCCAGGCCGAGCGCGGGGCCGGCCAGCGTCCTCGCGGGAGGAGGGAACTGACAAGCAGGGTCCCCAGGCGGCGGGGCCGGGCCGGGCTCCTGAGGAGGAGGGCGGGTGAGGCGGAGCGTGCGACCTGCTCACACAGCGACAGATGAGGCCAGTCGGCCTCCCATCAAGTGGGAACGAGGAGCTGTCCAGGGGCTGAACTGAATAACGAGGCTGGCAGCACGTGAACGCTCCAGGTTTCCGGAACACTCAATTTGTCTGGGCAAAAGGGGCCCCGGGATGGTGGACAACGTGTTTGGAAGACAAACATCTCTTCATCAGACTTTCGCCTGAGGCTCCAGTTTCTGTCTTCGCCCACAATCGTTGCATTTACAGGGAGAGAGCCATGAATCCGTGCTGTCTGCCACGAATTCCAAGTCTGCAGGCGGGCGGGGCGCCCTGACTGGGAGGAAACAGCCTGTTTTCAATTGTTTGTTTGACAAATATGACTAAGTATTCAATAAGTTATCTTTCACATTATGCTGTCAAAATCATCATGACATGGGGTAATGATGAAACAGTTCTTAGAAGGCAGGACGCGTGTTTGCACGCAACAGCAGCAACTGGCCTCTGGGGTGCCTCTGATGAATGAGGCGTTTGCTGGGAAAGAGGAAACTTAATTCTGTGACGGGTGTCAGCGTGTGCACGCATGCAGACCCACACCCACCCGCCTCGGGGAGGTGCAGCGAGCACGGGGCCACGAGGCTTGTCTGCAGTTAGGACGGCCAAGCTCAGAGGGCATGGAAAGGCCCATTCAACACAGGCTGCTCCAGCTTGGTATCTCCACGTGGAGACAAGAGTCGTATAAAACTGTGTGTGATGGTGGGTCAGGATACAAGAGTGGATATTCACATGAATTAACTTGATTGCAGTACAAGGACCTCAACGTAGAGCCAACCAGTCAGGTTCAAATCTTCCTGCATTTTATTTATTTATTTAAAAAAATTTTTTAGTGTTTTTAAAAATTTATTTCTGAAAGAAAGAGAGAGAGAGAGAGAGAGAGCATGAGCAGGGGAGGGTCAGAGAAAGAGGAAGACACAGAATCTGAAACAGGTTCCAGGCTCTGAGCTGACTGTCAGCATAGAGCCCAATGCGGGGCTCGAACCCATGAACCGCGAGATCATGACCAGAGCCGAAGTTGGACACTCAATCGACTGAGCCACCCAGGCACCCCAAGTTCTGGGAATTCTATAAGAAAGATCTCAACTCACCCCAACCCTGTGCTGGCCCTTAAGTGGCCTTAGACCCATAGGAAGGAAGACAAGCATAATTTATGGCAAATGAAGGTTTATGTTTGAGCCCAGAAAGCTTCCTGAGCGATGTGTTGACTAGATATCAGGTGAACATGTAATAAAGGAAACCATGCTCATTTACACCGAAGCACCATGCTGTTGGTTTCCACACAAATGGGACTGTATTGAATGAGAAGCCCCAAGACTTGATTTTTACAGTTACCGTGCCTTTGAGATGTGGTGTACCTGGTCTTCTGGTGTACCTGGTGATGCCCTGGAGCTGGCCCATACTGGCGAGCAGTGGCACACTGCTAAATTTTCAGGAATTCTGTGAGCCAACGGAAGCCATGTTGGTGGCATGGAGTCTGTCGTGGTGGCAGTATTTATACCTTCTCAGGAATGCCAGCAGTTAGACGCTTCCCAGCACATCGCCGGCAGGATCTCATTCCTCTGGCAGCTGTGGGATGTTCACAACACCCCAGAGCAGAATGTTTTTATCCATTCCTCTCTCAGCAGGTGCTTCATTTTCTTCCAAGGGCTGGGCTACTGCATGAACATCTGCGTGTGTGCGTGTTGTTGCCCAGGCGTGGACGTTCCTGTAGACCGGCTCCTGCGGTCACTGTGAGCTGAGCACTAGATCACAGGGGAGGCTTAGCTGACAGCACGTTAGGCTCAGGCGAGTGCTGACACTTAGATATTGGCGGGGAAGAGAGTTCAAAGGGAGCAGGCAGTGAAACTGGAGATTCATGGGGGATGGAACCGGCAGAGAGAATGTGGCCTTGACGGGCGTCGGGAGCTGCATTAGGGCTTCACAGCAATGGCGATTATTACCAATGACAATACTGTTACCATGAAGCCTGGTGTATACTGGTTGCTTCCTGTGCCAGTTACTGTTCTAAGTAGTTTTATGTGATCACTCTTGTGAACCCCAGACCCGCCTAGCCAGAGATCCTACCATCTTACAGATGAGGAAGCAGAGGTTGGGTAGAGCGAGGAAATCCAGCCCTTGATTTTAGCTCCTGTGCTGGACATTATAGAAAGACCACCCTGGGACGCTTGGGTGGCTTAGTCTTTTGAGTGTCTGACTCTTGATTTTGGCTCAGGTCATGATGCACAGGATCCCTGTGTTGGGCTCTGTGCTGAGCGTGGAGGCTGCTTAAGATTCTTTCTCTTTCTCCTTCTGTCCCTCTACGCTGCTTGTGCATTCCCTCTCTCTCTCAAAAAAAAAAAAAAAATCCCACCAAACCCCCCAAAAAGAAAACCCACGCTGATTTGGGTGTGAGGAGTGATGGCAGTGATGGGAACGGAGTGGGCTGAAGGCTTCAGTGAGTCTGAGCCCCAGCACTGATTTTAGGCACAGTGAGTATGTGGGGTTCACGAGACACGGGGAGGCTGGGTTGAGTGGGTTTGATGTTTGACTGCACTCTGAGAGTGGGCAGGACATGGTGGCCTAGACGGCTTCTCCTGTGGACGAGGGGGGTGCAGGTGGGCCAATCACTCTCGGGGTCAGGGGTGGGGGAGAGGAGCACGTGTGTGGGAAGGTAGTGAATTTAGTTTTGGACATGTGGAGTGTGAACGCAGTTGCGACATTGAAATAAACCTGCAAGTTGGTGGTAGATGAGCCCTAAGCTCAGGGGAGACCCCAGGGACAGACATGGAGGTCTGGGCACCAGCCTCTGCAAGGGGGGAGTTGGAGTCATGAGCAAGGGTTTTATGTCCCAGAAATACATGTGGAGTGAGCCAGACTGGGAGCTAAAGGTAACATGAGAGTGGCTTCCCACACAGATAGACTCTACTTAATAAAACCGTTTGTGACTAGGTGTTACCACAGGATCAAGTCAGGGAAAATGTGAGCGAGGAATTTTATGTGTAATTTTCAAATAGCACTCTCTGTCTCTCACGTTCTGAATCCTGGTGGCTGGAAGGCAGGTGTTTTCACTGGAGCTGTGGCAGCCAGCTCGGGCTTTGAGTTCGAAGCCACATGTTGAGGATGCCTGACTCTTTGAGATGGAACGAGCCTGCATTTGATGATGGTGTATCAGTCACACCAGCCCTGAACCACCAACCCGGGCCTTTACGTCATAGGTACCATGTTTATCTTACTTATGATGCTCTTATATTCACATCTTTTCAGGTGTGACAGTCAATCTATATCCCAACAAACACAGGAACCTCCAGACAGCTGCGTCCCCAAATCCAAGTGTGCTGATAATGGCGTAGTTACAAGTGACAAGAACCCATTCAAATTTGCTTATTTTTATAAAGGAAACATTAGATCATGTAACTCAAAGGTCTTGAAGTAGAATTTCTGACTTGACTGCACATGGGTCCTCAGTATCAGCAATTCCCAATAATACATGTAGACGCTCCTTCCTTCAAGAGGTAAAGCTGATTTTTCTCCCCACTTCCCTTGAAAGGTGAGTCTGGCTTAGAGAACTGCTTCACAAAGAACAGCGTTTGGGGACCAGGCACAGTAACCGGGCAGCGGGGGAGCCTGGCGAGCACGGCTTTAGGACGCGGGGAAGGTGCACGTCACCCGTGAAGACTTGTGGACATCCGGTACCCCCAGGGCTGACGTGATGTGAGCAGCGTGTCCCTCTGTGGACCTCTTTCCAAAAACCCACACCCCCAGTCTCAGAAAGGGAAAAACATCAGACAAACCTGAATCCTAATTGGAGGGCATTGCACAGGGCACCTGGAAGGTCATGCTGTCAAGGTCATGAAATGCCAGGAAAGCCTGAGGCTGTCAGAGACCAGAGGTGACTGAAGAGATGTGACGGCTCAGGCAGGCGGTGCCCTGGACTGGACCCTGGAACAGAAAGAGGACATTCCTGGAAACACGGTGACACCCAATAGTCCCATCCCGTGAGGACGTATCAGTTGTGACAAGTGTATCTCGGGAGTGTAAGACGTTAGCGGTGGGGGAACCTGGTCGAAGGGTGTGCAAGAGCTCCTTGTACCATCTTGGTAATTTTCTGTAAATCTGAATTTATTCCAAAATACAAAGTGCATTAAAAATGCCATTCGTCATTTATTTCTTCTCATCTGTAGTTTCTGACTTTATTTTTTATTAAAAAAATTTTTAACATGTATTTATTTTTGAGAGAGAGCGAGAGCCGGGGCAGGAAGACACAGAATCTGAAGCAGCTCCACACTGTGAGCACAGAGCCCGACACAGGGCTCGAACCCATAAGCAATGAGATCATGACCTGAGATGCTGACCAAGGCTCCCCTCCTGCCTTTGACTTCAAATGAAACTCATTCCCAGGCCGCCTTTCCCCAGGTGGTAGCTTGTGCTCTAGTACCTTCCCCCGAGGCCCATGGATTATCCACCAGCCCCTTCCCAAGGTTGCTTTGGATTGACTCCTTCTGGGCCAGGTGTCCACACGTGGCCAACCGCCCTGCAGGGGTGGGTGGGCAGATATCGGCTGGTTGACCAGGCCTCTGTGCACAGGCGGGGAGGGGGGCCAGCCCGTGACAACAGGAGCTCAGGACTGAGAGGGGTCCCCTGCAGGGACATCGGGGTGGCGTTCCCAGAAGACGAAAGGACACAGGACAGGAGGCAGCAGACGATACTGTCCACCACACCGAGGAGGTAGAAGGTTCCGGGAGGCCCTGGTGGTGAGCAGCGCCTCCTGCATCCTGCACCAGCGAGGCCGAGAAGAGGAGGTTGGAGTCACAGGCTGCAGGTGGAGACGCATGAGGCCGCGCCGTCCCCGCGGGTGGACAGCAGACGCCACCACGTGCAGCTCTGGCCTGGGCGGCAGGGACAAGTGCTTCCGTTTGTCCTGCAGGATCGACTCAGACACCCGTCTCCGTGGAGCCGGCCCCGAGCCCTGATCAGAGCGATCGCGTCTTCTTCTGCTTCCCTTCTGGGCTTCCCTTCACACATCCCCGCCTTGACCTCCGACCCCGTCCCCAGGGCTGCAAGCTCCCGCACTCACGTGTGTGTCCCTCCATCCCTGGGCGCCCCTCCGTGCCCGCGTGGGTTCTGGAAGCTGACGAGGCTGCATCAGGCCTCCTGCTGCTTTGGACATGTAGACGGCCGTGGCAGGGACCCAGCAGGCCTGGGCCACCAGACGACACTTTGCAGATCATGGATATTGTTCATGCAGATTCACAAGAGCCACTGATAACATCTCTGGGGATGACGCCTTCCATCAGAAGCTTGTCATAGAAATAAATAACGCGACAGAAGCCGCATCAAGAAATGAGTCCGCTCGCCACAGAGTGCTGTTGGGTGAGCGGGCAACAGCTGTCTGCCGCCAACAGATGGCTTCCTGAGAAGCTGGAGGTGCGGCGGCGCAGCGGGGAAGATGGGTCACAGAAGGAAGGTTCTGGAAAGCTCGGGCGGGAGGCTCAGTGCAGCTCAGCCGGGCCCTCCCGGTTCAGGTGCTCCGCCGCCAGTGGAGAAGGGCACAGAGCAGGACAAGGCCCACCTGGCCGGAACCCGCCGTCCTCCCTGCCCTCCTGGCTCCTCCACAGGCAGCTCTGTTCTCGCCGGTCAAGCCAGAGGATTGGGAGGCTCACCCCTCCTCATGCAAAGCCCAGATCTGCCGTCAGCCGGCCCCCTTTCCAGCCTGACCTCTGGGCAGCCCCCACCACGTGCTGGGTGACCACGGCCACAGCTAACACTTCTTGTGTTATTTTATTTTCCTTCCTTTCTAACATTCTTGCCTTGGTTGTTTTGAGGATCCTGGCCCTAGGGCCATGGGCAGGAGGGGGAAGCTTCTAGTGACAGCAGCCGTGTGGTCATGGCCAGCCTGCCCGCGTAGCCACGACCCAAGTGCCCATGCTGCCACGGACGGGGAGGCGGTCCAGCGGGGGCGTGGTGCCCGCATGTCCTTGTTCTCCCTGGCCGTGTCCCCTGGAGGGCCCGTGCTGTCCGTCCCTCTCGGGGCTGACCACCTGCTGGTCTGAGGAAGGAGGTCCCGCCCTGCTGCACAGAGCTGGCGCATTTCCCAAATCTTGGGGACACTGTGCCGGCTCTTTTTGTCCCCATCGCCTGCGCCGAGAGGCACCGGAGCCGTCGTCCTATCGTGTTTCTCCCAAGGTGCTTCTCCAGTGGCTGCGCTGGCCCTCACGGCGCCCTCCGCCTGCAGCGCGCTGGCCCTCACGGCACACTGCTGGCCACGGAAACCTGTACACACACATTTGGTTTCCACGCGGGCCCTGTTTGCACTCCCGATGTGCAGATGAGAAACGAGCTCAGGAGAAATCCATCCTGTGTGCAGAGTGAGGGCGCACAGCGGCCCCCAGCCTCCACCCGGCCCCCCTCTGTGACGCCAGGGCCCCTCTCTGGGTCTCCGTTCCTACCTTCAGACACTGGGCCGTGCGTGTCCTGGGAACACGGCCATTCATCTTGATGTGGCACAAAAACGCGTGGAAGAGCTTCCGCTTTGCAGCAGATGCACCTCCGTGGCAGGGTCTGTGAGCTCCAGGCTGCAGCCTGTGCCCCGACTCCTCGGCTCCCTGTCCGGACCCTCCTCTCTGCTGGCCTGGAGGAGCTCAGAGCTCGGCTCCCCTCTGGGAGCGGAGGGTGGTCTAAAGGATGGTGCATTTAGAACCAGATGATCTGAGTTCAAACTCAGGCTCTGTTGCGTGCCACACTCATGACGACAAGGAGTCACCAGGCTCTGTGAGCCCAGGCATCTTCATGGTGAAATGTGGCTCCGGAGAAACAGATCTGCCCACCCAGGGGGGGGTCGTCG
The DNA here is from genome assembly GCF_008692635.1 of Crocuta crocuta. Lineage (NCBI taxonomy): Eukaryota > Metazoa > Chordata > Mammalia > Carnivora > Hyaenidae > Crocuta > Crocuta crocuta. The sequence continues at coordinate 6,824,902 of NW_027529175.1, forward strand.
GGAGTAACCAGAAGCGCCGGCTGAGAGCCGGTGTTAGAATTTGCACCCACATGTCTTCCTCCTACTGGCCACAAAATAGCTCTGTCTTCCTTTCCTACTTTTTCTGGGGCTGGCTCACTTCCTCTGTTAATTTAATACTGGAACCCGGGATTTCCCTTGGGTCCGGGAGGGAGGGAGGGAGGACCATCTATGGACTGATGCCCGCCCTGCCCAGCCAGAGGGACAGACAGCCCCCAGTGCCGGCCTCCAGGACGGTGGCTGCCGGCCCACGGAGGGTGGTGCCCGTGACCGCCCCTCTGCAGGGGGTTTGCATTGCGAGTCACTGCCACGCTCGGCAAGGCCCCACGGCCACTTGCTGTTCAAGGAGGCAGAGGAGCAAAAGCAGATCCCCCTTCTTGGACCGCATCCGCCGTGTGCCAGCCTGTGTCCCACCTGAGGACACCTGGCGCCAGAAGACGGGGGGACGACGTCCCGCCACCGGGGCGCCCTGCACCTGTTACTCACTGCCGGCCGCTGAGTGCTCAGTGGGTCACGGCGCCCCAGCTCAAGGAGCTGTCTCGTCACCCAGCCCCCAGCAGCAGGCGAGCGAGCGGCATCGGATGGGATGAAAAGCCCACTTGGCTCTTCTCTTTCCAGTTCATTCCCCTGATTGTTTTACAAGAAAAATAATTGTTTATCTGGACTGCAATATGTTCTTCTGCTCGTCCCGGCGTGGCCAACACGAGCTGCTCGGCAGATCTTCACACCAGCCTGTGCGGCTAGCGGGCCATCGAGTTCCCCATATGCTCGGGAGCCCCTGATCGTGTAAACCATTTGATTAAATCTTTAATGAACCAAAAATGTATTCTTCTCCCTTCCTCTGCTCTGACATCCGCAAGTATTTCATTCAGGGCTACGGCAGAAGGCTCTCACGTTTTGGTCCCATCCCTAAAGGAAGTCTGGGAGGCGAGGCTCTGGTGAAGGTGTGACGGGTCCCTGATGTGCAGGAGCGAGGTAGAACATTCTCTCACACCCTGGTCGGTAAGCAACGTGAAGGATGGAGGGACTCCTCGGGACTCTTGCTCTGGAGCAAACCCAGACGGGGATTTATCTCCTTAGGACCCAGGGGAACCCTGCACCCTACCGACGAGGACCCCAGACCGGGAGGGAACTGCCCTGTGGGACGGCCATCGCACTCAGGGCTGTGCTTCGGAGCTGCTGGAAGATGCTTCAGGCAGCCTCACCCACGCAAGGATGTTGGATTCCAGCTCCACCTGAGACCTTCATTTTTCTTTTCTTTTTATCAACATTAAAAAATTTTTAAATTTATTTATTTTTAAGAGACAGAGAAGGAGCAGGGGAGGGTCAGAGAGAGAGGGAGACACAGAATCTAAAGCAGCTCCAGGCTCCGAGCTGTCAGCACGGAGCCCAACTCAGGGCTTGAACTCAGAAACCGTGAGATCATGACCTGAGCGAAAGTCGAATGCTTAACTGACAGAGTCACCCAGGTGCCCCTCATTAACATGCTTTAAGTTTGAGAATGGCAGGGCAATAATTTATTTTTCCGGAACATCGCAGTGATTTTCAGAGTGCCGGGAACTGCGGGTCGCGCTTCTAGTTAATTGAGGAGAAGTCTTCCAATCGTCGAGGATGGAAATGCCTTTCTTCCCTGTGTGCTGTATGCGTTTTTCGTTTTTCTTTAAAGTGGGTCAGGCTAACCCATTTCCAGGCTTCTCCATATGCCTTCCCTGCGACAGCCCCTCCGTCCTGACCCCTCTTCTGGAAGCTCTCCATCCGCCCACCCTCCTCTCCGCCCGCGGGGGGGCCGCCCCGACACCTCNCACCTGAGACCTTCATTTTTCTTTTCTTTTTATCAACATTAAAAAATTTTTAAATTTATTTATTTTTAAGAGACAGAGAAGGAGCAGGGGAGGGTCAGAGAGAGAGGGAGACACAGAATCTAAAGCAGCTCCAGGTTCCGAGCTGTCAGCACGGAGCCCAGCTCAGGGCTTGAACTCAGAAACCGTGAGATCATGACCTGAGCGAAAGTCGAATGCTTAACTGACAGAGTCACCCAGGTGCCCCTCATTAACATGCTTTAAGTTTGAGAATGGCAGGGCAATAATTTATTTTTCCGGAACATCGCAGTGATTTTCAGAGTGCCGGGAACTGCGGGTCGCGCTTCTAGTTAATTGAGGAGAAGTCTTCCAATCGTCGAGGATGGAAATGCCTTTCTTCCCTGTGTGCTGTATGCGTTTTTCGTTTTTCTTTAAAGTGGGTCAGGCTAACCCATTTCCAGGCTTCTCCATATGCCTTCCCTGCGACAGCCCCTCCGTCCTGACCCCTCTTCTGGAAGCTCTCCATCCGCCCACCCTCCTCTCCGCCCGCGGGGGGGCCGCCCCGACACCTCGAGTAAATACGAGTGTGTGAAAGAGCCTTCTTTCCTGGCTCTCTTTTTCATACTTCTCTTTATTTAATCCCCAGAATGTGTTATGTTGTGTGTGTTCTCAGCTTCTGTTTTTACATTTAGAATGCTTTTGCCTGTTTCCTGCAGGGATGAGACATTTTGGGCCAGCTTCAATTTTCTAATTCCGAGTTTGGAAATGAAACTTTGGACTCAAAGCCGAGCTTGTCTGAGGTGTGCTGAAGCCCGGGGCCCTCGGGCTCTGGATCCAGCACAGAGGAAAGTGTCACATACATCACGCCTGCCCTCCAGAGTCCGGGCATTGTCCGAAGGGTGGGCATCTGGACTGGTGTTAGTTGGGGAGGTAGCGGCCCGTGATGTGTGTGGTGTGGGTGCACGTGTGTGTGTGTGTGTGTGTGTGTGCATACATGTGTGTGGAGGGGTGTCTGGGCACACAGGTTTGTGTTCTTACTGGGTGGTACGCAGATGCCTGAGACAGGAGCCGAAGGACACAGCTGCACAACTGTTGATGCTTCGGAGCAGAAAGCCTATACCCCGCGAGGACCCGCCCTCCTGAGCACCGAATCAGAGGCTCCCGTAAACACTCACGACTGCCTGTCAGTCGGGAACAGCCCCAGAGGAGTGCTCCTTGTACAGAATTTTTGTGATGAGAGTTTGTAGGGGCTGCGTGGGCCCATGTGCCATCAGATGTTCCCAGGAAGGAGGGAGGGGCTCCTATTAATGGAGGGGTCTCTCGCGGTCCGGGGGATGGGAGGCAGGATGGCCCTTGTGCCCTTCTGGGCCCCCAGACCACCAGTGTCCCTTCACCTCTAGGAACAGCTATGTGTTATAGCAGCCACGGTGGGCTCCGAGATGCGTTTGTCCGTGCCCGTAGCACAGAGCGCGCCCGGCGGTGTGGGCTGGGAGGATGATGAGGGGCAAATCAGCCCCAGAAGTGACGGGGCTGCTGGCAATCTCATGTGACTCGGGCCCGATCACCCGCAGGCTCTTCCGTGTGTCCCCTCCCTTGGTAACTCCTTGGAGAAGAAAGGATGGGATCGGGTAAACGAGGAAAGCACATTCAGTGCAGAGTCATTGCAAAGATGCTCTTCAGGATGTCAGCGGTGGAGGGGCCAGTGATTTCTCCGAGGACACGGAGCCCGGCCGTGGGGCAGTTGTCTCCTCGCCAAGTAGGGGGGCGGATGGCCGTGCAGGATTGGACCTGGAAAGCCCACAGGGGTGCGTGCGGTATCGTTTACTCCGGGCAGGTGAGGATAGCAGCCCCTAACCAGATGGCTGGGCCAGGTGGCTGAGGTCCCTGAATAAAAGGGGTCGGCTCCCTTCGGGTCACTGACCTGCCCCTGACTGTGCTTGCTCTCTTCTTTCCCAGTTCCGTCAGCCGTTTGCACGACCAGAGACTGGCTCTCTCCAGGCGGCCGGGATCACTGGGTGCACCCCCAGGGCATTAATGTTGATCTTCAATGGGACGCCCCCTGTGGATACAGAGTCCAGGGGGCTCTGACCTGCCCAGGAAATGGCCCTGCCTGCTGGGCGAGCAGCCAGGATCACATCGGGACTATGTGTGTGGTATTTTCTGATACCAACCAACCCCCCAGTCCTCCAGTGCCGGCGGGGCGTCCGCTCTGACCACGTGTGGACCCCCCAGGACGGCCCCACCTCCTACCCCAACCCCTGTCCACACTTCTCCTGACCAACCACACACCGGGGCTTCCCATGATCTTCTCCTCACTTCCGTGATTTGCTAGAACGACTCGAGGAACTCAGAGAAACCCTCGCTGCCATTTCCAGTGTGTCACAAAGCCTCCAGTCCAGGAAGAGACAAGTGGGAATGAAGCCCAGAGCCAGGGCACGGGGGTGCACACGGACCTCCCCTGCCCTCCCGGGCACGCCTCCCTCCCCACACATCCACGTGTCCTCTGACCAAATCCCCTTGTTGAAGAGTTTCTAGAAAGTTCCACCTGCAGCTTCCTGGCCTCCCTGCAGCCTGGCAGGTGGGGCTGAAGTTCCCACTCTGTTCCTGTGCTTGGGCCCCTGCAGACCAGCCCCCCTGCAGCCATCCGGGGGCCCACCTGAGTCACCCCACAAGCATAGACCAAGGTGTGAACAGAGGGACCCCTGATGAACAGCGAAAGATGGTCCTCAGGGCACCCAGGGTTTGGGGAGCTCTGTGCCAGGAACCGGGGAATGAAGACTGAGAATGTTTTTTAATTCAACACAGTAAGACCTTTCTAAAATGTTACCGTGAATTAGGTGCCAGTCGTAAGGTGAGGTTTCCTACCCAGGTTGAGAGGTTTATCTCCACAAAAGACAGATGCCTTTGGACACGTCTTCCCATCCCCCTTCCAGGAATACCCACGTCAGCTCCTGATTCAACCCCAGACCTGAGATATCCTGCCACCCCCCGGGGCCCCCGTGCCAAACAGCTGCATTCGTCAACGAGTCCCCCAGAATCAATAGTGAAAGTGCTTGGTGAGGTCTCTGGTTCCTCTCTTCCTCGGATGAAGAACGCCCATCGGGGAACATCCAACAGAAAAGAAGTCACGTTGGTAGGGCACCAGCCATTTGGCCGATTAAAGCCCCTCAGCCCCCACCGTCTGCTGGCTTCCTGATGGTTTTGCTCCGTCGGCAAAATTGCTTTACATGCACTGCTGCTGGCGACCACAGCCTGCTCTTGTCCTGAGTTTTTCTCTGGGTTGTGGCTTAAATTCTAAGTAGGCTGCAGAGGGGAGACCAGGGGAGAGGCCATGTTGTGGTGGGAGCCCCGAGCTCTTGTTTCTAGAAAACAACAGGAGGTCGGCGAGGCCTGGGCAGTTGGGACGGGAGTAGACCCACCCGCCCGGCTTCAAGTGCTGGTCTTTACTGTAAAACCTTGGTTTGCGAGCGTGATTCGGGAAGTGTGCTAATAATCCAAAGCATTCGTCTATCAAAGGGAATTTCAGGAAGCACTGGCTCCGTCGTGATCATGTGACATTTGGCGTCCCGTACGACTGGTGTCGCAAGACATCGCGTGCTTATCAGGTTAAAATTTATCAGAAACGCTCCGTCTTACAGAACACTCGCGGAACGAGTTACTTGCAATCCAAGTTTTCCTGTGTGTCTTTTCTCTTGGGTGGACTGTAAATGTGGCTTCGGGGGCCCCGAAGCGGGGGGACCTGCCATGCCCACGGAAGGCTCCTCCTGCTGGGTGGTCCTGGAGCCCCGCGCCCCCCCCCCCCCCCCGGNGGAAGAAAACCAAGGGCCCAAAATGGCGTCACTTAGGTTAGGTCCCCAAGTCAGTAAACCGAGATCCAACACCTAACCTGACAGCAGGTTCAGTCCACTCAGAAATGCAAAGTATACCCGGTCAGCACGGGGGTCTCCTGGTCAGCACTAAGATAGACCCCTTCCGCCGCCTCCAGGATGGCGCCCTGGCCTGAAACAGTGGGCTCGCTGCTGGCCATTTCCTCTTCCCCGCTCCCTCTCTACCTTTAAAAACCTTTCCTTTCTTAGCCCTTTGGACCTTCCCCTAACTTACAGAGTCGATTAATGAAACCAGTCAGAATCCTAGAAACATACTTGGCTGAATTTTTGTTATTTAACGACTGCTTAGAGCAGGCAGCCTCTCGAGGTTCCCGCCAGCCCTGAAATGTCAGGACTCTACTCACGAGATGTCCGCACGGGGAGCGGGAATGTCCCAGAGGCTGGGAGACCGGTCGCCCCATTGGACCTGAGCAGGGGAGCCCGCCACCCTCTGGGACGCTGGCTGCAGGCTCCAGAAGGTCCTCTGTCCCCCTGACCCAGCGCTTCTCGGGCCGCCCCACAACCTGCCCTCCAGGGGCTCCCCTGGAAGACCTGACCCCAGCAGGGGGCTGCCTCCGACCTGGACTGCCAGCTAAGACTGATCAAATGTGGGAATGTTTTATCCTGAGGATCCCGACATGAACTTGAGCAACAACTGTTTCCAAAATAATGAAGGATTCAAAGGGGACCCATTGTTCTTTTCACTTAAAATGGCTGCGTGAGAGTCAGGAAAGTCCGTTATACCTGCTACCACATCGAGGAGCAGATGGAACCTAATTTATTTCAGTGTTTCATGCAGGTTCTACAAGGTTCTTCTAGGCTCCAAGGGAAGACATGCAACAGTAACAGCTCACATTTGCAAAGGGTCTTACGGTCAGCAAAGACCAGCCGCCCGTGTCCTGGACAGCCCCCAGATGGGCTTAGTGCTTGTTCTGTAGAGGAGCGTAGGTGGCAGAGGAGGTGACACCCAAGGTCACCTGGCTGCCAGGCAGATACGGGCCTTCAACCTTGACCTCTAGACTCTTCCCTCTCCTTGGTCTCAAGGAAGCTAAGAGTCAGTGGATGCAGCATTCAATGCCCTGGGAAGAGTGGAGACACAAACGGACAAATCCTATGCCATTAAGCCGTTGAGGCCCTGAGCTCCTGGGAAGCACATTAGAAGGGGGATGTCACCCTCAGTTCACGGGGAGCGACTTCCTGCAGTGTCCGCTCTGCCTTCTCTGACACCGTCTCCTCCCTCTTCCTGGCTCTCTTCCTCTGCCCCCACCCCTGCTCCCAAAATGCTGAGTTCCCGCCGCACATGTGGCCGGGCGTGTCACAGATCTGGCGTCTAGCACGCCTCCCCACCGACCAGGACAGGACGGGGCACGGCGTCCGGCACCTCGGTGTCCCTGCGCTTGGCTGTGCACGGGCAGCACTGCTCTCCGGCTGACGGGTGAGCCCGGGTCACGCCCCGCTGCTCTGGCTCTGCCCCCGCAAACACAGCTGCCACTGCCTCAGCCCCCATGACAGGTAGCGTCTGTCACATCTCCAGCTGGACCCTGGGCCACAGGAAAGCAGGCACACCGTCCTCTCCAACTTTGAGAGCCCAGGGCCTGAGCACTTCTCGGCCCCGGAAGGGACTCCGTGGTCCTGCCGGAAAACGGGCCCATCTCTGGGTTTCTTCCTTCGGATTTGTAGGAGTCAGCTGTTCCTCCTCGCTCTGGACGCTCTGGAGCCGGAGTCCAGGGCGCAGCAGCCCTGCCCCAGCTGACGGTCCCCGTCCTCGCTGCCTTGGCGGCTGTCACCTCTGTGCCTTCGCTCACACGTACCCCACTCCCACTCGGAGATGCCTCTCTGCCTTCCCTCCAGACGCAGCCCTGCAGGCACGTGTCCGTCCAGACGGCAGGTGTCGGGCAATCACGAGCTGCCGGCGTCTGTTCCGAGCGCCGGAGGCAGAGGCTGGTGGGAAGACTCGGGGAGCTGAGACGCGCAGCGGCGGGGAGGAAGGGAGCCGACGAGAGAGAGGGCGGCCCGCGGCCGGGGGCCGGCTCGGGGCCCCGTGGGGA
>NW_027529175.1:6832736-6841120 GCF_008692635.1 Crocuta crocuta
AGCCACGGGGACACGTGTGGGAGGCCCTGACGCCTGCGCGTCTCCCCCGGCGCTGCGCGTGCGTCCACGGACCCCTCTCCCGCCCCCCTGCCCCTCTGAGTCTCCGCTGTGGCCACCGGAGGGAGGACTCGGACAAGCACGTGCCTTTGTCCAGCGTCGGCCGGGCCCCAGGGTGTCAGGGTCGGTGCTCGGTGCCCTGGCCCCGGGTCCCCGTGAGGAGATTTCCCCTTAGAAAATCCTCAGCCGGGAGCATCTGATCCGCAGTTAGGAGGATGAAGGTCCGTACGGAGGTTCTGCACAACCTCCAGGAAGGTGTGGGGCTGAGTCGGGCGCACCCTCACCCGCACACACGCCGCACAACGGGCCCTCACCTGCACAGCGGGCCGCGCCTGCCGATGCGGAGGGCGGGCGAGGTGGACACCAGGGCGCTGTGGACACGGCCGGGCCGCCCGCTGCTTTGGCTGCTGTTCCGAGTGAGCGCCGGGTGCCTGCTCTTCCTGCCCTGCGGGGGCCCCTCGGGCTCACGGCAATTGAACAGGCACCCCCTTTGCTGGGATCTTCTGTCAAAAACCAAAATTCCAGATTAGTCTGAAGGGAAATGCACAGGCGTCATGGGGCCCCGTGCAGGGTGGAGTCGGGCCTGTCACCCAGCAGCCTCGCCCGGTTCGGAGGCACCAGAACGAGAGCCGCACAGTGGGGGACCCTGCACCTAACTGCCGTGGGCTGAACCCACGCAGGTGGTGAGAGAGACGTCACTGGAGGAAACAAATGGTCAGTGGCGCCCCGTCCACCAGGAGGCCCCACAGGCATCGCTCTGTGCTTCCGGAGAAGGAGGCTGGGGGAGGGGCGGGCAGCACCACTGGGCAGGAGCGCGTCCCCTCCCTCGCTCGTTTCACAGCCCTGGCCTGGGCGGTGGGACCTCCCTCTGCGTGGCCACCTCCCTCGTGCTCCAAAAACCCTGCCTCTTTGGACCATTTCCTGTCCACGGGCCTGGGCTGTGGCGGCCACAGCGGCCCCTCCCCGCTGTGTCCCTCACACCTGCGTCCCCGAAGTCCTGTGGCCCCCGGGCTCCTCTTCCCGCCCCCTCAGGGGCACGGAGGGCAGCACCCCCCTTCCCTGGTGGCCGGCGGCCCCCCGTGCGTGGTCCCTGCCCCCGAGCCTTGCCCTCTGCAGGCCTTTTGCTTCTGATGTTCCAGGAAGGAGCCCGAAGCTTCTCAGGTGGCTTGTCTTCAGCCCTAACTTGGACGGACAGGAAGACAGACGTCAGCCTCTCGGCCTTGGAGGTGGGGCTGCACGTGGAGGAGGAGTCGGGTGTCCGTCCGGAAGGCAGGTGTGGGCAGCGCAGCAGGCCAGGCCCGGGGCGGTCCACGGGGCAGTCCACACGACATTCACGGGGCGGCCCACACGGCGGTCCTCACGGCGGCCCTGGGCCCATGAACTCAGTTACTCCTGCCGGGGAAGCACCGTTAACCCACGAGAAGGCAGGCTCTGGGAGGTCAGGGACACGACCTGCCCTGGGCCAGGGGCACAGCCTGTTAGTTACATGACTGGTTTTTGTAGCCAAGGACACGGAGGCCGACCAGGTCAGCCAGCCTGATGTGGCCTTAGGTCATCGGTCCTCGAAGGCGCTGTTTCCTTCGGATCATAACCCAGCTGTCATGGGGTGAACTGTATCCCCCCCAAATCCATAGGTTGAAGTCCTAACGCCCAGGACCACAGATCCCCGTGGAGACAAGGTCTTTAAAAAGGAGATTAAGGTAGAAGGAGGTCCCATAGGGGAGGCCCTGATCCAACATGACGGGGTCCTTATAAGAAGAGGAGGTCAGGACACAGACACGCAGACGGTCAGCCACGTGGGGACATGGGGAGGGGCTCAGAAGGACCCAGCCCTGCCCACGCCGTGATCTGAACTTTCAGCCTCTGGAACCGTGAGGAAGTAAACGTGGTTTGAGCCCCCTCCCCTCCCTGTCTGTGGGGCTTCATCAAGGCCACCCCAGGACATGAATATGGCACCTCCCAGGGCTGAGGTGACCGTTCAGTGGCACCACAGGGTACAGTGCTCCTTGTGAGTGGTTTCCGAGGGACGATGGGGAGCCTGGTGTCTCAGCCCATGACCGTGGCACCTGCCACCCTCGGGGACGTGTCATCTGTGGTCCTCCAGGCCCCGCGCTCCGTGCTCCCCCCACCCGGGGCGATTCCAACCGCCCGATCCCCGAGTCTGACCAGCCGTCTGACCCCTGCTTCCAAAGTGCCGCGTGGGGCAGGGGCCTGTCCTCGGAGATGTCGGCTTCTCGTTGCAGAGCCTCAGCCCCTAGAATGTCTCTCCTCTTTCTTTCCAGCCTTCATCAAACTCTAGAATATTCATCGACTTCACATCAACCCAGCAGCTTCCAGAAATCAGGTGCTGGCCCCCAGCTGCCCACTGTGCGGCCACTGCTGCCGCGGGGGCATGAGGGTCCCCGCACGTCCTCTGTGTGGGCTCATTAGCGTCACTGGAAGCTGATCCCAAGGAGGCGGGTGATGATGGCGACGTGAACCGCGGTCGCCCTGTGCCAGGCCCCTGCCTGCGGGGTTCCGGCTTCCACGTGACTGTCACAGACACAACTGGGTCCCCTCATGGGGGAGGGGAGCGTGTCCTCCAAGCCGAGGTGACCTCCCAAGGTCACAGAGCTCGGTGGCCCCGCAGCACCAGGGCCAGGCCCGTGTGCCTCCTCAGGACCCCGGCGGCTGCTGACTTGTTATCTTGTTATTCACTTGCTAATTAAACCCTGGTATTTGGGGTGTTTTCATGTCACATCAGGCCAACGAACGACAGGATCCAAATGGTTCAAGCCATCTGCTCCTTAAATCTGTCGTCTCCACTTTCCGTTAAGCCTCCACATCCATATCGCTGGGTGGGTGGGCGCACAGGCCACCTGGGGGTGCTTGCCTCCCCCCGCCAGGCACCTGCGAAGTCAAGAGGGGACAGACTGGGTGGGTCCAGAGGCAGAGGAGCGGCCCCTGGGGCTCAGTTCTCCCTGGGGCCCCTCCCCGAGCTGCCCCCTGAGGGCCCAGCATCCCTGGTCCCCCATGGGCACCCTCGTGGGGCTGAGGCCAGGCGCTGGGGAGGACGGGAGGGTGCCCTGTCATCCTGTAAGGATATTACAGATTCTGTAAAAAACTAGGGGAAGATGGAGACGCCTTCCTTTATCGATCGCCCTGGAAGTCGTTAGCTCTGGGACCGAAGGGCGGTGGAGCTCAGGGCTCCGAGGGGGCTCTGACCCCTGAGCTGGGAGACCCCGGCTCCCAGTCCCGCCCCCTTCTCCCTCCTTCCCCTCTGTTCAGGCTCCAGGGGCTCGGGGGGACCCTGGCCCAAGAGAAGACGAGAGGAAGCCAGCCCGCGCTGCCCTGGGGGCTCACTGCAGACGGCTGGGCCCACAGGCCACCTTCCCCTTTGCTGGAAGTACACGCGGCTGCAAACCTGCACGTGAGGCTGGTGTCACCGTAGAGGAAAGGCTCTCGGCCCCTCTTCCCAGGAGCTGAGCTTCTGTGAGTCCCTCCAGATTTGCTGCCCGCCTCATTCCCTGGGTGATTTTGTGATTGACTGGCTGATGGGAGCCTGCAGTGCCCCAAACCCCCGTGGGCGGCTGCCCCAGGGCAGGGACACCTCAGCCTCCTTCCCTGTAACAGGCCTGTTGTAACAGATCGCGACCCCAGCGCCTTCTGGAAACAGCGTCGAAGCAGAGGCGTCATTGTCTCCTAGGCCGATACAGAGACGCATCTGAGCACAAGGCCGAGAGCACCGCCCCGTCCCCGCCGGGCCTCTCCCTCCCACTCCTCCTGTGGGTGCCCGCTCAGAACTGCGGGGACACTCAGGCCACCTCTGCTCAGGGACTGTCACCTCGCCCACCGAGCCGGCCGCTCGCATCAGAGGCAGGAGCTGTGTCCCTCCCCCACTCACCTCTGCGACCCACCACCAGGTGCAGCCTGAGCTCCTCCGGGTCGTGGGCACCTGCAGGGGTGGGGGGAGGTGGGGCCCTGCCTCTTGGAGGCCGAGACTCCAAGGCAAAGGCCGGTCAGAGGCAGAGGCCCTCTCGTATCAGGGAGCCTGGGAACATGCTCTTTTCGTAGACCTGGGTCCCACGTGCTTCTCTCGTCACTGAAATCAAGGTGGGAGTCAGTCAGTTGATCGTTGGGATCTGAGTTTCAACGGGACGCCTGCGCCATGTTCGCTGCAGCCCTGCCCACACAGGGCGGGACGTGGAAGCCGTCTACACGGCCGTGGGCGGCTGGCGGATGAGGTGGTGCATAGGGCAAGGGGATATTACTCCGCCTTACAGAGGAAGGAAGTCCTGCCGTTCCTGACAACACGGGGGGACCCAGAGGGCGGCGCTGAGGGAAACAGCCCGGCCAGAAAAACAGATACGGCCTGATCTCAATGACACGTGCACCTAAAATAGTCAGACCAGGGGTGCCTGGGGGCTCAGTCAGTTACGCGCCTGACTCTTGGTTTCGGCTCAGTCATGATCTCCGGGTTCATGGGATGGAATCCCGTGTCCGGCTCAGAACTGACGGCGCTGAGCCTGCTTGGGACTCTGTGTCTCCCTCTCTCTCTGCCCCTCCCCACTTACCCTCTCTCTGTCTCTCAAAATAAATAAGTAAACTTAAAAAGAAATTGAAATGGACCCTTCGAAGCAGAGAACAGAGCGGCGGCTGCAGGGGTGGGGAGTGCGGAACACAGGGGTGTTGGTAAAAGTGGGTGAAGCTTCAGGTTGTAGGGCAAGTAACCTTCAGAAACTTGCTAAACAGCGTTAGTGTGTGCAGCTAACGCCGTGTTGCTAACTTAAACATTCGCTAAGAGAGTAGATCTCGTGTTAGGTGTTCTTATCACACACACACACACACACACACACACACACAGTCATATCAAAGGAAGCGTCTGGGCACAGGCGGTGGGGGTGGTTTTGTGGGTGCACGTGAGCTCAGTCTCGGCGGGGGGGGACGCACGGCGCACTTCCTGCTAATCACACCTCCGTACGGGGGTGCAGACACTTAGCTGCTAACCTCTGTCCTGGTGGACGTGCACGGTGACCCAGCCTCCTTGCAGGGCTCGAGAGCACCCTGATGAAAGGTGGCCCAGCCTGGTGTCCCCGGGGGGGACGTCCCCGGGGGGACAATGCACACATTGAGTCGTGGAAGATGAGTAGGGCCAGCGATTATTTCAGTTTCTGTTTGGTTTGCCGAGCCCCCCTCCCCAGTGTTATCAGCGCCTCCGTGTGCGGGGCCAGCGTGGAGTATGTGGGGGGAGGGAGGGATCTGCTCGCTTCTCAAGACCGGCCTCACCGCCAGTGCCCTGGCGGCGTGGCTCTGCCTGCCTCGTCCGAGACCGCCACGGCCCCTCCGCAGCCCGCTGCACGCTCGCCTCTGCTGGTGTGAGATCCGTTTCTATCTGCAGGTCTGGGCTGTGTGGGGGCTGGGGGCACAGGGACCTGAGCCCAGCACAGAGCACGCGGTGCTGCGCGTGGACGGGCCGCCCCCTGAGGACGGGGCACAGTCTCTGCCTCCGAGGCCGGGCTCGGCCTCGCTCTGGACAGTTGTGGCTCCTGCGGGGACACCGAGGGACGGTGGCTCAGTGGCTCGAGACCAAGGAGGATGAGGGGCGGAGCCCCTTCGCCCCCTGAGCTCTGTGTCCAGGTGGATGGCTGCCTGGGGTTTTCGGCCCCCCTTTAACGGAGCCCATGCCTTTCATATCTTGGATTCTGTCCGTCAATTGTGGGTCATTATTTTTTCCTAGCAGAGCGCGTATTCCAAAATGAGCAACTTTTTCCCAAAATTGAACCTGGATCTGGTGCAGTTTTGTTAGTGTTAACTGGAGACTATTTCTGAGAATAACAGTCAAGGAAATGCTGCTACAGAGCCGATGGAGGGAGGGCCGTGGTGACCTCGGAGGGGCCTCCGGTGGCCCCACGGGCTCTGCCCACCAGCCCGCCCCTCGCACCTGCTCGGCGCGCCCCTCACAGCCCTGGAGACTGTCTTTTCCTGTCGGGGCTCAGCCCTGTGCCATCTGCTCTGACCTCTCTCCTGGGGGGCCCCTCCCGTCAGCTCAGATACCTGTCCCCTGCGGGGTCCCCCAAACTACATCTTCACCCCAACTTCCTACATGGCGTCCGCTTCCCGCAGCACAGGTCTCGCTGGCTCTTTCTCCCTGGATCCATCCTAGTGTGATTAACGGGATCGTCGTCTGGCCGCTTCCGGGGCGCAGCCCTTGGGGACCATCTCAGACGCCTGTTAACCTCACCAGCAAGACTGGTTGTGTTCGTTCCTGCTGACTCGGACTTCACCTAGCTCCGGGCTGTCTGTGCCTGCCCGGCTCATGCGGGCCACGGTGTCTTCCTGGGGGGGGCTCCCCTCCCTGGCGTAGTTCGGTCTTCCCTCGTGTTCCCGTCGGGCTGTGCTAAGCGAGACGATAGAAGCGGCCACGACCCCATAGGGCGTGGGGGGAGGTCTCTGCTGGGGACGGGGGTGGGTAAGGCAGGCGTGGTCTTGTCCTCCGGGCAGCTGGGCGCCGGCAGCTGGCATGCTGACCTGTGGCGACGAGTGAGCCGGAGAGACAGCCCCCGGGCCCCTGCCTGGTTGGAGGTCGGGGAGGTGGGGAGGTGGGAGGGCTGCCCCAGGAGGGCAGCTGGATGTGTGCACCTGGGCAGGGGTCACGAGATGCCTTGCAGTGTAGACCCTCCCGGGCAGGGGAATTGCATGTGCAAACAGCCTTGGTCAGCAGCTGATGGAAGGAACGAGACAGAACAGGAGTTTGGGGAGACGGGGAGGGTCCCGCAGCCGCCCAGGCCCTCGTGGGGCACACGGTGGAGTTTGGGCCTTCACGGCTAGAACACCCAGTCTTTTAAGCAGCCAGGGAGGGGCCGATGGGTGCTGGCCGCCTCCCGGGAGCAGGTGCCCCACTGGGTGTGGGAGCCACAGGAACAAACTGGGTCTGGAGTTGGTTTGAGGCAGAATATAGAAAAAAGAAACATTTAGGAAAAATAAAAATGAGACTATACTAAAGCATTAATGGTTGGAACTTCTGGGTATAGGTCGCAGGAGAATTTAATTCTTTGTTGCTCACAGTAGTTCTAGAATGTTGCAAAATAAAACTACACCAGGGAGAAATAGATACATATTATTTTAAAGGCATATCTTTTGACTTAGCACCTTCCCTACACTTTGTTATCTTAAGAACCGCCCGATCAGAGAGGCTGGCGGGCTGGGCACAGGCTGCGTGTCCTTGGTGGGCCTCACCAAAGCAGGGATGGAGAGAGAGAGGGTGCCTGGCTGGGCGGGGCGGGGAGGCTCCAGATTTCAAAATCCAAGTAAAGTGATTCCATCAAACCAGTCACCTTCCGACTTCCTTGTGGACCGATTCGGTAATCCAGGCTTTACCCCCAAATTAAACCCACATGGAAGCGCGAGGCATATTCAAGGAGGGGTGGGGGGCAGGGGGGGGGGGAGGCGCCGCACCTCGAGGGATGAGCGGCTCGGCTGCACGGCCTGGGCGCTGGCAAACGTGCTGTGATTAGATTACAGGGAAGAAACAGGCTCTAGGCAGAGCCCTGCTCTCTCGCTGTGAGTACCTGGGCGGCGAGGAGCTGTTCTCCCACGGGGGGAAACGCAAGAGCCTTCGGAAGTCTGGACACTTCACTGCACTGATAGGTGACCCAGAGGCCCGAGTAGCACCTACTGCCCCCCACCAACCCGGCAGCAGCGGAAACGTGGCGGCTTGGCCTGTGCGGTCCAGGGGAGTGGAGCGCTGTCCCCAGCTCTGCATCCCCTCTGTGGGGATGCAGACCCCCTCAAGCCCCTCTCCCCTCCTGATGGGTGCTGGGTCCTTACCGTAATTCCTCAGTCTCTCCCAGGTGAGTGCTGGGTCCCCCCAGGGACCCCCTCCCCTCCCAGGTGGGTGCTGGGTCCCCCAGAGGCCCAGTCTCTCTTGCGCTCCCAGAGTTGGTCTGAGTCCTCTTTTACACAAACACACGAAGCCGTCACTCTGGTGATGACCCCTGTGCCCTCTCCCGTCACTATTGGGAGGGACAATGTGCTGATTGCCCGTTGACCCCGTGGCCTGTGCATGTGTCTCTGTGCTCCACTCAGCGTCCTGAGCACCAGCTCCCAGCGCCCTCCCTCGCCCTCTTGGGGGGTCTCTGCCCTCACCCCTGCTTGCCCTGCCCCCTCCTTGCTAGGAGCATTGATTTTCCCATTCTCTGTGGCGAGCCAGGCAGCCCCGCTCTCCTGGGCGTGAGGAGGGGGACAGAGCGTCTGGTGGGGTGAAGCGGAGGCCCCGGGGAGGATGTGCCGGTGGAGACTCAGCTCCCAAGGTCCCCTCCTCCCGCAGGGCCTCAGGCTGTACTGATGGG
>NW_027529175.1:6841207-6842030 GCF_008692635.1 Crocuta crocuta
GCTCCCCTCCTCCTCAGAGAGGGGACACCAGCCAGTGAAAGCTGTTATGGAACTTTCCTCCCCAGCTGAGGGGGTGGCAGGCCAGGCCCCGGGCAGGGGCTCAGCCTCCGGGGGTCACAGCCTCTATGCTCCGCCTGCCCCAGATGAGTCATCACTTACCGTGTGCCTGGTCCTGCGCTAGTGGGGGTGCAAGCCCCATGGGGGGCCGCTCACCTGTTTGTTCCAGATGTGCCCCCAAGTACCCAGAACCCGCTCTGGCACATAATAAGCCTTCAGTGACAATTGTCCGGGGAGGGAGGGAGGGCGGAGGTGGAGGGAGAGGGGGTAAGGGAGTCACTGAGTCCGTGAGGGGGAGGGAGGAGATGGGGGGGGAGGAAGGAAGTCAGGAGGGAATGAATGAATGAATTGGGCTTTTGGCCGCTGCTCCACTAAGCCTGCTCTGGTGGCGGCCACCGGGGCCACGTGTTGCTGAGCCCAGGGTCCACCCTGCGCTCCTCGGCCTGATGCACTTTCCCCCTGTGGCTCGCTCGGTTCCGTGGTTCCCTGCTGGAGGCCTCGTCTCCCTTCCGCTGCCCCCCCCCTTCCCGGCTCCTGAGGCTGAAGCGTCCTGGACGTCACCTCGGGAGCCTCTGCTTGGCCCTCCCGCCGTCCTACACGAGGGCCTTAGGGCAGTTCCCCACCTCGCGGCCCTGCCTGGCCGCCGCTCCTCTGACCTCAGCGCCGCTGCCAGAGTCGCGGCCTCCCCTGCACAGACTCCCCTGTGCCTGGGAGGCGCAGGGTGACGAGGGCGTGCAGACCCGGGGCCTCCCCTCCCGGCCTCGCC
>NW_027529175.1:6842101-6848823 GCF_008692635.1 Crocuta crocuta
GCCACCCCGGGGCCCCCCCCCCCCCGCCCCCCCCCCCCTCTCTTCCCTCGCGCCTTCGCAGCCGGCCACGGGGCCTCGGGCTTCCCGCCCTGGCGCCCTCAGCCGCCCCCCTGCCGCCCCCTTCCCACCGCGCACCCCGGCACCGGGGGCCCCGCCCCGAATCCCTCTGCTGCGTGTGGGCAAGCAGGCCTCTGTGGGGGAGGAGGTCGTGAGGGTGGAGGGCTCACCTGTCCCTGTAAGGAGGTCCCTCGAGCCCCCCTCTCCACCACAGGACCCGGCAAGGGGTCAGTCGTCGAGACCCGGGAGAGACACGGGGACTGCCCGCCTCCAGAACTTGGAAGTAACGCCTGCCTCTGATAAGCCGCCGGCGGCCCGTGGTGCTCTGTGCGCCGGCCGGGGCCCACGTCCTGCGCAGGTGCCTTCCCTTCGGGGCCTGGTCCCCCGCCGTCCTCCTCTGGAGCATGAGCTCCGTGCAGCTGGGGCGTCCCTCCCCGCTGCCCGCTCTCCCCCGGCCCCCACGGAGTGCCCGGCGCACAGAACGCCCTCCGCGAGCGGGCGCGGGGCCAAGGTCTCCCGGAGCCCCCGCACCTGCTGGGGACGGACGCTGCTCCCGCTGGAGTCTGCACACGGATCCCCGCGTGTGCCGTCGGCTCCTGCGGCCTGTGCGCAGCCGCGTCTGCACAGATGATGATCCAGGACCCCCTTCCTGGCACTGCACACGTCATGCCAGGGGGAGAGAGCGCGAGTGCCAGGCTGGCGATGAGCCGGCCGAGAGCAGCAAGACGTAGAGATCGCCTGCCGCTCTGCGCACCACAGGATCCCGCACAGGAGGGGAGAACGCGCACCCGGGCCGGTGAGGCGCCCTCGGGGGGGCAGGCCCTTCCGCCTGCAAGTCTGGCCCTGCACCCCGTGGTCCCCTGTGTCCCCAGGGCCCCCCAGCCACGCCCAGCCCCCAAGGGAGGACCGACTCCCAAAGCCCAGCCCTGGCTCCTGGCCGGGCTCACAGGTGGGGAAAGGCGTCCTGTGGACATGCCGTCAGCCACCCTGGACACAGCGAGTCCCCCGTCGCGTCCCCCAGGCCCTACGGCCGCCACGCAGTGGTTAGTTTTGCTCCCAGCTGAGAAACAAGGCAGGAGACCCGGCGGTCGGGGCGCGGCAGGGAGGGAGGGCCGTCTGGGTGCATCGGTGGTTTGATGGTGTCTTTTTCTCCTGCCTCCCTCGCACGGATTGGAGGCTAATTAAACACCAGTTGTGTGGTAGAGCGCTCTCAGGATTATTCTGGTTTTAAGTATTTATCAGCTCTTTTTAGACCTCTCTGAGTGGCACTAAAATGAATAAGTTGCCCACGAGAGCACTATTCTGTTAGTTTGCTCGGAACAGCCAAAGACTCCTTGTTAGCGGGCTTTTAAATAGCCTGCTCGGGGCCGCCGGCGGCTCCTGCCGAAACCTGGCGACCTCGGGAAGAATAGCCGCCCGGTCCCGCTGCGAGGTTCTGAAGAGAGCCGGGCGGGGGCCAAGCCGGGCTGGCCACGGGCCCCATTATGTGTGTTATGGGCAGCGACGGAGGGTTTGGGCTTGTGCGCAAAAAGGCAGAAAGAAATGCCATAAATAAGCCTCTTTCATGGCGGAAGCCTTGATAAATCAGGCCGGAACACGGATGGGATACGGCTCGGGCCTGCGAACCCAAACGCACGGGCCCGCTCGTCGCCAGCCCGCGATTCCGGAGAAGAGTCAACAGTTTAGAGGAAACAGATTGCTGTACTAGGACTCGGGGCGCCAGCCCTCTCCGGTCTGTGTCCCCACCGACGGGGCCCCGAGGGCCTCTCTCCCAGGCAGGCCGCATGGGGAGGCTCGGGCACGGACACCTGGCCGCTGCACCCATCTCTGTCGGCCGGGCCCCTGCTTTCCCAACGGATGACGCTCTGCACGCCCGCTGCCGGGCTCACGGGTGGTGGCGGTGATGGCGGAATGAGGGCCGGCGGGGGGAGAGCCGATGCTGCCGCCACGCTGTCCCCGACCCCGAGGAGAGGGGCCACGCTGTCCCCGACCCCGAGGAGAGGGGCCACGCTGTCCTCGACCCCCAGGAGAGGGGCCACGCTGTCCCCGACCCTGAGGAGAGGGGCCACGCTGTCCCCAACCCCGAGGAGAGGGGCCACGCTGTCCCCGACCCCCAGGAGAGGGGCCAGAGGCACCTGCAGGCTCCCGGCTGTGACGTGCCGGAGCACTCACGGCCCCTGGAGGCAGGGCAGGGGTGAGGCGTGGCAGGCAGGCGCCGTCTCAGACACAGGCTCCTGTCACAGTGCGAGGCTGGAGACGCTCGGCCTGGTTTCTGACGGTCCTTTCGGTACATAACGTGTCTTCCACTTGGCAGCTGCTCCGATGGAAAGGAAACATTCTGTCACTTAATGCTTTTTAAAGTCTATTTGTTCAGGGAAGTTTTAGGTTCCTAACAGAATTGAGAAGAAAGCACAGAGATTTCCTGCGCCCCCTACCCTCCCCCCATCAGCACCCCACCCCGTGCGGCCATTGGTTACACTCGATGAGCCGCGTGGGCACATCGTCGTCACCCAAAGTGCAGGCGGTATGTCCACGCCGTCTCTGGGCTGCGTGCGCTCTTTGTGTCCGGGCAAACGCGCCCGTGGCTGTGATGTCGCACAGAGAAGTCTCCTCTGTGGTCCCTGCCCATCCTCCCCATCGCCTCCTGGCGGCTGCTGGTCCCTCTACCATCTCCATGGTTTGCTTTTCTCAGAAGGTGACGTAGGGCTGGAGCCAGACAGCAGGTGCCCTTTTCATGGGCTTCTCTCACTTCCTGATGTGCATTTAAGGCTCCTCCCTATCTTTTCACGGCTCCATAGCTCGTCTCTGTTTAGTGCTGAGCACTATCCCCAGGCTGGATGGACCGCCGTGTATCCGCGCACCTGCTGAAGAACAACTTGGTTGCTTCCAAGTTTTGGTGATTATGAAAGAAACTGCTAGAAACAGGTGCAGGTGTGTGTACAGACATGTTTCCAACGCCTTTAGGTAAACACCAAGGATTTGATTTCTGGATTGTATGGGAAAAGAATGTTTCATTTGGTAAGCAGCCACAGCCCTGTCTCCCGCGGCGGCCGCACCGTCCTGCGCTCCGCTCCCGCGGCCGAGCGTTCCCGAGGCTCTGCGTCCTCGCCAGCACTGCGTGCGGTCCGGGTTCTGGATTCTGCACCGTTCTCACGGGTGCGTGGCGGTGGCTTGTCCTCACTTGTGATTCCCTGATGACACAGCACGTGGAGCATCTTGTCATGTGCCCGTTTGTCATAAATAGGGTTGAAATAAGCCATTTCACATGTTATTTTCCATCTTTGGTGAGGTATCTTTTCAGATCTTTTGCCCATTTTGTAATTGGGATGTTTTCTTCCTGAGTTTTAAGAGTTCTCTGTGTACTTAGCACAGCGGCCCTTCATCAGACGTGTGCTGCAAACATTTTCTCTCCGTCTGTGGTTTATCTTCTAATGCTCTTTGCAGCATCTCTCACGGAGCAGAAGGTTCTAACTGTAACGCTGTCCGGCTCATCAATTATTTCCTTCACGGGTCGTGCCTGTGGCTCGAGTCTCAAATGCCCTCACCAAACCAAGGTCGTCTAGGCTTCCTCCTCCGTGATTTCCTAGGAGCTTTATACAACATTTTGCATTTTAGGTCTATGATCCGCTTCGACTTAACTTTCGTGAATACGGGAGGTCCGTGTGTAGATTCATTGTTCTGCATGTGGTGTCTGGGGGGTCCACAGCGCCGTTGTCAAAGAGCCTGTCTTTGCTCCATCGTGCTGTCTGTGCTCCTTCGAGGTCAGTGACTAGATTTACGTGGCCCCATTTCCTATTTCCAACGTCTCCATTGACCTGTTTGCTCTTCCCTCCCCCAGCACGCTGTCTTGATCACTGTAGCTTTGTCGTAAATCTTGAAGGTGGGTATTGTCAGGCCTCCAACTTTGTTTTTCAGAATTAGGTTGGCTATTCTGGGTCTCCCGCCTCTCCATGTCAACTTCACAATCAGTTTGTTGAAATCCATCACATGACTTTCAGGAGTTCTTATCAAGCTTGCGTTGACTCTAGAGATAAGGTTAGGGAGAATTGAGACCTTGAGAATATTGAGTCTTCCTGTCCATGAACATGGACTACCTCTCCATTTATTTAATTCTTCTTTGATTTTAGGCACTGGAGTGTTTTAGTTTTCCTCACATGGACCTCACACTTTAGTGACAGCTTTGTCACTAGAGAGGAAATGTCCTTCTTGCTCAGAGCAAAACCCCATAGCAGGACGCTGAGTGGCTTTCCTCGGTCGATCAGCGGTCAGCGTGGTGGGCTCTGTGCTGGAGTGACAATGGGCAGAAGCAGGTTCCCTGCCCAGGGGAGAGGCTGGTTTTTCCTGGAGGAAGGGAGGGCACAGGATGGGCAGCGGACCAGACACCTGCTCTGGATAAAACAGTCCAAACGGACTGCTCAGAAGGGGCAGGCACTTCCTAGACAGATCACCGGGCAGGAGACCAGTGCCATGGGGGGGGGGGCGCAACCACAGGGCACCAGCACTTTGGATCACAAATGCTGGGATGTACAGTGGAGAGGACGACAGCGAGTCTGGAGAGGTGCCGGGGCCCGCAGACCACGCTGAGGGGTCTGTGTCTTACACGAGCAGTGCCGTGCGGCTGGCGCGACCTTCCAGGTGAGACAGAGCCTCGCCACCACCCTGGGGGAAGAGCAGCCTGCCTGCCCCGTGTTCCCGCAAACACCTGCATTCCCCCTTTGAGGCTATTCGGTTGTGGGGGGGACACTGTCTCTCACTCTCGAACGTGGACTCAGTCCCTCTGCCCGCATTTGCCTCTTCAGACCTAATCCCTTGAGACATGTGACCGGTGGGTCCTACAGGCTCGTGCCATCCAGACCCGGCACCCGGAGAGGCGGCCTTTATGGACTCCTGTCAGCAAACCTGGTTTCTGGCAAGATGTGACAAGACACACATGCAAAAACTCAAGATACATCCTATGTTTATCGTAAAGATGGGGCGCCTGGGGGGCTCAGTCGGTTAAGCGTCCAACTTCAGCTCAGGTCATGATCTCACGGTTCGTGGGTTCGAGCCCCGCGTCGGGATCTGTGCTGACAGCTCAGAGCCTGGAGCTGCTCCGGATTCTGTGTCTCCCTCTCTCTCTACCCCTCCCGCACTCTCTCTCAACAATAAATAAACACTAAAAAGTAAAGTAAAGGTGGTTATCATTTGACCACAAGCTTCATGTCTTTCAGGTTAAATCATTACTCAAGGTCAAGAGAGGAAGCCCGTGGTCTGCACTGCTGCTGACACATACCCTTCAACGTGTTTCTCAGGGGGCTTCGGAATCATACATTTACGGCCCTAAACAAATCCACGGCTGAAGATGCATCGACGTAACATAACACACCAGTTGGCAGCAGCCTTAATGGTCACGGAGGACCCACAAACAGCTCTGTTGATTCCGTGGACGCCAGAAGGGATGGAAGGTGAGGAGGGGTCCCCCCGAGGCAAGGCCCTTGGTTCTGTGTTAGATTTGGGGTGTTCTTGGGGGGTGGGAGGTCCGCCGGCAGCCTGAGAGCTGGGCGTGAGGTCCAGACCAGGGGCCAGCCTCACGGGGTCGGGGCAGCCGAGGCTCGCGGATCGTGGCTGAGTCTGTGCGTTAGGCTGTGACCCCCACATGAGGTCAGGTCCCCTTCAAGCTCGTGTGCTGAGCACGGGGGCCAACGGGGTCTAAACTGAGCAAACAAGTGGATGGACGGGAGCCTCCAGGCTGAGCAGGAGGCACAGGAGGGGGGTGAACACGAGCCCCCCCCGGCCGGGCCTCCAGCTCCCCGCCAAGCTGCCACATGCAAGTCCGCTCGGACGGACGAACTGCCGGAGTCCACGCAGGCGCTGCGGCCGCGGTCCACCCACAAGTGGGGCTCCGCCCCCCACTCCAGACACCAGTCGCTAGTCCCAGGGACCACCTGTACTTCTGACCAAACTGCTATGAATTTGGGGCTTCCCATAACCTCCTCTTCACGTTCCGTGATTTGCTAGAATGACTCGAGGAACTCAAGTTTCCAGTGTGTCACGAAGCCTCCAGTCCAGGAAGAGACAAGTGTGAATGAAGCCCAGAGCCAGGGCACGCGGGTGCGCAGGGACCTCCCCTGCCCTCCTGGGCACGCCTCCCTCCCCACACATCTGCGTGTCCTCCGACCAAATCCCCTTGTCGAAGAGTTTCTAGAAAGTTCCACCTGCAGCCCCCTTGCCTCCCTGCAGCCTGGCAGGTGGGGCTGAAGTTCCCACTCTGTTCCTGTGCTTGGGCCCCTGCAGACCAGCCCCCCTGCAGCCATCCGGGGGCCCACCTGAGTCACCCCATTAACACAGACCCAGGTGTGAACAGAGGGACCCCCTGATGAACAGCGGAAGATGGTCCTCAGGGCACGCAGGTTTGGGGAGCTCTGTGCCAGGAACCGGGGGACCCAGAGGACCCTGCTGATGCCAGGTTTGGCCGAGGAGAGGAGAGATCAGAAGGGGCCACGGGGAGTCTGAGGGAAAAGTCTCTACGGTGCAGAGTCTGTGGGAAAGGGGCTCCTGGTGAGTGGGGGGCAGAGGGTAAGGCGATGGCGTCACACAGGGCTCAGCGTGTTGGTCACGGTCTTGGGCAGGAGACTGGACTCTGCTCCTGGCTGCCCCCCCGCCCCCCGTGCCCCCCACACCCTGAG